>NW_017100261.1:2031341-2052477 GCF_001263275.1 Habropoda laboriosa | reverse complement strand
TAGACACTTCGCGGCGTATTTTGACCTGAAGGTTCTGAGTTGTGAATAGAGTGGTCAATTCATTTTAACTAATACCTATTAGAAATTTTCCTTTTAAAACAAATATAAATCATTTTACCAATTACTGGTACTTGCTAGACATTTAATATCAGACTTTAAATATTCTCCTTTCGGTTCTTTTAAATACAATCAAATAATTTCTTCAATTATCGATACTGACTTGGAATACTCCGCTTCGAATAAAATATTTCGAAATTATTTTGAAGGTTTAGGGAAATAAACATTTGAATTTTAGTCATCGTTGTTCTTCAGACTTGTCGAATAGGATATTGAAATGACTTTCGGCAATTGAAATTAATTTGAAATTTTTCTTTCAGTATTTTGACTAAATTTAAAGTTTTGTTTACATGTTATAACAATTAGAATGTTGACGTTTTGCCGTTTCACGGTTTTTCCTCTGTTAATTATGTGTTTATAAATCATTTCAAACTAAAGCAGCACCATGCCCACCCTTAATTAAACCGTCTCAGTAGTTTACCGTAATTAATAATCTATTTTCGGAATTTATACGAGAATTTTTGAATTTTAGTAAATACTAGAGTCAGTGCATCGCGTATTGAAATAATAGCTTCATCCCTAGTTCGTTTATTATTGAATATTTTTACGCGTTTAACTTATGCTTCTCCCCAATTCTCGTCGCGTATTTTATTCAAATTTTCTTATATTCTAGAATCGAAAATGATACGAATTCGCGTTTTTACTTTTGATTCTTTCAATTTTTCACTCTCGTTCTACGAATGTTTACTTCAATAATAATATTGAAAATTTTTCTGGTGATTTGGTTTAGTAGTTAGTTGTGTTGTGTATTGCCAGCTGAAATATGAGCTGCTTAATGTATATGCTTAAAATGTATTTTCTTGTGGCCGCCTGACAGCAACCTGTAAATCTGGCGCGACAGTGAACGTGTTAATAAGTAAATGTTGTTCAAATTATGTCGTGTTTTATGTCATTTTCATCAGAAAAATCTCATCAATATGTTAAAAAAAAGTTCGGGAAGTAAAATTAAAGAAATTATATTTTTCTATTATGATTTGTCGAGCCGTGAAATCTCGTAAAGCGTTACACGCTTGACTGACTGCGAGCGAGATAACATGGGCGCAGCAATGACGCAGACCGAGACGTAGGACCATCTATACTGTCCCTTGTAGAATTCAAACTTACTGACTCTTGTAGAGAATTTACTGTATACGGCTGCAAATCGGCTTGAGCAAGCGCTCGCGTAACGACCAAAAGGCAGTTCCAACCAAGCGCACCTCTAGTAGCGCGACATCCATTCGTCGCAACCTGGCAAGCAGCGGAAAAACAGCAAAAACGCGGATAATCAGCATATCGTTAATCACTGGCAAGGGGGTGATGTAGAGACCCTCCTACGCTCTGCCACCAAAGGGACAGACTAACCACAGATTCTCGCTAATCTTCATAAAGGCTCCTATTTGGATATACAGGGTTTGGCCGGACGGGTGGTGCAACCGAGCAGAGGGTGATACTACATGTAAAAATAAGTCGAAAAAAAGGAATAACATTTTTTCGTTTGACGCTTCGTTTTCGAGAAAATCGAGTTTGAAAATTCTATCCAGTGCATGTGCACTGTACCACGTCTAGATTTAGATATGTGTTAATAAATAAGAAATGTTAATGTATGGATAATACATTTATTAATTTTCTTGACATTACTAACGTTAATTACATTACATTATTGAATAAACTGTTCAAAGTGACGTCCTTGTTGACGTGTACATATTGCTCGCCTTGTTAATCAGCCATGAACTAAGGCCAATTTTCCCTCTATCTTTCCCCTGCTCGATCTCTCCCTCTCTCCTACGGTATGTATCATTGTGGAAGGAGCATAAATTACGAATCTGCGCAGCACTTACCGAAGTTTTCATAAAGTTCACGGGTTCGGATTGACGTGTACATATTGCTCGCCTTGTTAATCAGCCATGAACTAAGGCCAATTTTCCCTCTATCCTTCCCCTGCTCGATCTCTCCCTCTCTCCTACGGTATGTATCATTGTGGAAGGAGCATAAATTACGAATCTGCGCGGCACTTACCGAAGTTTTCATAAAGTTCACGGGTTCGGGGAGACCGTTGCATTAAACGAGGAGGGGCTGCAACAGAAAACGTACATAGTTGCATTACAGCGCGTGGGGATCTATCTAAAGAAATTAATTAGACAATCACTTAGTTTTTTGTTTCTTTTTCGCGTCTCACACAATTGAGACAGCGTTCGCAACGTCGAATTACATAAAATGTGTATGTTTACGTGTACACAATGTTTGCGTCATAAAAACTGATAAAGTCGCATCGTCACGAGGGGATTAACTACGTTAGATCATATCCCGGCAGTGGTGGGATGTACAGTCGGTGTACAGTAAAAGTTCTATAAGAGTTCCAAAGTCGGGACCGCTGTGTAACAGCTACAAAAAGGTGGTAGGTTTCTCAAACTCTTTGTATTTTACCGACACCGACGGACACAGAAAGAGACAGCAGACAAAGAAGGGAGAGGTATTGAAAGTCGAGCCAGTCCAAAAATATCAAACAGTGAGACAACTCAAATACAAAAGAAAAACTTTTTTGCTTTTTCTGTTTCGCTGATAAAAATTTTACTGACATATCCATTTTGTTTTTCTGATTAAAATGAGACCAAACACGGTATAATTCGGTTAATATTTAGTTACTTAATAAGAAATTCCACACATGCATATGTACATGCACACATCATTACGCCCTCCCTATAAATAATTATTACATATTTACGAAAAATTGAAAATAACAAACTTTTGTAGTTTTGTTAGTATTGTCTCACGGACATGCCGATGCTGAATGCGATAAAGAGATGTCACGGCCGTGCCACATTAGTCTCTTGCCTGGTTCAAGTCATGACGTAGATCCGAAAGAACTCTTATAGAACTTTTACTGTATATTCGTTCACGTTCGTTCATGATAACGCGTAAGAGTTGTCGGTTTCAGTGTTGACGCCTGTATGATATTGAAGCGATAACAGTATCAAACTACGTATATATGTAGACTGCTCATTTTTCAATATACGTCCCGTCCTGGTTGTAGTAGTTACTGTTCGGAGTGATGGCTCAACAGCTGCGTCCCCGTTTAGTCTTCTGTTAGACACAGACGACGAAATGGCTTCTGCGTTTCTGACACTTCTCGCGGGCGCGATAGTGTTACTGTGCTTCTACCTCTACAGAACGTATACCTATTGGCAGAGAAATGGTATTCCAGTCGGGAAAGGATACGTGCCTATCGCCGGTCACATACTGTCCGTCATTTTCATGAGACGCAGCATCAAAGATGTGATCCAGAAGATATACGACGATCACAAGCAACACAGTATGGTGGGATTCTACAAGACAACGAAACCAGTGCTGATAGTACGCGAACCAGCTTTGGTGAAAGTCGTCATGCAGAGTAAGTTCTCGAACTTCCACCAGAACGGAATGAAAATCGAACCCGACATGGACCCTCTGTTAGCCAAGAATCCGTTCTTCATTTACGGAGAAGAATGGTCGGCCGGAAGGAAACGCCTGACTTACGCGTTCTCCAACGTGAGGCTGAAAACCCTTTTCACAGCTGTCAGCGGGGTGTGTAAAAAGTTCGAGGATTTCCTAAACAGACGTCTGAAATCGAGCAACAAATACGAAGTCGAACTGAAGTATCTGTTCTCGAAATTCACCGGTGAAGTTGTGGCGAACGCTGGCTTAGGCATCGAGGGACTTTGCTTCGAGGATAAAGTGCATCCTAACGCGTTCGATGAAATTTCCCGATCGATCTTCAAGCCGAATGCGTTGCAAGGTTTCTTAACGATGATCATGCTATTCTTGCCCCACCTGAATCGTCTGTTCAAGATGAGTTTCATACCGAAGGAGATGGACAGATTCTTCAGGAGGATCGTGGCTGAAAATCTGGAGCTGAGACGAACGGAATCGGTGCCGAGGAACGATTTCCTTCAATTGATGATCGAGCTAGAAAAGTCGGGGGAGAAATTGGACGTAGATTCTATCACTTCTCACGCGCTTTCTTTCTACGTCGACGGCATCGAATCGTCCAGCATTACGCTTAGTTTCATCGGCTATCATTTGGCTCTTCATACGGACATTCAAGAGAAGTTGCGAGATGAAGTGAACGCTAAAATTGCCAAATACGACGGTGTGTTAACGTTCGATGCGTTGAAAGAGATGACCTATATGGAACAAGTGATCAGCGAGTCGCAAAGAGATTTCCCTGTTCTTACCTTCTTGAACAAGATATGCACGGAGGAATTCGAGCTGCAAGGTTCCGATGGATTGACGTTCAGAGCGAAACCTGGCAACGAGATACTTATACCTGTTTACGCTTTACAACACGACCCAAATTATTGGACGAACCCGGACGACTTCGATCCGGAACGATTCAACGAAGAGAGGAAACATTCTATAGAAAAAATGACCTTCCTTCCGTTCGGCGAAGGTCCGAGAATTTGCGTAGGAATGAGAATGGCTATGCTACAGGTGAAAGCTGGCCTAGCTACCTTGCTGAGAAGCTACAAAATAGAATTATCGCCGAAGACGAAAAGTCCGATAAAATTATCACCCTCTTACTTTCTTACGTCGCCTGTCGGCGGAATCTGGGTTTATCTTTCGAAACTTTAAAAGGTATCAAAATGCTCTTGTCGATTTTTATCTGCTAATATTACGTGTGATAAGAAATTATGCACGCGACAAATCCTGATGATGATTCTTGTAATTGTAATCGAATATTTTTCAATAAATATATATGCGTATACACATGTAGAGACGACGGTCTGTGTTTAATCATCGACGAATACGATTGTTCGGATAAAATTGTTAATATTGCAAATTGAAATAAATACCATACACCGTCTGTGTAATATCTATTCTAACGTTGTTCCACTTCTTCTAACACAGATAAGACATGATTATCGTAAAACAATTGGTTTAATTATATTCTCTTCTGTAACGATACGGAACAATCTCTGAACAAATAGATAAAACAATATGTACTAATCCAGCGTTGTGTCTTATCAACGATCAAATTATCGCACTAGTCCACGAGTAAATTGAACGATTCTGAAGACAAACGGACTGACGAATAAAAAGAAACTATGGGACGTACATAGTATTTATGCAAGTGTGTGTCGAGTGCACAGATCTCTCTCTCTCTCTCTCTCCTGTGTCTCAGAACGTAGATGGTTCGAACGAGTTCTCTGAGTGGTTTCCCATGTTCACCATCGCTACGTATACATTACTGTGCCAAATGTACACCTGTGTGCTCGCACACATTCTACATTTGCCACGTAGGTATATCGAGTTATTCGGCACGCGCGTGCAAAAATAAATCGAGCGTAAGATAGGATAGGGTATTTGATCCATGAAAGAAGAAAGAAAAACAAATTCTCCGATATCGCGCATTATATTTTCAAATAACGTTCGTTAAATGAGTAAGTATAAATGGGCGTCAATTGACGGTGAAGTGAACCGGAACAAGCCTGTTATTTAGCATGTTATAAAACGATCGAGCAGCTCAATCGTTTAATTCACGGGGCAATCTAAAACGAGCGAGTTATATCTTTTTGACGCTTCCCTGGTTCGACACAATGCCCCCTCGCTGTGCTTCCCATAGCTTTCATTCTCTCTTTTTCTCTCCTTTCTGTCGCAGTTTCTTTTACCTCGGGGCCACGCCGTCTTATCCCTCTTCACGACCGATCGGTTCCTCAGAGCGAGAAACAAGAAAGTGGAAGGAACACGTGCGCGCGGAAAGCGAAAATGTGCGGCGTGACACGACAGAGAGAGCAGACGCAAGACGACGAAGGAGAAAAGAGAGCAGCGACAGTGTATAGGGGATGAGAAAAAGGGGCCTTCGCGTCGTAGTGCATCTTTCTCTGATTTCCCGAGGGAGAAGTCGCCTAGCAAGCTTTCTCCGACGTATCGAAGCTGGAACGAGACGAAGGACAGAGAGAAAGGTGGATAGGTGTCCTCGCGTAGCATGATTTATTTTATTGCTTTTCGAGAAGCTAGCATAATTTCACCCTCTAGCCCCCCCGCCAGTTATTTACCCTCCTCACTATCTCTCTCTCTTTCTCTATCTATCTATATGTAGAAGGACGGACGGAACGGATCGAGGACCCTGGGCGAGGGATCAACAGGTACAGGACTGCCGGTATCCCTCGACTGCGTCAAGAAACCGCACCGCTGTCCCTTAACATGTAAAAATATCCCCGACGTAATATTGGAGGGATAAAATTGCACGACTTCATTGACAGTCGCGTTATTATCGGCGATATGGGAGGTGTATATACGTGATATATGGGTGTATGTTTATGTATGAAAAACAGAATGGTCGGTGAGAAATGTTAGTTAAACAGATCACAGAAATACACACGGAGAAAAAACAAGCGGAAACGTGTGGAACGGAGCGCAGAAGTTGGGCTTGATTTAATTAAAGCGGACAACTGGCAACAGTGATGCAGTAAATTGAAAATTACGGAGCGAACAAATCCTCTTAAGTGGAATATTACTAGCGGAATTGCACAGTAGGACGCGACAAATTCGATTGTTTTTGACTAAAGCTACGGGCAATAAATTAATCCCCTTCGATGGACGTTCAATACTTGCAACCAGGCATTGACGTCTAAATCCTATCATGCGCGTCCTCTTCTCCAACCTCGATTCCCACCCTCCTCCACCCCCGTCTACCTTCAATTTGCTCTCGTTCAGTATTAACCGTTCAGTGGCGGATCCGATAGATTAACCAATTCGAATTGTACGACCGAAAAAAAAAAAAAGGAAGAAGAGAGGGACAAAAGTACAAAAATTTATACTTCGATAAAAAGCACGTGGAGAATGAAAGAGGATCGATATGGCGAACGTTCTCTCGCACGTGTGTACAGACACGAGGAAAATAACAATATACACGGGAGATGCACGTATGAAAGATAAATTTGTTAAACGATCATGAGAACGACTTCTGTCGCCTAGCTCTCTCCCCGTCCGTGTTGTATTTCTTTCTTTACTCTTGTTCGACGATATTAGCATCCCCAGTTGAAAGGATACCGGAAGAACGTCAACCCGGGAGCGTAATATACTTGCTCGCCGCCTTTTCCGAATGCACGTCGCCTAGGGTAAGGGCGAGAGGTAAGCAGAGGGGTGTTCTGGGGGCGGAGGGGGTGGTAACGGAATGGAGATGGGGGGATAGCGACAGGGTCGTACCAGGAAATTTCACAGAGTGGCGCAATAACGTTTCTTGTGCCACGTTTCCGGAGTGGCGTGCTGTTGGTGGGATGGGGGGGTAGCTTGCAAATACTCACCTCGCGAGAGAGGAAGAATGAGAGTGCAATAGAGAGGGTGGAAATAGGTAGGGAAAAGGGAGGAGAGATGCAGTCACTCTCTGGCATGCAATTAGGAGCTAGGCATCGCCCTGGAAAGGATCCCTCTCTTTCAGTGTTCCTGCTAGAATCCTCCTCGTTCATCCCTCCTCGTTCCCTTCTTTTCTTTATCCGTCTTCTTCTATCGTTCGTTCGATTATACACGTACACAGATTTTCTTCCTCGCACACTTTCCTATAATCCACATCAGCGCCACGCTCGTCGACACGCGCGCAGGCATAGGCACGGATAACGACTATAGAAAATATCGGGGAGAGCTGTAGCATGAAAATTGAGCGCCCATTCTCTACACCAACGGGAATCAGAAAACTGTGATTTCGAGATATAACCGGTGTCGGGGCGGAGGCGGAGAGGTTATTAAATACGTATTTACGCTAACTCGATAAAGGATTGATCCATAGGGTTTGAAAGGTTTTCGCGCGGGGAAGACGAGGGAAGCTTTCACCTGTATAACACGGCTATCGAGAGAAAACGCGTGTAATGCAAATTGTATAGCAGCGCACATGGGACGAAATTTCTTTTCCCCCGGTCGTCGCGCTGCTCTCTAACGCGATTTGCAGCGGAAATTTTTTTCAGATTAAGCCACCCACGGAATAGCGAAACGGCGAAAGGGTATCAAACTGCGAGGGAGCGTCAGCTCGAGTGGAGTGAGCACGAAATGTGTATATACATATATATAAAAAAAAAACAAAAATAGAGAAGAAAAAAGGTTTGAAACATTGCTGCTGCGAACCGGTGAACGGGGTGAAGCAGATAGTGCCATTCAATGCTAGCAACGTATGATTCCCGCGGGAACGGCCGGTAAACACTAACGCCAATCCTGTTTCCCCCCTCTCTCTCTCACTCTTTCTCCTTACTGCCTCTATCTATTTTTCGTTTTTTTTTTTTTGTTCGTTTTTCCACCTCTGCCAGACTCCCACCTCGCGACGACGCGTAATAACGATAATAAATCGTGACTGAGTGATTTAGGGGTTCATTTAGCCGTGCGAAAGTTTCACGAACGGGGAGGGATCCCAGGGCAGATTGTAGAGAATAAGTCATTTTCTGCTCTTGTCAATCCGTGAATTAAGCGACACCGACGATCCGCAGCGCGGCGACGATTCGTCGTGAAATTGCACGGGAGTCGTCTTTCAACGTCGGAATTGCTCCGTGTCTGGCTTGAACGTTGAAAAATACGCAACCCGCCCCCTCCCTCTAGGAGACCATCCGTTACGAAAACAAGTATGCATATACGCGTACAAGCAGGGAGCCTGGGCTGCTCTTTCGCTTCACAACGAAGTAGCAGTTTTCAATAGGAAGCAGATCGTTTTATTCGGTTTTGCACGGTTTACACGCGGCTGCGATGGAAACTCGTAATAACAAGAGAGAGAGCGGCGGGGCTGTGTAACAAATGTTGTCTGTTTGCAAAGTATCGATCACTTGACCAACCAGTGAACCGAGAGTAAAACGAATCTTCCGAACAATAACGAGTCGAAACAGATAACCATTGGAAACATCGGATAAAATCTTATCAGCACACCGAGAGAGAGAGGAGAGGCCAGTAACGGAAGCAGCTTGTTGACATAAGACGCAAACTTCTATTAACGGAAATTAACGAAGCTCACCTAGACGATAATTGAGTAGAAGCTACTTTCGAGAGAGGAGTTTCTATTTCTCCTTCTCCCTTGGGTCATTCGATTCCAGCAAGCGCGCGAAAACAATAGCTTTAATCTCGGCCAGTCACAATGCACGACTTGCTGGTATTTCCTAGCCGATAAAGCGCCACCATCGTCCACTAATAAAGGGAGGTTCCGTTCGCTCGACGATTTCGATCGTTTTGTACAAACGAAATCTTCCAGCGACCCAAATGATTCTTCGATTCCTTTGAAATTTGTTTTCAATAATTCATCCTGGGACCGGAGCGACGCGACAGCTTGGCAGTACGAGGAGCAAAAGGGGTGTAGGAAAGAGAGAGAGAGAGAGAATTTCGTTTAGCTACTCGCCACAGAAGAGAAACTGAAAGCTTCGAGAAACCGATCGTCGTCGTCGCCGCCCTTTCTAAATAATATTAATCAATCACGATAGCTTAACGGATACTTTTAAATTCGATTCAAAAGAAAGAGAGAGAGAGAGAGAGTAAATTCTGCTCCGGCTGAAAGCTAATATACACCGTTTATTTCTCCCTCCTCTTATTTATCGGATTTCCCCATGGCACGGCTAATAAATGAATCGATCGATCTTCTCGCTACGTGCGAAAAGAGACAAGTCGATGGGGCAATTTCGTTGCGCCTGATTTTGTGTTCCGTACGTTGGCTGCGTGTACGAACGGATGGATTCGGCGTTAGACGTCGACGGGGAGAAAAGAAGGAAGGAAAGCAGGCGATGGCACGTCTGCTGGTATCTTTACGACTTCCCAGGGACATAAAGTGGTGTTATCCCTCTGTAGCTTGGTTCTCCTGGTAAAGATGGTACACGCACACCTACGCATACCGGTGACACCACGGACACACCGGTACACCTATGTGCGACAAGAGTATCACACCGATCCGTGGTACACTGACGAGGCCACACGACCCTTTCTGCCAGTTAGTCTCACCGAGATACTAGGATAGCGATAGGACATCAGCCTTTAAGCATCACCCTTGAACCGTTGGACGGTACAAACCTCAATATTGTCGGAAGAAAGGAGGATAAGCCGGTCCACCCTGGGCTACAATAGAGCCCTTCCTGAATGGAGGTGTCGAAATTGTCGAAGCCACGGAAAAGGAGACCTTTTACCCCTGCAAATTATTTACGAACGTACGAAAGAACCGTTCGCGGCCATCTTTTACTCTTCCACCTTTCACCTATATGTATATTTATAATGCACCTGTGTGTAGGTGGGGTATTTGTTCGTAACAAGGGAGGATAACGTACGGGGAATTGTTTCAGTTCGAGCGACGTTCCCCTGGATATATGCATATGCATATGCATGCCTACGTACGAGCGAACCCATCCATTCAACAGCGTAACAGGTGTATTCCTTCCCCTCGGTTGAAATACGACCTTCCTTTCCGGTCAATCTAACTTAGATATTAACGTCGAGAGATACGATTTTCGAGTGTCATCGTGTAATCTGGTCGGAAAGCGAGAAAACAAGCCGCGTCGCGTTGTCTTATCGTAACGAGGTGTTACACGTGTCGGCTCTCCAGTTGGACACAACACAGCAGAACGTATTCTCGTTTCCTTTCCTTTTTTTTTCGTGGCTTTAAAACTTTTATACGTCTCGTATCGAAATGCAACAGTCGAGAGTATTTTATACGTCGGACAGCTGTCGGTGGCAACGCTTCTATCATCCAGTTTGTATTACACGCGACCATAAAGTTACGCCGGCGAATCGATTTCTCCTTTTGCCCGTTACCTAGAGACGGCGAATCGTAAAATAAAATCCATAAGAGGCAGTGTTTCTGAATTTCTGAAACTGCTCCAGCCTCACCTTCTCCTGTTCCCCTGCGCCCCTGTGCAAAATGTCCCTGTGAAAGCAGTCGTTTCTTCGTTTTGTCATTCCTCTTATCACCCACGCACGCACATTTCCCTCCCGCGCCCCTGTCTTCCGCCCCACGCGTCCGTTTCTTTCCTCTTGACAAGAGCGAGGTGAAAAAAGAAGGAGGTAGAAATCGTCTGTCTAGGTATTCCGTGTCTCCTGGGTGAGATAAGACCGTGGAAAAAAGAAGGCGAGCAGGAGGAAAGAAGAGAGGAGAGAGGGAGAGAGAGAGAGAAAAAAGGTCGCGAGACATCGCGATGGAAATTGAATTTCCAGGTCGAAAGTTCTGGTGAGACTCCCTCTGTTACGTTGCCCCGTTGTAACACGCTGGCGGAGAGCTTTCCGTAAACCATCTCGCAAGAAGACAAAGTCTCGACGAGTTGATGGAGCGAGTTCTTTCGCGAGTCTACTCGTGCTAAATTAGTATCACCGATGCATACGGGGGCAAAAATCATTTCCTCCTTGGCTTTGCACATAATTTTCATCTACCTGCGTTTTCTTCTCCCTCTCTTTCTCGCGTCGATATGTGGAAAACGCGAGAGGGTAATTCTCTTTTTTTTCGTTTAGATTTTTTAACGACCGCGATACTTCAGATTTCCGTATTGCCGGACTTACCGGACCACGGTGCTCCGTGTTGTGTTACTTTAAACCACCTTTTCACTGCAATTTTCTTGCGCTCGAAACGAACGGCTCGTAAACCACTGCCGTGACGTAGGTACATTCAACGGTTAAATTACACGCTAGCAGGGCACAATACGTAATTACGCCAGTGCTAAAATAAATGTTTCACTTGCCTCATCTTAGGAAACGTCCTGCTTAGTTCACGTGCAACCGTTGGTACCAACGGCGCCAAATTTATTCTACTCGTCTGCTACTCTGGACGTTTAACGAAGAATAAAGGAAATTGTTTCCTGTTTTATCATGATCCTGTTGAATGTTCAAGTGGACCCTCTCTCTCTCTCTCTTTCTTTTCGTGAGTTTTACAACCTGGATCGTTGTATTTCATCGGAGCGCGGCTTTCGTAAATCATCCGACCCCCGTCGCCATTATTGAATTTGATAGGAGAGCGGTGAGTTCATAAATCCAGCATCAGCGAGCAGTTACCATCTAAACGGGGTTTCCGAGAGTAGCCACCGTATCAGAATTAAGTGTAAACCTATAGAATCGAGGATCCCTTTCGGAATCCTTATAGGGTCGTTATCGAAGGAAACGACGCTCAGACCGAGTGGCATTCCGGTCAATAGCAGTTAGTACTGCACGTGAAAGCGACACGCAAATATTGATTACAGATAGTCCTTGGCTAAAGCGTCGTGAATAAGCGAGAATATGCATTACCGACATTAACTCGAAACTCGTAATGGCGTGGCTCTGGCATACGGCTATGAATATGGAAAAATGTAATAATACGACGATTGGAGGCGACGAACGATGAAGATGAAACGAACTCGCGAGGTACAATTAGTGGAGAACTACCGCGAATGCAATCTGTACAACGGTGTACAGGGTGGGCCACGTGAAACAGGCCACCTAATTATCTTCCCTGGCTATGGTGGTAATTGAAATGGTCTCAAAGGGTGAACGAGGTGGAAGAAAAGGTTTGACGGAAGAAATGGCGAAAAATCGAAGGAACTTTTACGTTTGATTAAAAATTTTAAGGTCCGAGGAGATTTTAGGTCGTATAAATGCGCATTACCGTTTGCTACAGTAGACAAATACATATACTCGTGTACAAAAACAAACCTTGAAAGAAACGAAAAAAATGGTACTTATACAGAAGCTTTTCTGATGGAAGAAATGGCAAGAAATGAAAGGAAGTTCCACGTTTGATTTAAAATTTTAGGGTACCAGGTCGCGTTACAATTGTACACGTTTAAATGCACATTAGAAGAAAGTATAGGTATACATTCCTGTAAAAGAAGCATAGGTAGCCTTGAAAAAAATAAAAAAAGATAGCATTTGCATAAAAATTTGTCTGATGGAAGAAATGGTAAAAAATGAAAGAAAATTTTACATCTGATCTAAAATTTCAGTCTAAGATCATTTTAAAGAGGATCTAAGATCAGGGGAGAGTCGAGAGCAAAGCTAGATCTCGCTTATACTGTTAGTTGACTGCACTATTGATGGGAAAACAAATAAATACTATAGCCCTGAGCAAACTATTCCGGCGACGTTCTGTTTTCTTCGGTATTACCAGAGTTCTAAGACGTTTAACGTTTACGCTGGTGTTCCGTACGGCAAAAGTTATTTTTCATAGCTGCAATGGTTGGGCTCACGTGGAGTATACGGATCAAGAAAGTATCGATGCCTAAGTAAAAGTTCTATTCTATTTTTAAACGATTTTTACTAACATTATTTATTACTTAGACCTTAAAATCTACCAACTAAGTAGCTGGCCGGTACTGTACGACAATTTTTCGTTCGCTGCAAATTACAACTTTTACGAGAAAATTTAAGTAAAACCATTTGTCCCCTTTTATTAAGCACCCTTTGTCTACAAATTACTGTTTTGAAATTTCATTTTTACCAACATTAACCCAAGTTATAGTACAAAAACTTAGAGTGGCCGGTACTGCACGACTCTCCCCTATACATTCATGTGAAGAAATACAGGCGACCTCGGAGAGAACAGAAAAGAGTGGCGTTTCTAAAACAATTTATCTTCCACCTTATTCGCTCTTCGAAACCATTTAAATTACCTACAAAAATTTTCTCCTACGACCATAGTGTAAGAGTATGGTTGAGTGAAGGTAGTGTAGGCATTTTGGGACGGTTTATGGCTTGGCCTGCGCCTCTTGGCGAGTGACAAACACCAGACCCGAGTACCCATCGGTTCGGCCCAGCGATATCTTTGCCATTCGACGAGAGTCGGTTCTTGGCTTCGGTAATAGACGGACGCCGAAGAGTCCGAAATAAACTACTTTGCACGACATCCTGATTTGAAAAAGTTCATTAGACCACCTCCTACAGTAGGGACTCGGGCTGGTTTATGACCTCTCGATCTGCGGAGAAACCCGGTCCCAACGCGCGACTCCCCCACGCGCTAAGGGCTGGGTCAGTAAGGACCCAGCCACGTGCTCGCGCGACGCGGTCCTTGCCGGGTAGAAACCCCCAACTTGCGCCAGGGTTTCCCGAAGGCAAGAGAGGGGCGTGAAGGCCCGCACATAAGGACGCGTTACGAGCACTGCAAAGGGAATCGTGAGAATTGTAAGAATTGTATGAGAACAAATTGAACCGAGTAGACAACGAAGTAAATATAGTTTTTGAAATTATCCGGACGAAGTATTGTTTAAACTAAAAACACCTTACAATAGCTAGAGAGGACGATTAGGTGGCCTATTTCACACGGCCCACCCTGTATACAACGCTCTAGCCCGATTCCGAGTGTATCAGAAAGGGAGTATTTCGTGGATAATCCAAAAATTTTTCCTTCCTTCTAACAGATCTTCTCGAACATCCAGACACGCCCTTCATCGACCGTTCCTTTCGCGAATTAAGCTCGGGATAAGGTGGTATCCGAAGGGAGTAAGGGTGAGAAAGTCAAGGGCAAGGGCGTGGGCGTAAAACGAAGTAAGAAAGAGGAAAAAGTGGTGGTATTCGAACACGTTCCGTTACAACGTCGAAAAGAACGAGGATAACTCTCGTTTCGATGCAATTCCTTACAATCGCAACCAATCACGCGCGCTCCCCCATCTTTCATAACTTTCTCAAATAGTCTCTCTCCCTTCATCACCCCCTCCCCCCATCCTCTCCTCACGGTATGGAATCTTCTGAAAATAATTCCCCGCTTTCCCCGTGTTTTCTTTGTAAATAAGGGGATTTAACCTGGGATTAAATTTCGGATAAAGCGATATCCGAGAATTACTGACGATGCCGAATTGCGCGCACGAGAGGGTGCAAAGTAAGGTCGAACAGAGGGTGTTAGCGTTTTACCTGCTACTTCAACCCTTTCTGCACGAGAAAAGAGCTCTCTCTCTCGCTCTATCTAATGGTTCGCTAAAGAAATAAGCCTCTAAATTTTACGAATTCTCGAGAAACTGAGTCTCGTAACGGTCACCATAAATTCATCCCTACCCCTTTTGCGCCTTACCAAGGCTGTGTTATATAATCAGCTTTACAACACTATACTTGGCTATCAACGAACGAAAGGACGTCCAAGACCTTTTGCACGAATTTGCCTTACCGATTAGCTCGATAGTAGGTAAAATTACTCGGGCAGAACTTGACACACAGTTCGAAGCAACGAATTTTCTTCTACCAACGGTAATGAACATTTAAAACTCGGAATAGTAACGTTAATTAGACCGGATATTAAATACGAAGTGCGACGAGGCAGGTACAAATAATATCCGAAATGTAATACGAACGCTCCTGTGATACGATTCGCGCGATATCTTGCGTATTGAAACACACGCTCGATGCGTATCGGCAGGACTTTGATATATCACCGATAACGAAAAGCGTTATATCAAAACGATTCCCCGTGCACCTACGCAGGATCCGTTTCGCTGTAATGAATATCCCGGGAAAATATCTGGAAAAAAGGGGGGGAAATTCGCGACACGAGTTGGAAAATAAAATTGTGTCGCGCTCGACGTGGTAAATTTCATAAATGATAATATCGCGAGTGAAAGAAATTATTTGCAACGAACGTATGTACGCGGGAATAGAAGAAAGACGTGGAATTTTGAAGCGAGGAAGCCGAGGGAAACAGCTAAATTTGTACAAAAGCGGAGAAACGAAGTCTCTGGGAGAAAAAGAGGCACAAGTATGAAACCGGGCGAACTTCATAGTTTCCTCTTAATTAGAACACAGTACACAGATGTATATACAGAGAGCACAAGGATCTTTCCCGCCGTGACCCGCATGCAGCGCTTGAAAATTTCCCGATGGACTTAGCGGCGAAGAACGTGACATCACGCGTGATCGAACAACAAAGAGATTGTTGGGACGGGGGAAAGGGAAAACGGGTATCGCGGACGTATAATCGAGTGAGCTTTGTGATTTTCCCTTGACTGTAATAGCATTTCCAAAAATCGAATGTCACACGCCGGTAAGAATAACATATTTTTGCCCCTTTTTCTCTGTCCGACGTCTTAATTGGATCATAGCAGGTCCGTTTACCGTGTTCGATGCGTGGTGTGGCGCTGAGAGAGAGAGAGAGAGAGAGAGAGAGAGAGAAGCAGAGAGAAAAAATAAAGGGAAGGGTAGAAACGGATGAAAAGAGGAATTCCATCTGTCGAACTTATAAACGATCGCCCCTCGTCCCGATTTCATTTCACGAGCCGTCGCACACCTAGACGTTTCTTCCGTCCCCTCTCATAATTGTCATAACTTCCTGCATTTTCTCGCCCTTTTATATCACACCGCTCGTCCGTCTTTCCTCTGTTTTCTCCTCTCTGTCGTTCTACCACGTTCGAACAGCGACCGCCACAGAGGAAGACATTAGAAATAAATTACCGAGTCGCGTCAAAAACTGATAAAATATTCCCGAAGCGGCAATATTAGCGAAGACGAGTGCGGCAATAACTCTTATTCGTAGTGATCTGGAATTTAAAGCGGCGCAACCCGGAATGAATTACCGCCCTATAAATTCCACGCATCCTTATATTTTGTATTTCGCTATCGCGCCGACACGTTCGAGCGAACCCTCGGCTAATTTCCCGTGTAAAAGCGACCGGATCAGATTTTTCGAAGAATGCCAGAGTTAAACGGGGAAAATTTCGTAGATCCGACCGCCACGCCGGTGGTAGCAGAGAGAGAGGGCTCGGGGGGTAGTAACGAATTTCAGGAAACATTAGGCTCTCCCTTGAAGACGGACAGAAGGGTCGCTCGTACAGGCAAAGGGGATGACGCCGGATTAAGGTCAGACCAAGCGGCCGATTCAGGATCGTCTTGTTGTAACCGATCGTAAAGGGGATCGCAAAGATGTCACGTGAAGGAGGTATGGCAAGGGAAAGCAAAGAGAGGCGATAGAAGAAAAAAAGAAATAGTGAGAGAAAAAGAGAGAGAGAGAGAGTGGAGTATTGACGTTGTGCCGCTTTTAAATATTGCATCCAAGTCACGTTCAGGACCGTGTCCTCTCCTCCCTCAACCCACAGCCCGGTACCTCCCACCTACAGAACCTCGAGTCACCCCCTTCCCCTTTTTCCAACCCCACCAGCCAAGCGGCTGGGCCGAACGTCGCATAACTACCGCAAGGTTTCCAGGGAGACAAAGGAAAAGCCTGAAGGAAAGAAGATGGGTGGCGAGAACCGAGAGTGGGAAACACAGGGGTGGAGAAGGAACGGTGTGTGGAGAAGAGCGAGGGAAGAAAAAACATCCGTGGCCAGTCTTTCTCCCCCGGTGGCACGGTGAGGAAAGAAAGAGAGAGAGAGAGAAAATGTGGAAAAGGAGAAAACGAGAACGAGAGAAGAAGGGTGGATGGGGAAAAAAATAATGCACGGAGAGCAGCGCGCATTTCTGCCGTTTGTGCGAGAGACACGTTCGACGCTTCGAGAGAATGAAAAGAAAAAGAGGTCCACTGGCGGAACGTGAAACTCCTGTGGTTGTATTCCCTTTGTCGCCTCTCTGTCGCTCTCTCTCTCTCTACCCCTTTTGTCGGCACCGCGCGATCGTCATTAGAGTCATTTTCTAAACGGTTTATTTGGCCGCACGCGTGCGCGCGCGCGCGCCCAGCGACGAACGAGTGGATGTTTCGTGGAAAATACTGGGAATAATACGGCGGAGGTACACAGACGAGGAGGAACGAAGATCAAGTGTCGCTAGAAGGTCTCGTTTCGTGAACCGTAAAATCTACATTACACCGTAGAAAAATTTCAAGAGAGAAAGGTGTACGGAGAAATCTACAAACCGAGTTAGGCGACCTTTACGAAGACGGCTTTAAATATTCTTCAAGAGGATCGATCGTCTCTATTCGTGAAATTTGTTCCAGTTGTTTTGTGTCGAATTCGAGATACATCGGCAGTATTGACCAGTCGCTGAGTGAGAATGTATTAAAATTTTTGGAACTCTCACAGTCGAGAACCTCGATTCGAGACTACCACCCCTGAACGTGTCCTTAGAACTGTAGATTGCTTATCTTATCGACTATCCAGTCGAATTAACCGTGTCAAGGACGTACACGGAAAATTACACTATTGCCCTCTATAGAAAAACACTTTATTCTTCTAAAGTGCAACTGTCTTCTTACCTTTGCCACGTATACAATATAAAAATAGCAAATGACCTCAGGGCACGTTAAAGTTGCGCCTTGTTTACGAGACAGCTTGACTCCGTTCGCGGTTAGTAAATATTACGAGCGAAGTTATCGAATAGAATATTGTCAGCTGCGTGTCGTATTTCGAAAGGAATTCGCGCGATACTAAAAATCGATGTCCTTATTAACCCCTCGACAACGCGGCAAAACTCCACGGAATCGCGTTACGCGAAAAATATCGGTCGTAAAATTGAACTACTTATTGAGATATAACCTATAAAGTTAGCACGGTGATAATTTTTTGCTTTAAAAATTTCGCGCGAAATACGCAGCACGCGAATGGACCTATGGAACGTGTCGGTTCAAAGCGAACCACGTTCAAATTGTTTCGAGAACGCGGTCGAATGACAGCGATTGAAAGTGATCGCGAACAACAGGACTGACGTTCGAAAGGTTGGTATACGGAGAAAAAAGGAACGCTTACCGTGTAAATCAGGAATATTCGCTTCTCAGGACGATTCCTGATAAGTCGTTCCACGTCAGCTGACTCTTCTTTCTCTCTTGTTTGCTCACTGCTTGGACGATTCACCTCGAACTGATCGACACAAAACAAGGAGAACGACGCGAGAAAGAAGTGCGAAAAAGACGAGGCACGACACTATGTTACACCGTACGACGAAGGGAGCGACACACAGCGCCAGGACAAGGTTAGAAACGCCGAAAAGCGTAGGTAGTGGCGAGCGCAGAGCGTTACGTCTAGTTCGCCTCGAGGGCGTCGCGGCGCTGCCGGGCGATGATGCGACCGCGTTCCTGCGATCCCCCCACGGATGTGTCCCCCGTTTCGTGCCTTTCTCCCGCGCAAACGCTATTGGCCACCCCCTCCAGTCACCATCATCGGCCAGCATCCAGGTATGTTGGTTTTTCGACCGTACTGTTTCGCTAATTTCTATGATTACCCTCGTAACAACTATCGAAACGTTATTCGGAAATTTCCGCCAACGATTTCCGCGCACGTACCGTGCATGTTACTCGCGGAGAATGACCGCTCGTTAATTATAGTAAACTCCCGATTATCCGGCTCCGCTTTAACCGGCCACATTTTTGGTGACATGAAAAAAATTGACCAGAAGAAAAATTATCGACATACATATTTCGTCGTTATTCACTTTCTTCCGACTAAATTTACCTTTTGTCACTTTTTTCATTGTTTAAATAGTCTTTCTCTTACTAATTTTATTTTCTATTCATACTAAATTTTTGAGTACTGGATTCCGTACATCTGCGTTATAAAAACACTTATACAATGTACATATTACATATCATATTTTCATCCACGGTATTGTCGCCTTGGAAACAATGCATCCGAGGAAGAGTTCGTGTTTCTTTCCTTATTACGGTGCGGATTTCAACAAAAGATAATCGGCAATCGTTGCACAGCAAATTCATCGTTTCTTAGTCAGTCAGTCGAACATTCGGTCGCAACGTTTTTCAAGCGATCTCAAAAGCATTTTAAACGTTACTTCCACGTAAGAATGAAGAAGTGAGTCATGCAGAAGGAAAGATTGCTCTTGAAACTGCGATCAGATATATTGAGCAGCGAGAGAATTCATCTCCAATTGATATCTTATTTTTAAAAAAGTGAAATTAAATCAAAGAAGCAGAAAAAGATTACCGATTCTTTCGTAAAAAATAATATTTAATAAACATTGTTTATATGTATGTATGTACTAGGTATGTGCAATAAACATTATTGATATACTTATTCGTTAATTTTTGTACAGAAACATGTCGGATTAACCGGCCAGGGGTCCGGTCCCACAGCGGCCGGTTAAGCGGGAGTCTACTGTACCAATAACTTTTAATGCTTATTTAGCAAAGCTATCCTTGAAGTTGGCTCCCGATCGGGCGCAAGTTCAAACCACACGGTTCGTTAGTCATACGCTGTATTATTAATTGGTTTGATTTTAATTGTCACCATCTTCTATTCACGTGACCGTCGTCTAAAATCGTTATTCGAATTTTTAACACGTTCAGGACAGTTGTATCGATCTTTCGTCGGTAATAATTTACAAGCTTCGCGTATATTTAGTCTCTTAAATACTCGAGTGTTAGGGATCGTGAATAATGGCGGTTGCGCGGTACGGAATAGATCGATATCGTGTGTATTTTTGTTTTTATTTGTTGTATAAACGTTGGTGTACATGCGAAAAAAAGTTTTGCAACTATTAAACGCTAGACTTGCCTGCTGTTTATACGATAAAACCTCGTCGACGTATTTGTATACGTAGTGTATTGTTGTGCATACTTCGATCGCTGTATCGAGATGTTTGGCACGGTCGCGTGAATGCAAGTAAGAAGTTGAATGCAACCACCGTTGAAATATGCATCCAGAATGTGCAGCCATTTGCAATTCTCCTTGGAAAGCAACATTCTACTCGTTGTGGCGACAGAAAACAACCAAAAAACAACATTCGGTGAGTCATGTACGTTTCACATTGACTGCTCCGATTTGATCGTAAATGTATTTGGTTATCCTGAAAGATCCCGCGTTCTCGATGTATGTATTTACATCGAAACAACGTATTTTATTTAACATCGTAACATTTATCCCATAAATTAACATTTATTAAAACTCCATACACCGTGTGAAAATTGAACGTACATAACAAAAGCGAGGAAGAAAATTTCGAGGATAACCTAAATAGCTGCGACGAAATCAGATGTCGCCATTGTCGGATGACAATTTACGCGAGAGACGCTCGACGCAGAACGAGGCTTCAACGAGGGACCAGATAATCGATAAAATCTCTAACAATCAGAAAATTGAAAAGCTTACGTGTGCAGCGGCGAGGCGTTCTGCCGGATAATCGAAATCCCGTTAATGATTATAATTGACAATGGGCTCGGGAAGCGTGGCACGAGCGAGTATGTTGTAATTGTGTACTTGCCAGAAGGGAGAGGGCTAGAAAAGTGAATCGCAGG
>NW_017100261.1:2030502-2031325 GCF_001263275.1 Habropoda laboriosa | reverse complement strand
ACAGGCGTGTAAAAATCAATACGAACGTGTGTGGCTACGATTGCCCACAATTTCAGTCTATCTCTCACGTCGTTCTTCTTTCTTTCTCCTTTCTTTTTCCTTAAATAAAAACCACCGTACGGTATTTCGCGAAAGTGCAACCGCGCAGTAAGGGCCGTTCGAGATATCGCGTATTGCGCGTTCCCCGCTAAGCAAACTCGGCCCGCGAGACTTCAGCGCGGGGTTAAACAGCGTTAAATTCAAACACCATAAAAATAATGAGGACGTTTGCGTTGGTTGGCGGCAGGTTAAATTGGAGATTTTCGTTAGACGATCGCCAGCCGTGCACGCCATGGAGTAATTATACCGAAATTATATACGTCGCTTTCATTTAAATGATCCAGTATTTTTTTTTTCTCTCCACCTTCTACACTTTTTTTTTGTAATTACTCGCTACATTTTCGCGCATCGTTGATTTCGAGCTAGACGGTGCACTCGACCCTCGGTTCGTCGCGATTAAGTTAGGTTAGGTTAAGTTCGACGATACGAAATTATTCCTCATCGGTCGAACTTACAACGTTTCGTCGTAGAAAATGAAATAACGTCGCAGCTTATCTAGGCGTACTCTCTGGCGGTGACGTTTAAAAATATTCGCCGATTCCAGACATGATAATTGTAGCAGACGGTAGGCCAGACGGAAATGATACACCCGCGCGAAAAAAAAAGATACAATTTCGCAAGTAATTTTTGCGTGCCGCGTCCGGCGTCGGTCGAGCGTTTTATTTATTAAAACACTCAGCGGGCATGGACCTCTTTAAATCACACGCATCCCTCGAGTATCCCT
>NW_017100261.1:2024350-2030487 GCF_001263275.1 Habropoda laboriosa | reverse complement strand
TTGGCACGCTTCGAGTATGTATATTCGTTTCCTCTGAAATCAGTTGCTGCAATATTAAACCGTAGTGTCTTCGTTGATCGATAGATTTATGCAGATCGATAGAATCCTCCGGTAAGAGTGTTTTCATCGATAGAAATATCTTCGATTGCGAAATTCGATCTCGATCCTACTTCGGATCAATTGCACGGCGAACAATTAGCAGAACGGTATAAACGAACGAGGTTGTTGCGCAAAACGCCTAAGAACCACCGCGTAAACGTTGCAAATGAGCTATTATATAAACTGTGCAAACACGGGTACATTAAAGTTGCATAAAATTAATTAACGTGCCGCTGCGTCTGGCAGGAAATTAACAACCATTGTGTCGTCCGGTGTATCAATTTATTAGGTTCACCTACCCGGGTCTCGTAACGTGAAAGCACGCGTGTGTTGTCCGCGCGTCTGTGTCTGTACGGACATTAAACGATTATATTTTCGAGCCTGCCTCGTATAAGCGAAGCACGGCGATCGGGGTCGCGTCCCGACCAGTTTACACGTCAAAGTTTACCAAAGGTTCTTCAGGGCCGATGCACCGGACCTTCCCATCATACGGTGCACACTTCTCTTCAGCAGACACTGTGTTCATTATCGCGCGTACAGCTATAAAGAGCTATAACCGGAATACCAAACAACGTGTGAACATGTATACGTACCCGTAATACTGTACGTGTGTAATAATAACACGTAGTTATAGAAATAGTCGTAACAGGACGGTGCACGTGTGTATGTACCTGATAGCGACGTACGTGGACAGAATGGGGTGAGTCAAGGCGAGCGCATTAGGGGTGGGTGATTGTAATTTCACACATGACGTAACGCATCCCCCTACCGCGTTTTCTGCCGTCACCACCCCTCTGCGTCACTTCGCCTCCCCGTTGTATTTTGTTTTCGTACGTTCAGCATACGTGTATCTACACATCTACCATGGAGAGCCATCTCTCTCGCTCGATCTCTCCTTGTATCCTCCTTGTTCCCTTGCACTATCAGCCTAACAGACAGCATTTCACTTGCCTCTTTCCCATGTGCACCGCCTTCGCTTGCTACCAGCATCGCCGTGGAACCGCAACCGTGTCTCTGTAGTGACAACCACCAACTGATGGTCCCGTGCTGATTAGAATTTTCGGTTGAAAGCGCGACACTGATAGCTGCCGGATATAACTAAAGGGAGCCGTTGGTGCGAGGAATTAGGCACACGCACGTTTCGAGATTCATCGTTGTTCTATACGCCCCGCGAAAGGGGTGACATTAGGAATTCTGTTTATCGTAGGGGCACGAGGGGAATATACGTTGCGAAAGGTCGATCGAAGGAGCCTTAACCTCCTTCGTGTTCACTTTTCCGCTGTGCTTCTCTCACCGACGTTAAGTACTTACACCCAAATTGAACTATTCATTTCTAAAAATATCGCGCAAATCTCGGAAAGTTGTACCTCCGTCGAGCTACACCCTGAGAAGTTTGTTCATTAAAAGCACTAGTCGCCCGAGGGATTATTGATCATTCCTTTAATTAAATGCACTTTATCTTCGCATAGCTTTGGCAATTAATTCTCGCGCAAACTTTGCATAACTTCGCTGCACATTCGTGCCTGCCGTTTTCTCTACCCCCACGCGTTTATTCCTTCGGCGGATGCAACGTTTCTTTCTGTACAACTGCGCCGTACCTTGTCCGACGTTCTTCGAATAACGCCCGGCAGCTTTGAAACATTCAGGCGGTATATACGTCTGTACGTTCCCGGCCTGCCGAGCAGACACTCTTGCTCCATCTCGCCACCCTTGTGTGTATCGCTGATATTTAATATCTCTAAACTGGCGTTAACCCCGGCGCGAGAAAGAGAGATCGAGAGAGAGGATAGGGCTGTGGTGGTTGGATTTGGTAAGGGAGCGGCTTATCAAAAATTAAAATTTCATTCGGCCAGACCGAGCTCCTCTATCTAGATCCTCGAGGCGGTTTAGAGCTAGCGGAAGCGAAAGTAGTGGTACTGGGAACGGGGTAAAACTCTAATCGTGAGAAACTAACTTTCCCTTCGAGAAAG
Source organism: Habropoda laboriosa (assembly GCF_001263275.1). Taxonomy (NCBI): domain Eukaryota; kingdom Metazoa; phylum Arthropoda; class Insecta; order Hymenoptera; family Apidae; genus Habropoda; species Habropoda laboriosa. Next base: position 2,028,418 of record NW_017100261.1, on the reverse strand, counting down.
TTTCCACGAACCGTCGTTTGATTCTCTCCCTTCCAGCTTTTTCCCTCAGGCTCACCATTTTGTTCCAATTTATTCCTCCGGCTCTGGATTTGAGCGGCGTGCATTTGAATTTATCACCGTTCCTCTCCTCCAATCGATGCCTCGTTACTCTCGTTCTTCTCCGTGTATTCGTGAAATTCACTCGCCTGTCTAGAAGCCTCCTGCAATCGAGAGAGAGAGTTAACAACGGAGTAGTAGACGTCTCGTATTGTTTCTTCCTCTTTTTTTTTTAAATCGTGTCCTCTTATTGTACCGCCACCGCTGCTTAATTGCCAATCCCGTTTTTATCGCGGCGGTAAGCAACCGGCCGGAAGCCTGGATATGAATTTATCATTCCGCGGCGATCCTATTTTAACTCTCCCTATGTCGGTCACGATGAAAACGCAAAAAATGTAATTTAAGGACGAGAGAGAGAGAGAGAGGCCGCCTCCACTTTTAATTCCCCCGCCGGCCGCTGCCTCGAAGTAAGCTTTATCGTTGCGTTACAAAGACCGTCCCCTGTACTATCCTACCTCGTCGCTGAAAGATTTAGACGTGTAATTACGCGAACGAATCTCGAGCAAATATCCAACCGGTCGTCCGAGTGTTTAACACACAGCCTGACCTATTTTAGTCCCGTGAGTGAATTTATCTCGAAAACTCGTCGAATTGAAAAAAGCTATTAATACACGGGGAGTTTGCGAGAGAGAGAGAAATTCGATCGAAAAATAGCTCGCTGAAATATTACAACAAAGGACATCTCGGTGCTTGTCGAATTACAATTTTAACAGTCGTTTCCTCGATGAAATCTTAACGATCCTCTTCCATCGTCGTTCTACCTCTGTTTAAAGATTAACACATCTCGTGCCTCGGAACAATGCATAGAGGAACAATGCACTATTTCTTCCCCCTTTTCGTTATCCAACGAACAGCCGCAGGATTAATTGAAACACGCATTGTAAACACTCAAGATGCAAACGCGTACATTTTAGTTTTATCGACGAGCGTGTGGAATAACGGTTGATTAATCCTGGCGTGTCGGCGTTCCCCAGAACCTACGAAAAAATCTTTTACAAACCATCAGCGCCGCTTTTATCTCCGATTTTAACCACACCGACGTCCGCGCGACACACTACAAACACGCGCGAGAGCGAGAGGAAAAAAGGAACATTTTCCACGCGGTCTTCCCCCGCAGAATTTTTCTCACCACCGTGCACACACACACCCACAGACAGGCACACATGTACAAGCAAGACGGGCTGCGAATCGCGCGCGCGAACATCATGCCCGAGCAGAGAGCGAACGAAGAGGGCTGAAAAACGCGGAGAGCGAGACAAACGAGGGTTGAATGGCCGTTTGCAAAATTATTGGGTAGAAAGAGGGAAATCGGGTGCAATCCGTGCGCGGCTAACCGCAAATACCGAACGAATATATTCGTCCCTTCCTCGTTCTCTTTCGTACACGTTTATCCGAGCGCGCGTCTTTCTCTTTGCCCAGTCAAGTCGCTTTTCCTCCCTCTTCGAAACTGTTCCACCTCCCACCCTCTCTCTGTACTATTTCTCTCGACCTGCTCATCGGAAATCATTGCCACGCCGCCAATTGTCAGCCCAGAGGTATATACGGCGGATTGGTCGAGGCGCAAACGCGTTACCTCTGTTGATTCGCGGGAGCGGCAGGGGGTGGAAAGGACACCTTTGATATTCTATCCTACATTAGCATTTCTCTCCGTTTCTCGTTCGCGATCGTTTGTTAATCGCATCGTAAACTGCGGAGAGACGCACTTGACCGAGAATATCACGTATTCGTGTTTCTTGAACGTTTCATAAATATCCCCTCTGTCCTAGTTGATTTATCATCCTCCCTTTTTTCCTTTTTTCTTCGCATGGAAGTAAAATAGGTTCGACGTACAAACAGAGATGTATTTCAATACCGGTTCCGTTTGCAGTATCATTCGCTAACACCCCTTCTACCCTTAGGTCGCGCATCCTCGCGGAACAGTATCATTTTGAAAGGAGTTCCCTTTCTTTCGTTTCGAGTAAAATAGCACCGGCGGAAAAAGCAACGACTGGCTAAATCCGGCGAACGCTTTTCATATTTCCCCTTTAATATCTGCGCTCTGTTCCGCGTCATTGTTCCCTTCCGTCCTCGGCTTGCCTAACCATCGACCGCCGCGTCCTTCTCTTCGAACGCGTTCGCCTCATCGGAAATCATTCCCACACCGCCAATTGTCAATCGCCGGTAGCCACCAGGATTGGCTTCCATCCAATACAACTAAGTTCCCTGGGATTCTGCGCGAGCACCGATCGTGTTATCCGGATTGTCCGGAAATCCGTCAGATCGAGACAATCGACGGGGAACCCTATGGTTGGGCGGAACCAGCAGGCGGAGACGCGAGGAGGAATCGCGACCGAAATGAAGCGTGGGTGATTCGTGACCCTCGAGGTGAACGCACGCGAGTGAGAGAGAGAGAGAGAGAGAGAGAGAGAGCTGGCGGTGAATTAATTTGGCCGGAAAATTCGAGGATTAAAATATTTCCCGGGGAGCAAATTGAATCTGTACGTCGCGTCCGCTTGTTTTGTCGCCGATTTCAACCGACCGATCAATAGAGAACAAGTGGACAGTTTATTCGTACGAAACGAAGGGAAATGCTAGCCGGAGCGTTCATCCTTTCGTAATAATTCCAGTTTTTGCTTTTTCGAGAAGAACGAGGAGAGATAGCGGGGCATTGTGACTCGTTATTACCTTGATGGAAATGGAGAGAGAAAAAAATAAGGATGACGATGGAGGGGGTGGAATGGAAAATGGAATGCGGATCCATTAAAAAGTTTAGACGCGCGCTCGTAAAAAGCGAGAAGGTCGAAGGGGTTCGTTAGACATTCCAATCAACTGAATAATTAATGTTTTGCCAACCGCGGTGCCGTTCGGAAAGATAATTAAACGAATGAATCCGAGCGTAATCGGAAAAAGTTCGTCCTGTGCCTTTGCCCTTTGCGGCTTTATTTCGCGGGATACACCTTGATTTTCGTTTGTTTTCTCTCCTTTTGTTTTACCATTTCGAGCTATACATATACGGGGATTTATCGTACAGCCGGATGGAATGTTTTTCTTTCCGTTAAACGTTTTTCACTGCTATTTCCACGGTTTTATAAATATCAGCATCGAACTGCTATTAATTTATTGGTACGAGTTTCCGCAGGCAAACGTGAAGTTAGCCTTCGTTATCGATTAGAGATATATATTCAAGACCCATCCATTGATCTTTCCCGCTACGAATATTTCCTTGAACGAGAAAGCTACTCTTTCGCCGTTTCGTCGAGGCGTTCGCGAAGAAGGTGAAATTGGCGAAATTATTCATCGGCTAGGGGCAATTACGCGCACGCGAACAACCATCGAAACCCGCGTAAAAGCCGTGTTGCGTGCGGGAAAATGTTGCACGGTCATGTACCGAAGGCATAAGTCGACGAGGGAAACGTCCAGGTTGCGCGAACGAAACCTTTCAGGAAGCGTACGCTTCCTGGAGAATTTCGCCGGTGAAAATGTTGGGCGAGGATTCCTGGTGGTCGATGAGCAGGATAACTCGTCCCTGAAGTGCAGTAACCTCGGCAGAAGAGTCTCAGGCCCTCTCCGGCATCGCAAGAAGATCTTATGACCCGTGCAAAATGAATGCATCCCCTTCGCAGGTTGCATCCTTTTCATCCCCGCCCCGAGGCTTTTCCACCATTCAAGCCACCCGCTAAATCGAGCATGCCCGTAAAACGAAATACGGAATTTCATTTGAATCTTTCGCCGTATTCGGTCTCGCCCTCTTACCCTCCTCCTTTCTTTTCTTCTCCCTCCGCTCTCTATTTTCTTATTTATCCTTTATCTTTACCCAAAATAGGGAGCAACGGTTTGATAAAAATATTTACATAGAGATTGCGCCCCGGGACGAAACTTGACAGAATTCCCTCGTGTCACACCTTTCTTCTCTCCTCGAATTTTTTCTCCTTCTCTTCCACGGACGTGCAAACACGGAGGAATTAAAAGGTGCATTCGATGCGCAAAATGTGA
>NW_017100261.1:2022239-2024338 GCF_001263275.1 Habropoda laboriosa | reverse complement strand
CGCGATGGAAGGGAAGAAGGATGTATTCTCCGGTGGTAGAGAGACGAACGTTGGGGTAGTTTCGCCCATTTCAGATGTGGAAAACATCCCCTCGATGAGACGGTGCGGTTACCTCGGTTTCCACCTTCTGCTTCCCTTCTCTCGCCCCTCAACCGTACTTGCGTACCCCGAACAGGTTACAAACGACGGGCACGGTATTACAAGCCGCAAATTACACCCCCGCCGCCCCTGTGCTGCCACGTGAATGTGCAAGAGCCCAAGACTGCTGGATTACACCCCTGACTGCGAAAGCTTCCGCCGGAATACCGCTGTTGCCCTTCTCCGAAACGGAACGATCCTGCCTCCTCGGATAAGTTACGGAGAAGAATATTAACTGTCGTTTGGTAGACAATTATTGGGACGCGGCAGTGTGAGAAAATACGCGTTACTCGCAATTAATCGTACAAACACGTCCAAATACGTATTTATATTCCAAGGATTGATATTTAATCGACGATACACATTTTCGTTATTCGTGCAATATTCACTCGTAAATTAACTTCAAAGATAACGATGGTAGATGTATAAAGAGAAAAAGCGGTGGATGCTCGAAGAGAGATTCCACCAAGATAAATACGCAGCGTTGCTAATCCCCTCGTGTAAAAGAGAACACGGTCTTTCTGTTCATAAATTACAATATTCCTGACCAGTCCCCTCCCTCTCTCTCTCTCTCTCTTCTCTCGTTCACGTTGCGAAAGTTGCGGAAAATTCATTACCGAATTAACGCCGCGGATTTCCCAAACTATGAGTTACAGCTCGGCGAGATTCGCGCTTTAATCGCTCGGTTGTCCGATACTTCTTCGAGTTCGTCCCCTTTGGTAGATAACGAGGATAAATCGTTGATACGAACCGATATGTCCCGTTGAACAATTTACCACTCCGCTCCGGTAATTAGAGGTTGTTCTCGCGCGTGAGAAACGCGGGTTCGTAAAGAACGAAGTTTTGCTAAACGGTTCGCCGGGCTGGTTGAGGAGCGGGGAAGAAACAAGGGAAACGAAGTCGTTTGCCAAAAATTACGTTGCGAAGGAGGCGGAAACTTTTCGGCCGTAATCTCGCCGCGCGGTTTAATTTTCCGGAATTATGCGCCCGCTGGAAAACGCGCGCGCGTTATCTGAAATCCTCATTTTCCCGCGGCGATCCTTTTCGCCTTTTCGCCTGTAATAACGTGGCTCGCTCACAGAGGAACAGAGAGAGAGAGAGAGAGAAGCCTCGTGTATTACGTCGTTCCATTAATTAATTTACGCTGTGCGCCACGTACTGGATTACGAGGCCTGCGAACGATTCCATTCTTCTCGAGCAGGGCACCGCCGTCTTCTTGAAAAGTATCGTAAAACAGGGAGCAGAAAGGAAAGGAAAAAAGGGGTGTATCAGCATTCACCTACCTTGCACTCGCGTGGAATTATACGCGAAACTCTGTAGGGTCTCTTAAACGGTCGTACAACCTGGAGGTAATACTTTTAATTAGAACATAAATTTCTCTTTAATTCGATGCAGAAATTCTCTCTCTCTCTCTCTCTTTCTCTCGCAAGAAGAAACCAGCAAACTCCGGAACGACTTTTTTTAAATTGAAACGAAAGAACAGAGGTTCCTTCGTCTCCGCGTTTCATCCAGGAGAAATAGTTTTCGCGTTTCGACGTTCAATGGGAGAGAAGAGTAAACAGGAGAATAGGGAGAAGGAAGGAGGACCGGAAGGTAATGGACAGCCGTTGGAGGTGTGCGAGGTCGCGATGCTGAGACAGATGTGAATAATAGAAAGCAACGGACTTGGAGTTAGCAAGTTTCGAAGAAAGATGGAAACGCTTTTCCTACGGATACAATTTTTCCGCGCACAGGATCAGCTCTGTGTGCGTGTGCGTGTGTGCTCGTCGAACACGGGTCCGAGTGTTGGGGAATTTTCGCAGACGAGAGCATTACTTTTTACGAGTGTGGCACCCCAGAGAGGAACCGTATCCACAAGACACGCCTCGTAGGTGCTCCATATTTCATACCCTGTTGCTTTCGACGCGGATCTGCCGGTTCTTTACGCTTTAAAATGAAAATAGATGTTGTATACGTGTTTC
>NW_017100261.1:2018493-2022195 GCF_001263275.1 Habropoda laboriosa | reverse complement strand
AATAAGACGCACAATACTCGTGTGGAACTTTCGAGATACATATTACGTGGCGACTCGAACTCTTGTGTTCAAGCTTAACGGGGAATAAGGTCTTTTGTGAATATAAAGTATACACGAGACCACGGGACTTTGTCGTGGCTGTTCCGATGGCAAGTTTCTCCCCGTGAATGCGACAAACGGCAGATTTAGGAGGTTCATTAAACAGCGTTCTCTTCTTATTTTCAATATTAAGTATTTATTACATACAAGCATTTATACAATACGAAGTATTTTTAGACATGACTGATGATATTTAGCATTCTCAGTGTTTGTATGTTTAGAAACATTCGTTCGTATGTATTGGGATTATTATTATTATTATTACTGTTATTATTATTATCATTATTATTATAGTTATTATTATTACGTGTCCTTATAGAGTAAGTTTTAGTTAGACCGAATAGAATAGTTTGAATAAATAAACTCGATAATATAGCCATTGCATACTTCTTGTTCTCGAGAAAAGCAGCGCCCGTTACGTTTCTTTCTTTCTTTCTTTTCGTCGTTCCCTTCGAGAATGGTTGAAAATAATCCACGTGGAGTTATCGAGTTGCGAATACGTAAGAAATGAATTCGAATTCCCTCGCGGTATTATTGTATCGTTCAGCTAACACGCGCGCTTAACGAAGCTTAGGCAATTAAAAGTGTCTTAGTTTCTGTACAGCAGTGTGTGCTACAATTTCTCGATAAAAATACATATTCTGTTGTTGGCTGTTGTTTTCTTCCTTTGTTTTTCATTTTTCGTTTCCTTTCCCTATCCCTTTCGACGTTTTAAAATTATCATTAGTTCTTAGGTTTTGCGTAATAGAAATAATCTGCGATACAAAAACACTGCGGCATTACATACGTATAATATGTGCTCGAAGTCCTTAAATTAATTATAATTTCGAGGGGAGAAGAACCGGTAGCAAGCAATGCAGCGTAGAATTCCTTGAAATTGATCGCGACAGAGAATGTATGCAGAAAGAAATCAGGGGAACTCTTGGTAATATCGTACGTAGCACAAACGTGAGAAGATTAAAATAAACAGAGAGAGAGAGAGAGAGAGAGAGAGAGTAAGAGAGAGAGAAGAGAGACAAACGGTATATAGAGTTTGTATAGATTGGTGATAATCCTTTTCAGGCAGGTCGATGACTTTTTTTGCTTTCCTCTTTATTTCTGCTACTTGAAAAATTAGGATAATCGGATTTATACTTTATTACCCATCGTATAAACAACCTTATAAGGTCAGACAATATTATTATGCACCTGCGATTGCGCAAGTGTTCTGTAAACACAAAGCATGCTAACGATATTGATTTTATAATAGTATGCCACAATAGTAACAAATAACTCATGTCTTAGACACCAATTACAATATTTTTCCCTTCGGTAAACATCAGGCATTTAAAATTATCGGTTTCTATCTGTATACTAGTATGAATACCACTATAATGAATTAGCCACCACTATAATGGATAACGAATAAACGTGACCTCGAGAATTTCCTTTTTTCTTTTCTTTCTTTTGCTCTCGTGTTCGATTTCCCGTGAGATATTTCGCGAAGCTGAGGCCTTCCTTCTTCGCCGGAGAATTTCCATTACAATTATGCTAATGTTTCCGGGCATGTGAAACAAACGTTGTGGAATATTTGCATTTCGTCTCTCGCCTATCGGTAGCTAATAAGTAAAACATCATTTACAAACAAACGTGTAACGTGTAGCTATCGGTTTTCCTATTTCGTAAACGTAATGCAGTGGCTATTTCACAAAGCAACCGCGCCCGTCTCTTCGTCATCGTCGTCGTCGTCGTCATCACAGCTAGAAAATTTATGTTAGTTTCTAATATATATATATATAGAAAAAAAAAAGAAAAAAAAACGAAGAAGAAGAAGAGTAAGAGAAGAAGAAGAGGAATATGATAAAAACAGTAAAATTGCTTGACTAGTGAGCGCACGCCCCAAAATGTAGTATGGAAGAAATGTGTTCATTATTATTTTTTTCTTTTTTCTCTTTTCTTTACATCATATCTGCAGAGGATCTTACTAGATATGATTATACATAGATTCATTTTCTATACTCAAATTCTATAAGGTAATATTATTACTATCTCTTATGTAAGGACAATCATTGGAGCTTACCTCCTACATCATTTTGGCAGATATATGTTCCGTAAAATGTTTCAACCAATTCACAATCTTGTGCCATGTTTGTCAAGCCGTTTTACACACTCGTTTACGCATAAAAATGTTTTCTTTTTTTCTCTTTCTTTTTTCGCTTTTTCGTGTTTCTCGGTTTGTTTGTTTGTTTGTTTCCTTGTTTGTTCGTTCCTTCGATACACCGACTGATTCGTGTCGTCAAATTCGATAAAAAATCCCGTTCCATTTCGTATATTATTATCCCGATTAAAAAAAGAACATTCTGAACGTAAAACGTTAGAGCACGTGGGCGAATGTAGTTAAATCAATGTGTGAAATGAATTTAACGAAATTTCATACACACGATAAAATCTATATTACGCGTATATCCGTTCGAAATGAAATATGTTATAAACAGGCCTTATTTTCCCCATTAAAGGTCCTCTAAAAGATTAGATTTATATCTAATAGCATACTATAACGGACTGAGTGCCTATTTGCTGTTGCATAATATTATTAATTAACATTATATATTATTTTACATTTTTTTCTCGTGACAACGCTCGAAGGACAAAAGTAAAGTTTGTCCCTTACTGACGTAGTGCCCCCACTCTCCTATAACTTGGATCTCCGTTTTCTTTTTTCTACACACATCGATAGCGCTTATTTACATTATCTCATAAATGACGTCATCTCGAATTATTGTATACCTATTGCTCGGTGTGTAAGCAACACGGGTATATTTATTCATTCTTTCTTTCTTTCTTTCTTTCTTTTTTTTTTTCTTTCTTTCAATCCAATATCTGTTCTCTTCTTCCTTTCACCAGAATGTTTAATACGCGCATTATGATAAAAGATCTGCAGACCAAGAACAATGATGGTTACATTCACAGAAAATATTTGCACAACATGGATTATTATTACGCACGATGTCAGAGTATCGCGATATTTAAATACGCAACACACGTACCTGGTACTTGACTATTATCTTGTGGTTTGTTGTTAATAAAAGAATCATGGAACGGATTTACATTGGCATTAGCAGCGGTAGGCATATATGTGTTCGTCATTGGAGTGAAAGGTATAGCCGCTGGATTGAAGTTCGAGTTGAGGGTGTCTTCGTTCGCCAAATTAGTTGTCTGTTGGAGTTTCGGGCCACTACCGATATTGTCGAGGGCCTCCCATTCCTCTACGGTTAACAGTAAGTCCGCCACGCGCTTTACTGTGCTATAAAATCAGCGAAAGGAAAAACATACAAATACTAAATAATAGGCGAACAACAAAAACTAGATACTACTGCGTCAGCGTATTGTAATTTCTAACGCGAAATTACAATTGGCTAAATTGGTTAAGCCAATTATATAGACGACTCATACCTTGAAAACGCTCTATCACACTAAAATTAACATACATAGGATATATGTATACATACAATAATCGTACAATTCATTTGTCATTTAACTATGTTCGTTTCTTAACGTAAAGTTTATATATATATATATAAATGTGTATATAAATTATCTAAAAAAAGTGTCTAAACGTTCGAT
>NW_017100261.1:2017285-2018397 GCF_001263275.1 Habropoda laboriosa | reverse complement strand
CGTGTAGGAAAATTATAATTACAAAAAGAGTTCTTCGAAAAGGAACGCTCGCCGTCCTGAAAACTTATCTTAACAGTCGATTTTTATCCATAGTATAATAATGTTGCATCAGCACTATACTGCCGACTAAGATTCTGAGAGGCAGCTACTTTTAGTACTGTCAAAGCCAGCTATAAAAAGCATTTTGTATATGCCCGTGAACTTATATAAAATCCTCTATGGCATAACGTAAATTGTACATGAAACATAACTGACATACAAAAGAACCATCTCTCTCGATCAAATTAGAGATGCCTCTAAGTAATGTTATATACATGGTACTACCATACAGCAGGTTTCATCGATTTAATTCTTATCCGCGTTTATAATTCTGTACTGCCGGGCATGTTCCATTATTCACAGATAAAGCTTGAAAATATTCACATGCCTCGTCCCGACGTACAGATTAACTTCCCGGTAGGAATTGCTGGAGTGGATCGTGTGAAATGTATTTCTGTACAACGAAAGATCGTAATGTCGAAAGATATGTGAAGGTTCGATAACGTACATAGCAAAAGTAGACAGTAAGTTGACAACACGTACTGCTGGATGATATATAACAGAAACATAAAGAACGTGTACAAAGTAGAGAGCAAAGAAAAGTACAAGCCACACCGTTATTGATACAATTAATTCACAACATGCATTATTGGTGGTAATAAAATCGGCAAGAAGAAACGTTAAATATGAACATTATACTTAAGGCATACACACGACGAGCTTGACTGGTAACTAATTGGAGGAAAGATAAAGTAATAGCTCACCAAAGATGACACTTTTACAATAACAGTTATAAAAGAGTGTCCATAAAAAAAAGAGAGGGTAACATTATTTAAGAGAACAGTGTATCTTTGATGAGCTTCCTTGTGATAAAATTACAAACAAAATTTGTTTAGATGAATCATTAAATTTATGCTATTTATCTTTCTTTACATTATGTACACTGAATTTTATTATTGATTAGTTGGTATTTAACGCTATAGCTCTGTTAGTTGCTTAACACTTCCATGCTTCGTATAACATTACATGTTTTATACCGTTAACATATTACTAAAATGAATCGGCGTACAATA
>NW_017100261.1:2016785-2017270 GCF_001263275.1 Habropoda laboriosa | reverse complement strand
TACGTAAGTATAATAGATATAACAATATACATTCTTCATACCTCTCGTGTTACCGATGATATCGTAAATGTTCCATATAATTTATTAGTTATTGGTATAGTCGTGCGATTAGATGAACTTTCAATTAGCGATAAATAATTGGCATAAAATTCTTGTCAACCATTGCTCTGACTACTTTTGCAATGTACAATATATATGTAGTAATCGTTTTGCATTATTATAATGATAGTTTATATTAAAGCAATATCTACCGAGCGAAATGATATTTTATAAGCGATTTCTCTCTCCCGACAATCGATTCATTGAAAAGCACAATAAATTTTGTTATTTAAATAATTACGTATAATGTACATATAGCGTACACATTGTCTAAAAAATCTTCTTCGTTCTTCCGTTGTCATATGAATACTACAAAAAACATCTCGACAACAAAATTCGTTATATATATATATATACATTAACGATAAATTCTCAACATACCACGT
>NW_017100261.1:2011739-2016697 GCF_001263275.1 Habropoda laboriosa | reverse complement strand
TTTTGGATTTTTTCTTAATCGTTTGTATTTAGCAATGAAGCATAGGTGCTTCTCAAGTATACCTTCGTTTCTTTTTTTCTGGCCATTAAAAATCATACATTATATGCTTATTACGTGTATATTAAATGTGGCACATTTTCTAATCCTATTAGTATTATATTTCATTTGGAAAACAATGCTCACACTCTAGCCATTTCATTCAGTGTTTCACTTTCCGCTTGAAAAAGCGGAAATTACGGTATAAAACAATATTACTAAAACTTGTAGCAACAACGGCATACGATTACGTGTAGTATAGATAAAAAGCAATATTATATAGACGATAATTTGAAAATTGACTAATTACTACAAACTTCACAGGCAGTTATTTATAGTTCACATCGTATGTGCGTGTCTTCTATTAATTTATCGTGAATCTATAAACAACTTTCGTTATATAAATGACTAGAGTATTACCCTGAATCACTCAAAGTACAGAGTATTAGTTTTATGTTTTACGTTCGACCGATAGTTAATGTGTACATTCGATTTTAATTATTTATTTAAAAAATCTCCACTGTTTTTCGCATGTTATTCTGCGTTATATATATACTATATACGTTCGTGACACTATAACGTTACAACATGTGATGTGATTTCTTGATTGTAAATTGATTTGCCATTTTCTCATTTTTTTCTTCTTATTCTTGCAATACATATTTTTAAACTTTTTTTTCTTTTTGTATTATACCTTGTATAACGAATACGTTCGTACATACTTATGAACGGCACTAGAAATCAGTCAGCAGTTTTGCATATATAATGGCTAGTATTGTGCAATTATTTATATTATATTAGTTACATTGTTAGCCATAATTTTGGTTCCAAAAGAAACTATAATTGCATTCGGTAGATATATGTCGTAACATCGCGTATATATATGTATATACTTATTTATATATCGTATTCACACAAAGTCCTAGATAAAATATGCATTTGGTAAAAATAACGATCTAAAATGCTTGCTAGTTATTAGGAATTCGTACGAGATTTCTTCCTTTTTTTTTTTTTTGGGGGGGTTAGAAAAATGGTTTCGGTTTTCTCAAGGGAAAAAGGTGTCTCTTATCCTACGACGAAAGCGCCTCGAAAATGATAAAGTGGAAAAAAGGAAAAACGAAATAAATATCGTTCTTGAAAACTTGATGAAAATTCCTATTAGCGTGGGCGTATACATATGTAAGGAGAGATTCAGCGGTGTTTAAGTAACGCTAGTTTGGTATAAGTCTTGCACGGGCGTTAATAATATTATTGTCGAATGATCTAAAAAACAAATGAACTTACAATTCTTTGAGATGCTCTTCGATGTAATCTTTCAGTATCTATTTTTTTTTTTTTTTGTTATCGATGAGAAATCCAGTTATATCTTGGATCTTTTTTTCTTTTTGTTTTTTGTTTATATGGCGGTCGGTAGGTGTCAGTATATAACTCTTATGTTAATGTGAATGTTTCGTTACGAGTCTGTAACTTTGAATTTTTTTTTTTATACTTACACGGTGTCATTATCCAGTGTATTCGATTGATTGTTGATACCGTTTCCGTGATTTGTATGATGACCATTCAGTTCTCCTTCCACTTTACCCTGATTATTATCCAATACAATTTTACTTTCATTCATGCCGTTACTATGCGTGCCACTATGCACAATGTCCGTAACAGTATTGTTTTCCGTGTGATGAGCTCGCTGCTCTCCGCTAATAAATTGTTGAGTCGCTTCTGATATCAGACTGGCTGTCATTACGTCTTCGCTTTTGCTACCTGGTGCTGATTTATTTTCATCATTGGGACTGTCTTCTTTCAACTTATCGCCATCACCACCTTCTCCCTACGCAACAACGACAGAAACAAGATCGTGATATAAACAAATAATCGTACAAAGCGTAATTACGTAGATGGCAATGGCAAAAAATGATCAAAACTACCTTTGTAGGTGTATTACTCTGATTCTTGCCCCGAGTTCTAAGCATAATCGCCTCGACGCGTTTACGTCTAGCATGTCTTTCCTCCTCTTCCCTCTTAAGACGCTCGGCCATTTCGATCCGTTGTCTGTAACAAGAACAACGACGCACAATTCCCATGGTTAAACACTTGATCGCGGATAAAATGAAAAGTTCTCGATACAAATACGGCAACAACAACCGACCTCTCCGCTTCTTCTCTCGCTTTCCGTTCAGCTTCTTCCTTCTCCTGTTTTTGACGAGCTTCCTCTTCCCTTCTTCTCCTGTCCTCTTCTTCGCGACGTTTCGCTTCCTCGATCGCCAATCTCAGTCTCTGTTCTTCAGCTTCTCGAGCCTCGTTAGCCAAACGGAGCGTTTCCTCTTCCAAGCGACGTTGCTCTTCTTCCTCGGCGCGCAATCTCTCGGCTTCTAAACGGGCTTCATCCTCCTATAGAAAAATTTCTCCGTAAATTCTCCCCCTTTATTCGCGTACAATTCACCACATCTTTTGTACACAGAATTTATCCAGAATCGCACCTGTCGTTGTCGTTCAAGCTCGGCTTCCCGTTCGGCCTGTTCTCTAGCCAATCTTCTACGTTCCGCAATGGCCGCCTTAGCTTCCTCTTCCGTGGTAATCCGGGTCTTCGCTATCATCGAGGCTGTAAAAGAAGAAATCGATCGTTAATGTACAATGTATCGTGTGAACGTTGACTCGCGTACGCACACTCACGATAACTGTTACCCGCAAAATTAAAATATTGGGTAGCTTGTTCAACTCCCGTTTCCCTGGAACGTTAGCGAAAATCGGACGTATCGCGTCACGAACGATTGCCCACTGTATAACTCGACTGCGACTCGACGTATGTATAATTTGAGAGCGAAGATGTATTTCGGGCATTTATGTACGAATTAATGTCTCGAGAACGATAGACTACTCGAATGTAAGACGACTGTTCCGCTCGAATCTGCCGATTTTTTAGGGAGTCCTATCGTGACTCTTCCGCGAATGCAAGAAGGCTTGTCGAGAAGATTGAGTGTCGCCCTTAGCGCGTTTTTTCGTGGAAGAAGTGAGGCGACACCTGCGGGTACGTGAAAGTCTTTGATGTCCTTCGGTGAGAATTCCCGCCAGGTCAACCCTTGGCCGAAAGTGTCGTTACACGCGATCGACCCTTCAGGAACACTTGGTTTACAACAAGTCTTCGGCTATCGAGGACGCAGAAAAACGAAAATTCCACAGCCATCGTTCAAAAGAAGTGAATTATTTTTCGCGTTACTACGAAGCGTCTTTATTCTCAAAAATAGCCTTCCCGCGGGAGCGTGCCATAAACCTGGTCAACGAAGACTCCACCTTCCTGCGCGACGGAACAGTTAATCTTCCCCCATTCATATTCCAATATCACGAGAGGAGAGACCATTTTACTTACCTGACATGTCGACCAGTTCTTCCACGTTGTTGTCGGATTTCGCCTCGGTCTCCTTCTTCTCCTGTTTCTCCTCTTTCTTTGTAACTTTCGGTGCTTCGTGAGACTGTACACTCGATTGGTTCTCCTGATTCAAATTAGACTCTTCCTTCACTAGCTTCGACACGGAATTAGATTGCTCGATAATGGCCGGTTTCTTCACTTCGTCGCCGCCGTGTTCCGCCGCGCTTATTTCCTGCTGGAAAATTAATTAACAGACGAACGTATATACAAAGGGAACCGATGACTCTCCACCCGAAGAGAATCTCTCTCTCTCTCTCTCTCTTTTTCGCACGTTTCGTTGGTCAAGAGGGTAGAAAATTAATTACTTGTGTTTTCTCGGTGCCCTGGTCTTTCTTCTCCTCGTGTTTGTCCTCTGATTTGATGTCCTCCTTTACCTCGCTCTTGATTATCTCGCCGGTGCTCTCGCGTATCAACGGTGCAATCTCCGCTCCGGGACTCTGCAACGGTGTCGCCCTCGGAGTTATCCGCGGTGACGCTTTCGCGTTCTTCACCAGCTTCTCCGTCGGCTTCTTGATCTCCGACACTGTTTTCGGTGTCGACGGTTTCTTTGGAGTGTTATGGGCCTTTGGCAGTGGCGGCTTCGAATCCTTCGTCAACTTCGTCTCGGCCATCAGATCTATTTTAAATCAATTACAATACTCGCGACACGCGTTACCTTACTCTCATCCCTTACCACACACTTATAAAGCGTAATAATGTATTTCAATGTGCAATCTCTCGGGTCATATTCAGAAAACCAAATATGAGAACAAGTAACAATGAAACTAGCAAGAACAAAAAGAATCAACAAGAAAAAGAAGAACAAAGAAAAACTTACTACAGGTGTAATTAAATTAAAAAGCAAAAAATCACAGGATATGATTAAAACAATCTAACGAATCGAACTAAAAGATGGTATAAAAAAAATGAAAAATAATAAACAAGCGAATAAAGTGTTTTTTTAGGCGAACTAGAGTTCTCGCGTTCGGTATTCACGGATTGTTCTTCTCGCGTTGAAAACGAGCACTACTCTTCCGCGCGCGTGGCTTGTTTCTCGTGTGCCCGATCTCTCTCTCTGCTTTTCTTTTTAAAAAATTTTTTTTTTAATAAGAAGACAGTATTGAAAAGGCATGCTCACTGTGTCGTTCTGTGACCGAAACACCGGTACCGGCAATAGAAGCAGGTCGCGGTCGACGCGGGGCAGCTGTACGGGGACGCAGATTGACGTTACTGCTGCCCACACTGCTGGCGCTTTGCTGACTCATGGAGCTGTGCGGTCGTGATGGGCTGTTCGGTGTCACCTCCCCGCTGCGGATGCCTACGCGTATCCACCCAAGGTGAACATCTCTTCATTTACGTGTATTTTTTTAATGCATTGTGTTGTCGCGCGTTAAACATTAAACAAGTAAGACTGCCGTGAAATGTGCGCGGCAGCTGACTGTAGTGTACAACCACACGTTGCCGCGCGGCATTTCAGAGGAAAATCTTTGCCTATTTTTAATTTCTTTTCTTATCCTTTTCT
>NW_017100261.1:1938652-2011665 GCF_001263275.1 Habropoda laboriosa | reverse complement strand
CTGAGCACAATGCTGACGGGAATCGATACGGATGTCTCGAACATACGCTAACCATATTAATTCATATCGTAATTTTCTTTCATTCTCTTCTCTTATTCATTTTGGATTTCTTTTTTCCTTTCTTTAAACTCTGGGACATTTAATATTGTTTCTGTTTTATCACGTGACTTCTTCAATTAGAGTAGACGTGGAGGTATTAAAAGAGATACAAGTAGCGAAAATAAAAAAGAGAAAAAACAAGCACCGCCACCAAAAATATATATGTATATATATACATATATATCATTTTGATTACGTGTGTCGTAATTGTGAGATTGTATGCACACATCGAAGGTAACTGAGTGGTAATAAAAAAAAAAAAGAAAGAAACAAAAAATACAGGCCGAAAGAAGAGAAGGTAACGTATGAGGAGAAAAATGATCTAGTAAGGTGTAAGTATATATATATTATAAAACAGAGTAAGAACGAACAGAATCAAAGAACGAAAGAGATACGGAGTTGACATAAAAATGTATAATTGCACACTAAATACGATTGCTGTTCGTTTGTACACAGTCTCGGAAACTTCGTACTTTTGCATCGTTTTCTTTTTTTTTTTTCTTTCCTTTCTCCTTTCTGTGCGTAAAACGTGTGTTGGTGAGATATACGTGATTAAGATACATTATATTTAAAAAAAAAAAATTGTGTGGCTTACCGAAAACGTTAGAGCGTACCTTCACCCCTGGGTACCGAAAAGCCGGTGAGATCTGAGACCGTGTTTCTTTTTGTTTTAGCAGGAGCGTTTTGTTAATCAATTCGTTTTTGTACAGATAATATTAACACGAAAAAAAAAAAACAAGAACAACCTCATGCAGTCACGCGTGTGATTTTATTGTTAAGTAATAAAAACGAAAATAATGAAAAACTAATAAAACATGAAGCGTGAGACGCTTTGAAGATCGTTTGTTAGTCTCTGGTACAATATGCAAGCATCCAAGCGTGAGTCTCTTCTATCTGTCGTCTCGTGGAATCGCAACGGAGATGTATAACGCGAACGATTTTTCTGTCTTATTGATTCACAATGGCTCCTCTCGCTGCATTCGTACGCATGCACATGTGCACCCAACTCAAGTTACAAAGAACGTCGAAGAGTGCATGTATGGTATATATATCACCTTGTTAAATCTCGAAATTCCTCGGTAACCGTACAAAAACATCTTTCTACCTGCTCGACGTGAGTTAACGAAAATTAGTAATGAAGCGTATAATGTCACGGTCTGCCAGTGTGTACAGTATCGTCTTGGATAGAATAACGACGGAGTGATGTATGTTTATTAATGAAAAAGGGTGTGATACAGGATTGATCGGGAACAGTGGTACAATCACACAGAATTCCTTTTACAAAAATAAATATTTTTGTCTATTCTTGTGGAAGGAATCATTTGCAAGGGAAATTCGACAACTCGAGAATTCAACAAAATTTGAAACTTTGCAGAAATGTGGTTCAAGTGACCCTAACAAGGAAATCATTTGTTTTTAAGAACACCCCCTTCAGAAAAATGCTGAATTTTCATACTTTTCATATTTACGGAATATATGGGAAACAGTTAAATTCAACGTTGCGTGGTTTTTAATTCCCTGCGTTAAGGTGGTAAAGAATTTTCGAAAAAAGAGTGGCGGGGGTAAGTTAAAAAAAGGAATTTTCGAAAATTCTTTACTACCACAATATAGGACATGAAAAACAAACGTAACTTCTTTCCCATATCTTATACGGTTTCGTGAATATTCACGATGATACGAAAACTCGCAATTTCTTCAAGAAGGTAACTTCACCCCTAGAAACGAAAAATGGTTTTCTTTTCGTCCCTTGAACTCCGCTTCTCCAAAGTTTCAAATCTCGAATTTTCGTCTCTCACCCAAACTTCCCTCACAAAATCGCACTCCTTATTCTGACCAATCCTCGTACAGAAATCAACGACAACCCCGGAGTCTCCAATATTTACATACTCTCTCTCTCTCTCTCTCTCTCTCTCTCTTTCTTTCTGTTATCGTTGCGTGACTGAAAAGACTGAGAGTGCGTTATCGTAAGAGGGAAAGTAATCATCGAGTTGAGTGCACAAGAACGATCTTACCTTGCTGCTGTTGGTTCTGATGTTCGCGGGCTTTGCGACGAAGTCTCTCCGCCCTCGTTGGTCTTGGCATCAGTACCGCCCCTGGCAATGTACCCATGCTACGAGAGTTATCTGAGCGTTTTAGGCTCTTGCCTCCGGACGCAGCTAAATGTGACATGCTGCGACTCATGCTAGAAGCGCTCAGTGGCTGGCTTTGCTGTTCCGTCAGTGTGCTAAGTTCTGTCGGACGTTTCCGAGGCTGCGCCAGTTGGTCCAGCCTGGACATGGAGTAAGTCCTACCTGGCGAACGTGTGAAGGCCTTCGCGCTCGAACTACGTCCAGACGTCGGTGGTGCGTCACGGGGCGACGGTATCGTTGGCATCAGGTCCGTACGTCTCCTGTTCACCCGTAGATAAACCGAGCTAGGTGTTCCCGGTGTTCCGTCGCTCTCTTCACCTGCAAACGAGTTGCGCCCCCTTAGAAGCGAAAGCGCGAAAGCGGACCACCGTAAAAGGAAAATATACTGCGGCACTAATACAATCGAGACATGTACAAGACGCGCGTTTTAACAACATCCTTTTTCAAACAACGAGATATATCGAAAGAAGAAAAAGAAATCGTTCCATTTCTCGTATGGATCGATTGTGTATGTGTGTACGTGTGTGTGTACATGAGAGTGTTTAATGTGTATGATAAGTGTACAGGTGTGGTGTATCGATACGGCAATCTCGACTAAAATTTGCTCTCAATTCGATCGATGTTTATCTCCATGCTGTGATTTGTCGTGTATGCGTGTGTATTATGGTGTGCATGTGCGCGCGTGTGTGTGTGCAAAAGCGATAGAAAACAGTGTGTGCGTGTGATACGAGTTAGAACGTCGTTCGATAACGCTACCAGAAACAGAATGTCGAGGAAATCGTGTCGTTAAGACGGACATATGCTCTGACGTATTACGACAGAAGGATATTATGGTAATCGAGGGGAGGGAGAACAATGCGTTTACTGGGAACGTGTACGAACGACGTGTACGGAAGCGGTGTAAACGGAACGTGGTCACATGCAAACGATATACACCCGGTTCAAGCGGTAAAAGTCCTATGCATGCATAACGATTTTCGAAAGAAAGTGTCTGGTGTTATAGCGGTGGAATTAAAACGCGAGAGACAGCGATTTGTTAACCGTACGCCCGGTTGTATATCGTGTGTGTCGACGAAAAATGAAAGAAGCTGTTGCGAACAGATGTAAGCGTCTTTTCTTCTTCTTCTTCTTTTTTCTTCTCTCTCTAAAGAAACATTCCGTTAAATTCGATTTATCGCGAGAAATCGTCGAAGAAAAAAAGGAAAAAAAAAAGAACGCCGGTGAAAGAACGTCTCTTCTAATCAGCGCGTTGAATTGAAATTCTACTTGAACACACGCAGCAGCATGTGTATGTTAGTGAATGTAATCGGTTTTATGAAATGATATATGAGTGTATGCGCTTTGTCCTCTATCACGAGAAGGCAAATGTGACGAATGGTACGACAATTGAGAGCGTGTCGACGTGAAACATTTGCATTCGACAAATTGAGGGAGGCAACTCAGCTTCTTCGCGTGAATTTCGCAAAGGCTATCAGCGAGTATGCTTTAAAATTACAAGTAAAATACAGCTACTAATGACACAGGAAGAAACGGGTATCAAGTGAAAATTGTCTAATGTAACAACACAACGATTCATCTAGAGCGGTTAGTAGTTAACCCATCAAAATGTATACGTAAAAAGAGTTAGTATTGTTAGTATGTAACTTTGGAACAGCGTTAGGATGCATATGACTAACTAAATAGGTAGAACGTTGTGCAGCAACGATCTGTTTCAAAACTTCAAACGTCAAAGCAGAGAGAAGAAATATATTCGCTCTGTGATGCCCTGTGAACGAACCCCGAATACGATTACCATATAAGAGAATCATTCCATCGGTGTTGCACAACGTTCACGAAGAGTGTACAGATACGTTCTTTTTTTCTTTTCTTTTTTTTTTTTACGACGTTAAATGAAAGTGACGTGCTTGCAAGAGAGTATATATATATATACTATATAATCCCGATGTGCTAATGAACGAGAGACAAGGAATATATAGATATCGATAATAGCTCATTCTGGGACAACAGAACAATCTCCCCGTTGCAGACTGCATTTAAAAAAATTTTGTTTCTTGCTTTTTTTCGACTTCAGGACTCACCACTGGCAGCCCGCTGAATCATCGGACGCCTAGTGTCGCTATCAGACTTATCATCGATGGCAAAGATGTCAGTTGTAGGAGGCAGAGAGAGGCTGGCTCTCTTATGTTTGGCAGGGGTTAAGGGAGGATCAGGGCTAGAATTCCAATTGAACACCTCGTACATGGACGAGGACATTCTCATATCTGCAAACAAACCATTGAACGCTGCAACATTAAGTACTATCCAATCGATCTCTTCTTCTTTTTCTTTTTTTTCTTTCTTTCTTTCTTTTCTAATAATTTTTGTTTCTCTTTTGCCTTTTCAACAGGGGTTGGGCGGGGGTGGAGTTGTTCGATAGATAAACAAAAAACTGGGGGAGTGGGGGGAAAATTAGCATGAGTTAGATATAGTGTGCGATTCACAAGTATTTTTTTTAAATTACAAAATACATTTTGCCTGACAGAGCCACCACCAGTAAGTACAGAGATAAATAGAGCGGATGCAAAAAGGATACTTAATTACCGAACGAATAGGATTTATTTCTCTCTCTCTTTCGCTCGATCTTTCTCACTCTCTCTCTCTCTCTTCGGTCAAGATTACATTTCTCTAGTGAAATTACATTTACTCAAGCACATTTCACGCTACGAGTTTAGCTTCCTCTCTCAGTCTATGTGCTTTGGACAGTTGTACTTCGTAATGAACGTGTACGGATTACAGAGAAGTCGGCTGGCGAAGATGAGGTGCTTCTCGTGTGTGTACATGAAGAGAAAATTATGTTTGGCAAAAGAACAGAACGTGATATGGCTAACGTGAAAGAAAAGACGTATCGTCGTCTCCGTTTTTACTCCTTCGAACTATGAGTACAATCGTGTTTCAAACAATGAACGCGGGAAAAGTAATTTGAAAAAAAAAAAAAAAAACCGGTGGATGTGGCTACGAGAAGTACACAACGAAAAAGGAAGAAAATGTATAACAGAGAGAGAAAAAAAAAAAGAAACCTGGAAAGGAAGTACAAGAAAATTACAATACACATTACGAGTACGATCACGAATCAATTTTTTCTAGCAAAACACTAGAGAACCCGATCTCTCATGCTTCATGACGCAATTCTTCTCTTTCTCATCGTTAATACAACCATGATAATATCGTGTACAGTTGATTATGGTCGTGTGTTGGTGGTCGATGTGTAGTGTTCAGTATTTCAATTTTTTTTTCAATTTTTTGTTTCCACAGACGAAGAAAAAAGAAATAGGAAATTCGATCGATTAGCAAGGATGAAGCGCCGCGACTTTAACTCGACTTTCTTTCTTTTCTTCTTTCTACACGATCGCGTTTATGCAACGAGATCGTTGAAATTTTCAAGTCTGTGTTTCGTTCCTCCAGCAATCGCAATAAAGATCTTTCGAAAGGACCAACTGAAAAAAGGTAGCGCCATAAGCAACGCACGCGCAAACAAGGAACGTCTCGTTTCTGCATATGTAAATATTTCTGGAACGATAGTGCATCCATGCGTTACGCGGTTGCGGCGCATCGATTGCGTAACTATAGCACTAGAAGCGCTGTGTGGAAAGAACGCAGTGAGAAAAGAAGCGGCCTTCGCTGCACGTCTCTCGATCCATTCGGCAAGATACACCAATGCCCGTTCGTAAGTGTTAGGACGTTCGTTATTCCACGTGCATGAAATTAATTGTACGATTGAAATTACGTTTCTTCGCCGGCGTTGATATCGCGTACCGGTAAAAAATACGAGGTTCGATTTAAAAAATAGCCAGACCGTGCGTGTAACGCAATATCTTGTAAATGAAGAGGAAAACTGATGCCATGATACGATGCGGTTATCATTGTTGTGATTATTTCGAAGCAGACCGTTTCAATTCAGAACGATTTTTTATTAAACAAGTTTCCAAGCAGTTCCAGGAATTTTTATTTTTTTATATCAAACCTCGTACAGTATGAAATAAGATTCTGCTTGACAAAATAATACGGAACACAGTAGAAATAAGAAAATAACTTTAGTACTTGAAAAATAGAATGAAATTCAGGGAATGGAGAAAATTAAGAAGTTTCTCGATTCCAGAATAATTAAAAAAATTAATAAAGATCTTCAGCATTTGAAGAGTTCAAAAAGTTTCGGAAGTAGAGTGTTCTCAAATTGTTTTTAGAAATGTAAAAGATAGAATTTGTTTTTTATTGACAAAGTTTTACGATACTAATTTGATTATGTTTTTTTATCAAACCTCGTATGTAAAGAATAATTCTTTTTAAGATGTCAA
Source organism: Habropoda laboriosa (assembly GCF_001263275.1). Taxonomy (NCBI): domain Eukaryota; kingdom Metazoa; phylum Arthropoda; class Insecta; order Hymenoptera; family Apidae; genus Habropoda; species Habropoda laboriosa. The sequence continues at coordinate 2,005,106 of NW_017100261.1, read as the reverse complement.
GAACCTCGAAATATTGTTTATATTTGCTTCGCATTCCGTAAGTGTCCTAATACTTCTGAACAGGATTGTATATTGCATCGAGATTATGAGAGTGCCAACATGGAACAAGAAATAATTCTCACACCAACGACACGATTAACCCGCTAACGATTCTTCTTAAACGAGCTCTCGCGACCATACTCATATCTTTTCGTCACACAACTGGTGACCAAAACGACGTCCAACGATAGACGTCGACCAATTTCCGTCTATCTTCGATCAACTTAAACATCGATTAAAAAACAACATCGACACTAGAAAAATCGACGAGAGATCGTCGTATGTAACGACACAGACAGTCAGAAAATCATTCTATCGACGTCTGTCGTGGCTTGGCAATTACTTGTAACACAGATCGTAGCAAAATATGAATAAATACACCTATTCACAAGTATCATCGAATCAGAATCCATCGAAACGAAGGAAAAGATCATTCTCTAAATTGGTGAAAATCTGCACTAACCTTCGCTAGGTTTCCGGTCAAGCCCACCGGCGGACGTTGCTCGTTTCTTGCTACCATCGAGCTCCCTCTCGGAGGATCTCCTTGTTAACGGCTGAGCAGCGGAGAACATCATTACATTGGTGATAGATGTTGCTCTACGTGTACCCCAGAAAGTGGAGCCGCCGGTGTCAGCTGGCTCCAACATTCTCGGTGTAGAACTTCCAAAGGCGAACACGATGTGAGACCTCTCGTTCTTCTTCTTCGCCTCGATACGCGCCTCCCTCTCCTGGTTCTTCCGGAGGATCGCTTCCCTTCGTTCCCTTTCCGCCTCGCATATCAACCGTTTCCTCTCCTCGACTTGGTTTCGTCTGGAAAATCATTGCGGCGAAACGCGCGCGTTACGGAAAAGAAACAGGAGTAAAATCGTATGAGGAGAAGAGAAGGCTAATTTCGGCAGCCTTTTAAAACCTTTTCGTTACTAGCGGTGACTATAGTCACCCGTCAAAATTTCGCGTTGATTCTTAACCCCCGTACGACGAATGCAGGGTCAATTTTGACTCGACAGCGATAAAGTCAGGCGCCTCAGATTACGTTTCGTACAGGAAATGCACCTATTTTACGTATAGAACGTAAATATTATAACCAAGAAAAATATGAAATATTGTAGGAACCTAGGGAAAAATTTTGAGGGACCCAACGGGAATCGAACCCGGGACCTTCGGCTTTGCGCGCTACGCCAACCACTCCCTCTCTATTCTCCCTTCGAGGTGTCTTATTTGGGTATGGAGGCCCCGATACTAATATATATAGCCTCTATGTATAATCGCGATCGATGGGAGCTGCGCGGTGCCGATGGGGATCTGCCGATTTCCGGGGTCTGCGTTCATGTCCGATCACTCCTTTCCGGCTCTTCCCGGTGGAAGCAAGAACGTGTATAGAAAGACAGCAGTATCGGCATTATAACTTTAACCATATTAAGCTTTTCTGTGTTTATGTAAAAGCGCCTCTATTATTTATAAATAAAAATCTAACAGAAAGTATACACATTTATATCTAATTCCTTCTTGGAACCCGTGTACGATAGAAATTTTGCTATGGGTAAAAATGTCCCTGCATTCGTCTCCTGCGCCTGTATAAAACCATTCGCCTCTATGGTATATCCTGTATATATTATTGTATTACACTTTACGTATTACATGTATTACAACTAGAATAAGGAATTAATAAATTACAACACGCCACTAGCTATTAACCCTTTGCAGTCGAGTGACGACTGAATACTCGTCACTTGGTGAATAATTAACGAAGACAGAGAACAGATCTACGGGCCTCCATAAATTTCTTCACCACGGTGAAATAGAGAATACGTTGAATATTTAAATAAAATAGTATACTTTATTTCTACGTTAGTTTGAAAAATTTCAAACATCCGATTTGCAACCTTTTCTACACCAAAGTCACCTCCGAGTGCAAAGGGTTAAAAGTTACGTTCGTAAAGTCGGTTAGATCGCGGTGAAACAAGTGCCTCAGCGTTGGGACTGCTCCGTGGTAGGCATATTCGCGAGTAAGGCCGCCGTAGCGAAAAGGTTAAGAGAATCCTCCATTTTGGAGAACGGAAGCGAGAAACGAGAGAAGTTACGTTCTCTCTTACGCACATAAGTAATAGGCTGATATTCTGTTTCTTTTTTCTTCTCTTTTCCACGGGAATCCGAAAAGCGATTTGACCAACGGATGAACACCAGTATGCAGGTGTCGCGGTAATTTCCTGGGCTTCTCTGCGGCGGCGAAACAGTTTAGCCCGGCATCAATATTAACCAGGTCAACTTATAACCTCGTAGAGAGCACGTAATCTCGTAAAGAGCGTTTAAACACATCAATGTGGTTCCGTGTCGTTTTAAATTCGCGTGTCATAGGTTGGAAAAAGGCCGTCCTCAAGGCATGCTATCGTTCACCACTGGCACGTATTAAATAACCCAATTTTCAAAACGTACGTACACCAAGTTCGTGCTCGAACTTTTCCCTTTTTCGTTTTTAATTTTTCTCTGATCGTTCGAGCGTATTTTCACCCCGTTTAGAATTTCACGCAGAAAAAAGGCAACGGAAGAAAAAATGAAGGTAGCCTCGCGAGAGGGTAAAAATTGGAACTTTGGTACAAGTTGGAATAGTACTTCTCATTGGCATATGTATATCGGAAGATGGTGTGTGTGTGAGTAAAAGGTACGAACCTGTCGTTGTCACGCGATCTGAGTTCGTCGATGCGCCGTCGGCGTTCCTCTTCCCGTTGCTCCCGGAAGCGTTGCGCGGCGAGGGCCTGCTGCCTCAACTCTTCCAACTTCCGCTGCCGCTCTTCGTTCTGTCTCTCACGGACGAGCTTCGCCCTGTCCACGTCTTTCGCGCTTCCCGTCGACTCCCGTCCTGGGAACAACCGCGCGAATCGATTACCTCTCCTCGTCGTTAGAGCTACACGCGGATTTCTTTCTTTCTTTTCTCTTCTCTTTTGTTTCTGCTTCGTACAAAGCGTGTGTATGTGTGGTCTTTAATCGTTTCCCGGACGAGTTCACGGTGGCAGAAGCGTTCTCTCTACGGTTGCATTTATAATACAGATCTCTACTTGATGAGATTAGAAATTTACCGCGTGTCCCTTCGAACAGGACGAATTCCGTTGGAAACAAAGAGCTACGCGACGGTGTATAGAACGTAATCAACGCGAAGGTGTGCGGTTCGATATCTACAAATTCGTGTTAACTACTGGAAAAACGAAACGAAAAAGAAAATATCAGAAAAGATGAAGAGAACGTTCGCGAGAATTTCTTTATGGTGCTTTCGCGAACATCAGAACACCACTGCCCTTGAAAACGTGATACCTTCGTTCTCGCTAGGATGATCACCGTCGAGGGAGTCCTCGTCGTAGAAACTTTGCCGGCGCTTCACATCTGTCGAGAAGAAAGCGAGAATATGTGCGTACGCACGTGAGATTCGGGTAATTGACGAGCGTTAAAACTCGCGTAATCGACACACTGCAAGCATGCGACCGCGGACATAATAACGAGTCACAATAATTAGCACATCTCGCGGAAAGCTTTGGCTTGACACTTCTCAAATGACACGTGATTCTTTTCAAACAGTTACATGCTTCATGCAATTCTCACGGCCGCTTTTTTTAAACGATTCTTCGTAAATATAAATTGTGTTCTCCTTCAGGCGAGACACGCGAGTTAACCCTTTCGTCAGCGTGGACCAAACGAGATTAACGAAATAGAATTATTAGGGGGGGGGGGAGGAAGAAGAAAGAAAAAAAAGATGCGAAATTGTGGCTTCTATGGGAATATTTTTCCGCAACAGATTCGATTACGACGACGAAGATAATCAATTTCCGCGAGTCGACGCGAGTACACTTTCTTTTCCCTCTCAACCACGGCACGGCTCGCAGCTGTTTTATCAGCTGGTGAGGAAGCGGCGAGAAATAAATTCCCCTTCTCTCGTCTGGCGTTCCCATTTTCCCCGGGAGAAAAAAAGGCCATCGTTTTGCTCCCCCCGCGCGCGGATGTCAACCGTGTTTCTTTCGCTCGGGCTAATGCGATTATTAACGCGTGGGTCGCATACGCCCCACTCTGGTCTTTCCGTTCAGGCCATCTGATATTTCGCTAACTTAAACTATGCAACTACGGCGATAATTTGTTAAAACAAAAATTTTTCCTTTGCTCTATAGCATATCTTAAACGTTACCTTTTTCTCGATAACAATGATTTTTCCAATCTTATAAATATTGGAAGACATATAGGGCGAAAAGCAAAACTGTTAGTCTGGACAATGTGGGACGCATACGACCCACGCGGCGTGAACGGAAAGTCACCGAAAATCGGTCCGGCACGAAACGTGTTAACGTACTTGAGAGTAAAAAGTGAATTTTTTTGTAACACTAACAGAGAAACGTTCTAATTGGACTTTTCAGGATTATTCGAAGCGTTATTCGAGGATTACAGGTTAGAGCAGTGTTCGATGGTTGTTAAATTCCGACGTTTCGCCTGGAGGTTGAATTTAAAAAGCCCATTTGGTAGCCAATGATTTGTGACATGAGCACGGTGCGATTATTAACCCAAATCCGAAACGACACGCGACATTTTCAGCGTGTCCTGATCAAGCTAACTGCGATGTTGGCGAAACGTCGGAATTGAACCCTTTGAATGCTGTTGGCGCCCGTTGGCGCTTCGGAAATTTGCTCGCGCTGTGCACTAGGCGTCTTTCGGCACAGTTTCACTTTAATTTAATCCTTCATTTTTGTCCTTTGCGCGCTTGCGTCTTAATTTAGCAAATTTCAAATTCAAATAAAAACGTAAACTTTTACGAATTCTTAAGCTTTCAAAAATTAGAACGAAAATATAAACTTTCACGAATCCTTAAACTTTCAAAAATAAAAATTGAAATTTAGAAATTTGTAATTTCTTAAGTAGAACTTTAAAATTGAAGAAAATTCTAAACTGCCGAAACGAAAGATTTCGCGGCCGCGATTTAAATCGACCGTCTGCCACGCGCGTTACATACTAAAATCTGCCGCAGCGAAAGGGTTTACAGCCACTGTCCACACGACTCCAACCCGGAAGCCTCCAATAACGATTCACATTCTTCCGCATCGAAGATTCCGCCTTTCGTTTTATTTCACTAATTTCTGCAAATTTTTGTTAATCCGACATGAAGCTTTTAAAAGAAACACATACACACATACACACACACACACAAATGAAGTCGATGCACAAGTACACACGAGCACGCGGAACGTGCACAGAATACGGCTGGTAACGCGAGCAACTGATGAATGCGGTCATTTCCAATTTCGACGGGGGATTACTATTAATACGCACTCGTTACGCGGCGCATTAAATTCCGTGCAAACATCGCGACGAGTTCTCGGCGCAAAGCACACTCTGTCCGTTATTTACCAAGCTGATTATTACCTGACGAATCGGTAGAGGCCTCGTCACCTCCGATTTGGGCGAACCAGTGCATCGTTTGTTCTGCGGAAGATAAATTCGAATGTTCGTTCCTACGGTATTCTTTCGTTCAAACAAAACCCCCTCTCCCTTCCGTTTATTCAAACCGAATTTCACGCGATCGACACGCCTCTACGTGTTTGTGTATTCAATTTATTAGACGATATATTCCGGCATTATATATCACGGAACAACGAACAAGATATAACTCGCCCATCTGTTAATCTAGCACAGTTGAATCTCTATCCAAGAAAAGGCAGCGAACCGGTACAAAGAGAGAAAAAATGGGAGGCAGCTACAGATTTCCGTTTTCAAAAAGCACAGAGTACATAATTCCTAACTAATCCTCTTTCGCCGAAAAAAAAAAACGAAAGAAACTGCAGTATTTCTGAATCGGAGAGAAGAATGGTCAGCGGGTAGGGAAAACTGGCTAATATTTCTGCACGCGAAATTCACAATTTAAGGGTGCATAAAGTCCCATAAATTTCCCCCCGCTGTACTATTAAACGTGCGCGAAGAATAACGACGCAGTAACGGCGGACCAGCGAGGGGGATTTCCGCGATGGAAGCGCGCAGACTTTTCGAAAATTCACCGGTGCAAGATCGTCTTCTATCGCGCAAATCGCGACCGTCGTTAATTGTGAATCTCCCTCGTTTACTCTCGACACATGGCGTTGATTCCCATTCAGAGAGAGAGAGGGAAACGTTTTATCCGACGCTGATGCTTCCGCTGGCTGATCGCAAATGTCGCGCGTTGAAAAAGCGCGACATTCATCTCGCGCGCCACGTCGTCGATCATAATTGATAATTGGAAAACGAACGACCGCGGTGAATGGGGGCTCGGAGCGCATAATTACAGAAGGGGAGCCCTGCAACGTGTTCTTTAAGCGATCACCGCCCGATTACGGTCTGCAGAGTTGCAAATGGACGCCGAAGAGGTCAATTATCTCCGTCGGAAGTTGATGGAATCTCTCTCGTGTTTTGTTCGAGGGTTTCTTGCGATTAAAGGGGACATGAAGAATCTCATCGTGAAGAACTACGTAAAGTGGGGAAGTGTGACTTACTTTCCCGACCAGCCAATCGAACGAGGGGGAAAAAAAGGAAGATGTTCGAATGGAAGCCGTGAGAGCCAGAGTTCGGTGCGTTTCCATCGAACGTCAGACCGGAGGAAGACCGCCGCTACCTGCCGATGTTGTTTCCGGCTGGTGATTGCAAATGTCAGAAGAGAGGAAAAAGTGTGAGAGAGAGATGGAGAGAGAAATGGACCGCCTCGTGGCAACCGTTGATGGTAATTGGACGTTTCATTAGCAATGCGGATGCGGAATCGAACGAGACGGAGAGAGACGTCGCCTAAGCGAGAGTATCCAGCGAAATGGAGGTGAAGTGTGCGAGAGGGAGCAGGTTCGCCAGAAAGGGGAAGCAGGGTGAAAGCGTTTCGACGTTACGGATATAAAGTTCTGTCTCGGGGAAAGTGGAGAGGGTTGTCAACGGGGGGAAAAGCGCGTCAGCAAATTAGGAAAAAAGAACATACACCGTATTGAAAACGCACGGTGCACTAAGCGTGCAGCACTCGCGTAATGAACACACCGGCGGTCTAGTTTTCTTTTCCACGGGAAAGACCTCGAGAGGAGAGCCTCGATTGAGGTGTTATACGTGAATCAATACCCTTTCGCAGCCCCCCAGGCCCATCGAGTGCCTCGGGCAACGAGATAGAGAGAAAAACTTGAAGGATATTATTTGTACGCGTGTGTGTGTGTATAGTATATACAAACGTGAGTAAATGAGAGCACGCTCCCTTCAAGGTGATTACAGGCGGGGAAGAAGAAGATGGAGGGGAAAAAAATTTCCCAAGGTAGAAAGAAGAAAATCCTCGGGACGATGATTCTGAATTACAGCGGTCTCGAGCCACAATGAGTCCCGCTTGCCGCGAAAACGGTCGAAAAACGTCGAGAGGCCCTCGGCGCTTGGGATATACACACGTCGGCTCTGTTAATCTTCCGTCGGCTGGAAGTGAGTCGGAAAACAATGGAGATTCAAGCCTTTTCATCTGGTTCCGTAGGCCGCGTCGGAATTGAAATTCCGCCGTGAAGAAACCCAATTGTCGGAGCCAAGAGAATGCGAGAGCGAGAGAGAGTCCTGGATCTGCGATAGTTTCCACCCATTTCTGAACCTTATCTCCACTAGAACGTTCTGTCGCAGACTCCTAGGCTTCATCGGAAGCCTCGAGTCGTTCGATGAATACCAAGAGTCCGTAATCTACGATTGCAAACTTATTACTCGATCGAACAATTTCAGCTCTGCCTTGGTGGAACCCCGGCTGCCTCGTTACCTTATCGACGATTTCAAAGGGTAACTGGAAAAAGCTCGATAAGACGACGAAGCCCCCCTCGATCGTTTTAATTTTCCCTCGACTTTTAAGAAGAAATTAAAACCTCTTATCGATTCGTAACGATCGGAGAGAAATTGAATCGTTCTATAAAAATACGAACACCCACTCGAGAGAGAAGTAGGTCGAAGAGTAGGAAGGGTACTTTAAGCACACAATAGACATGAAAGGAAAATGCATCTCTCTCTCTCTCTCTCTTAAATGAACCACGTAATTTATGCCGTTAGTTCCACGTTCGCGATTTCTGAACATTCGACGCGAGAAGCAATCGAAGAAAGGGTGCAAATAAAAGGATACACGTGTTCTTTAAACGAACGATAGAAAGACACGGCGGAGGTCTTTTCTTCCGTGGAAAAGAAAAACGACAAAGAACGCGTTGCCAATTGAGCGTCCGTATACCAGCCTATTGTTGTTGCCAATAGGAATGCGCCTGGCTGGATCGCTGTGTTACAATGCGACGCAACGTTCCATGAAACAACATAGCGAGCGTATCTCGGATCTTCAGAAGGTGGAAAATCCATGCGTGCACACAAAAGCCTTTTCCAGTAGCTCTCTGTCTGGCCAACGTACCGTTCGAGCTTCGATACCTTCTCCAAAATTCTTTCTATATACTTTCGTAAATAGAAGAACAATTTCGAATTAATTAGTTTTCCAGGATTGGATAAATTTCCAATTAATAACGAATCTTAGTTTAGCACGTTGACTGTCACGTTGGTCACCTGTGACCGGAAATTGTTTCCTGAATGGGACCACGATGGCCATTAGTGTCCGGAGGACCTCAAATGTTTAGAATAATTAACAATAAAATGAAATTTCGAATTAAAAAAACATAATAATATTACGCTTAGAATAATAAAAATTTTCTCGCGGCCCTCTGAGAGTAATATGCAAATTTTGCGTGACAGTGAACGTGTTAAAAAGGTGAAAATATTTTCGAAGAAAGATCCGAAGCCATAAAATTCGGTCACACTGACCCACAACTGGTTGAAACGCGCCTCTTTAGGTCAGCATGTTCCTATTTCCGCGCTGGCAAGGTCGCAAAAGCATCTCGCGGGCTGCACGTTGAAAAATCTGTCAGTAGATACAGCCAAGGGACTCTGTTAATCTTCCAGCGTTAGGAAGTGGGTCGGAAAACAATAGGAATCTGTTCTTCCCATCTACCTTCGCGCACCGTTCTTACTATTTTTCTGTCCTCACGGCACTTCTCGAGCCGACTGCCTCTCCACTTCAAACCACCCTTTTCTCTATCCTTGCTCCTTCAGCTACTACTCCACTCTTCTGGCTCATCGGTACAATATTCACGCTGCTCCTCGAATAATACATAATGCCGAGCGGCGTCCGCTTTTTCACCGGTAACAACACCACCGCGTCCAACAGACGATCGATGATTTATTATCGGTTCCTTTCGATCTCTCTGTCCGTAACCACTTCAACCTTCCGATTCGTTATTACGTTTTTAATATCACTGCGTTGATGTTTTTTAATACACCCCTCTCTTCCCGTTTCTCGTGTTATTCGCGATTGAATTTCATAATCTCTCGTGGATTAATCAGCGGTAATTACGAGCATTTAATTTTCCTCTTCGACGATGGAAAAGAGAAAATTGCGAGGGAGAAACGCAAACATTAAATATTCAAAAGGACTGTTTTGACCAGAGAGCTAGACGTGTAGAGCATTTAATTTTCCTCTTCGACGATGGAAAAGAGAAAATTGCGAGGGAGAAACGCAAACATTGTGGGAATGATGGATTGTAATTGTAAATATTTAAAAGGACTGTTTTGACCAGAGAGCTAGACGTGTGGTAGGATTTTTTGCGTGAAGTAAGAATATTTGAGCTGGAACTGTGGTGTTTGAGCAAGAGTGCGTGACCATCCAAAGATTTGAGTGGACGTGAAATAGAAAAAGAGAGGAGGAGAGAAAGAGCGGGTGAAAGAATAAAAAAGGCTGAATGAGACATGTGAGAGGTAGTTTCACAGAGATAGAGAGAAATGGTCACAGAGCGAGAGTTATAGAGAGCATTGAGAGTGAAGAGTTGCGAGTGTTAACCCTTAAAGGCTACCATATGTGAAATTTCACCCTATGCGAGTTTTGTTTTAATCTTACTGAAAAACGCTACCACTGACAACACTGAGTATTTACTCACGCTATCTTCAGTGACAACGTTATCACGAAACAGTTCAATTTTACGACTGGATTCACATAATTGATTCAAAGCCACCGAGTTTCTATCGCAATTGTATCCGCAATCTGCCAGAAAAATGGCAAAAGGTCATCAACGATAATGGAAATTATTTTGACCACTGATCTGTTTTTATCCTTTTTAGATAAAACTTTGATTATACTCAAAAGTTAGAAGAAGGAGTTAGCTTGGTGTGATATTTCACCCATGATACCATTAACGTGATTTTCTCTGATAACAGCTTTTAAGGGTAACAGAAATAAAACAGAGATACTCCAGCAGTTAAACACATCCGTTACTCTTCAAAATTTTATTCAACAGCTGTCTGCAACCCGGCAACCCTCTAAACCTACAACAACAACCTTGAACTAGCTCAGCAAAGTAGCTTCTATTTGCCGCGAGTGCAGCCATGAATACGTTTAAATTCAGTTTCATCGAGTCGAAACAGCCCGTGCATACGTACCGACGGTGAGTACGGGCTGCGATTTAAACGCACCGCGTCGAGTGGCTCGTATTCCATTTTAATGGAGGCACGTCGGGAGTCTGCGGGTGACGATCGAAATTGTCCTGGTTTCTCATCCTAGCGCCACCGGAGTGTTCTACTAATATTTAACGAGCGAACGAGGCTCGCGTGTGCAACGATCCCCCTCTTTCTTCTCCACGGTTACAACCGCGTGTAACGTTACTTTGTTTCTGTTTCTGGCCTCGAGGCCTGATAATTGTCCTTGCGCTTAACGCTCCTCCGTCTGAATATTCCTCGAGCACGCTTCTAATTACCTTATCGACGAACCGGCTTTAATCCCCCCCTCTAATTTCACGTTTATCTTATCTCTGTGGAAATATTGTAGCTCCAGCCAGGAAAACGCAACGGGTGAAATTTCTGCTTCCTGCGATAATAGAGGATGTAACTTTCAACTTGCTATCTCGCTCTGTGTTCAACCGTGAGATTCTCTCTCCTTTCCTCCTGGTATTCAAACGCCAGTGGAGAGAACAAAATTTCTAGAAGCTTTTAAGCCAACGTGTTTTTCCCCACTTGAACGTTAACGACGAGTTCGATTTAAAAAAGATACTTTTTCCAAGGATCCTATCGCGGCGGAGATTAGAACGTGGAAAGCACGAGTAAACATTTGGAACGAATCTCTCTCTCTCTCTCTCTTCGCGGTTCAAACGGATTTTTCAGGGCTCGACGATCACCGATTTTTCGTTATCCTTCCGGACAAATGCGCTCGTTATTATCAATTTCATGGACGCCACACCACATCCTTACGGTTGATTAAACATCTGGCTTTGGGTGAGGCGAGCTAGAAATCCGCGCCGGCTCGACCAACCGATGGAATTAAAACGTTATTAAATCCATTTCTCGTTTTACAACGCGCGCTGATATTACGTTCGTTATCTACCGTGGACCAGATATTCCAGCTATGCATTCAGAGGTAGCTCGGATATACAGATCGATTTTTTCGATTTTACTCCGAAAGTGGAATGCGTATTCAAGGGTATATTGTATTTTCAATTTTTTTTTCTCTCCCTCCTCTCTCCATTTCAATTGTACCGGAGTGTAATAAAAAAGAAACAAATTCTACCGAGCCTCGTGTGACCTTAAAATTTCAATCCCGAAGAGATAGAAATAGTTGGACGGGATAACCTCGAGAAGTAACAATGACACTCGTTAGCACGTTGATTCGAGAAGAAGTAATGATTTTGCAACGATCACTGAACCGAATATCTCTCTGTACCGTGTGTTTTTTTTTTTTTGCTCCTCCTACTCTTTCTCCCTGGCTCTCGGTTCCGTTAATGGGAAATAACAACGGCGAAGTTTACGCCAGCTACACCTTTACGTTCGAAACGACTCTTTTGTTTTCGCGAATTTACAGCCACTGATCAACGAAAAAAGGATTCCCGTGACAGCTGCGCGCGGCAGCAGCGTTACAACACAAAAATTTGCCGGAAGGTTGCAAAAAGGGAAACGAAATGATACACCTTCCCGCGGACGAGGCATGCCGTATGAGAGGAACCTAAACGCCCGTTCTTTTTCAACACGTACATACACATATGTAGAGAGAGTGAGAGAAATGTATAATTGAACGACCATGCATGAGGTGTGCGCAGAGATTTCAGCGATAATGCCGATCACGTGTGCAAACGAGTCGATAAGGGAAAGAAAAAAAGGAACGAAAAGCGACATAGCATCGCAACAGTTACAATATATATACGCGTGTTTCAACGTGATCGATCGAATATATTTATATATATCCGTGCCGTGGATCTCCTTTTCGGATCACGTGTAGCCACTATGTGACTGCTTACCCTTCGTGAGAGAGTGGCGATTGTGTGCAGAACTGGACCTTTGGTTAGTGTCCTCAGAAGCGGCTCCAGCTGCAACAGAACGAAGAAGGCACATCAATTTCCCTATACGAATTACGATTAGCCATCGGGAGGATCGAGAACGACGAAGAATCCACAACTGGACGTTAGTCAAACACATTTTTTCTAAATATACAATTCAATTTTTCTTATAGAAACAGTGAACACTTCAAACCGTAAGCAAAGTGTTTGCAAATGTTGGATTATTTCTAAGAACACCCGGTAGAAATAATCAAGCGAGGACAAACATGTCTCCGTGTTCTTTTAGGCAAAGACACTAAGGCGTTCGTCTGGTGTTCGTCTTCCAGTCCCAGCACTGTACACTGCGATACAATAGAGTAAACAGTTCGTAGGTATAAACGGACCCCAGCTTTCCCATTTTGGGTGCCCAAAGACTATTTTATTTCAATAACCCATTTCCAATAGCAAAGTTCAGAATCAGTTGAAACGGTTCGAAATTAAGGCAGAGAAAGGTAGACTGCTCCATTTACGGTAGAACCAGCCGAAAATATCCCTAGAAACTAGCCCATCGTCTCAAGTTCTCTCCCCGTTGACGTTCGCGCTTCCTTTTCACCCTGCGAGGTCGCATGTCTCTAAATATCGCCGTGTGTCGTGCTTGCGTCGGCCACTCGCCACAAACTATTCATCAAAGTTGCTCGAACCGTGTGTGTTCGAGAGAGTGAACGTAGAGAGAATAGCTCCCTTTATGCCGACACATCCATTGACTCTGCATATATAAGGCTAACTATCGCGATGCCTGCGTCTTTCGCCCACGTCGCTAACAAGCTTATTATCTGTGTCTTCATTAGCCTCCCCTCTCGCCTCTCTCACCCTCCTTGTTCCATTGCTATAATAAACGCCTTCACCGGAGAAATTCAACTTTCCGTCAAACAAACCGCGAGCCTCGTCCCAATTATGTTTCCACAATGTGAAACAGTTCGTGTAAATATTGTGGGAAATATCTTTGCGTAACGTGCAGGCTAATTTCGATTTTTTTTCTTTTTATAATATTGCGTTGTACAGAGGAAGATGATGGAACGGTTACTCAATGAAGTTAACGATTTCCACTTGCCACTTTCTATCGTGCACGCGTTTGTTCTACAGATCACGTTGGCAGTCGTTGCATAGTGTCTTCAGCGTGTTTTCTGTCTGAATGAATTGCTGGTTGAATGGATGTTTGAGAGTGTTGAAGGTATTTCTGGAAAATTTGGTGAGAAAGTATGTATATAAGTAAATGAATAATTCTTGCTTTACAAATATTTCATCTATCGCATAAAGGCTATTATCCCTCCCCATGAAAAGAATTGATAAAAAATCGTGCAATAGGAAAATTAATAATATAGGATTTAACGATGGTTTATTATATGTAACAATATTATGGAACAAAATTTCTGAGAATTATATATTTCCAATTAACCAAGTACATTAATAATTCCTGTTTCCCAAATATTTCATCTATGATTAACATTCGTATCGCACAAAGGATATTATTCCTCCCCATGCAAAGAGAGGGATTTCCCCCAAACGATTTGAAAAAATTGATAAAACATCGTGCATTAGGAAAATTAACAATGTAGAATTTAACTGTGGTTTATTACACGTAACAATATTACGGAAGAAAATTTCTGAGAATTATATATTGCTGATTAAACAGATAAATTAATAATTCCTATTTCCCAGATATTTCACCTGTGTTCAACACTCGTATCACATAACTCACGACAATATTCCCCCCCGTATGCAAAGAAAGGGATCTCCTCCCGAGCCATTAAGAAGCACAAAGCCCCGAACGTATAAAATACCCCGACAAAAGCCCCGTTTTCACGGTTGATAGCTCGTACAATAACGTAATTCCGTCGGACAGGTTACACTTCGCGGCTCATTTCGCCATCAATCGATTTCAACTTGCAACACCCGCCGTGTATCGTCGCGAAAACCTTCCCCACCTACCGATACGTCCAATATTTCGTACACGCGGTGTCCTATCTACACGGCGAAATCGCAAGGCGTTCAATTTATCGCGGCACAATGGACGCTGGGAGGATCGATCAACGATCTCGAAACGCGCTCGTAAAATATCCCTCCCCGCTTATAATCAGCAACCAGATCCGTTTTGCGAGAAATTAATTACAATCCCGTGGCACGTACATACGAGTTAATAAACCGCCGCGCGAAATCGACGTACGTTAAATATTAATTAATTTCCGTTACGCGTGTGGTCGTCGTAATCGCGAGAGGCAACCCTCTGTAAAACTCTCGCCTCGCTCTGTAGACTGTAGAGGGAAAGCAGGCTGTGCGTCGCCTAGCGTAAAGTTTCCCTAGGCAAATCCAACAAGGGTAAACGTCGATAATCCTCCGTCATAAAAGCAAGGAGGCCTCTCTCTCTCTCTCACCCTCTCGCTGGTTTTCCGTGAACGAGCCACATTACTCTATCAAACCGTTTCAGCCCAGGTGTGCTGCATGCATGCAACGCGAGCTCTGCGGCTAAAAAACGACGTGGCTTCATTTCCATCCTTTGGGCCCAAGTTTCTCTCCTCCGTCCGCCATTATGCACCGTCGGTGGTCGTCGAGTCGATCGTGCAGAAGTCGCATATGTCGCGAAGAAGATCGATCGTTCGGACGAGGGATAAATCGATCCGCCGGAAAATTGGCAAGGAGCTTAGCTGGATATCGTCTTGAGACGTAGCGTTGTCCGTGGAGAAATTTGTAGCGCGAGTTGTGCAGCAGAGAGACATCAGATTTCTCGGCTAAGCTAGCTGATTAATAGCGCAATTCTGCGGCAGCAGCGTTGTCTGCGATTCCACAACGACCACGCGAAATAGCAGCGTGTGTGTCTGGCGAACACGTGTGCACGAACGACGGAGCCACTTCGCAAGGAGAGTATCCCTCTTTGACGACGCTAATTTCTGTCCCTCGAGACAATTTCATCCGGGTGGTAGTCGTTTCATTAGTCGCTCGTATTTTCCGCCGTTAATTCGTCGAATATTCCGCCCCCGAGCGAGTTTCCGCGAGAGACGAGAAAAACACGGCTAGGTACAATTTAAATCGTTAATTAAGGAGGGTAAATTGCCTGAATTACAAGCAGAAAACTCTCGCCGGTACCGCGAGACGCTTAATACGCGTTACCGAAACGAAAGGAGGATAGATAGCGCGGCTAAGTTGCTGGAAGTTTAATGCATCCGCGACACAGATCCATTGAACCGGTGAGCAAGTTTTCGACCAGGCCAAGCCCTACGTTATTGCCTGGTTATCAGAAATTCTAGCCGCGGCGAGCAGGGAATTACCGCGTCGCGGCTATTACCGGAAGAACGTAAATGATTCTAGCGTAAATTGGAGCTGAAGACCGTTGGCTATGATAACGGTTGTGACCGGGTGTTAAATATTATCGCAGCGGAACCTAAGAGAGAGAGAGAGAGAGAGGGAAAGTTCGTTGTCCAGGTTGGGTACGATATTGAAATTTACACCAGTTTCATCGGATAAATCGTCCCAAAGTGGGAAACTTCTCGTTTCCTGATTTACGGCTGGCGATATTGCCGGACGAAGAGAAAGAGGGACTGCATTAAGGGAAAAATCGTTTTATCGAGCTTTCCTCTCCTTAGCTCAGTCTCTTACTCGTAGCCTAAGTGCTCGTCCATCCACCTCCGTCTCGCGACGCGTATCCTTGGAGAAATTGTTCTCGAGACCTGGGTGTCCCTTCCTCCTATCCAGAGAGATCCAAGCTATTAAAACGTCACTATCGTGGATCGTCGTGGCGCGATAATGAAAACCGAGAGGCCATAATTCCGACGAAGACGCTGCCGTAATTTCAATGGATGGACCGGGGAGAGATTGTTACTCTCGCGAGCGAACAACCTGCCATTACTTTTCGTAACACGCGTGACTGTTTCCTCGGTGCTGTTGAAAAGAACACTCGTCGTTACCAGACGAAAGAAACAACGACCAGAGTAATTTCCAGCTCGAAGAAAAGATGCTGTCGTGTTTTGTCAACCGTCCAATTCTCGTCTGACACCATATAATAAAGGTTACCCGAAGTTCCTTTTGTCCGAGAGAGACATTTTTCCAGCATGCAAATTAACGTCGACGTTAGAAAGACACATTACCGCGATGAATAAGAGAGAATACGAGACCTCGTAGAGAGATAACTGCACGTAGAACAGGTGAAGTGTATTTTTCAACGATCGTTCAATTTCCATTCGAACGAATTCCGCTTATCGGCCAACGGTAGCTGGACGAGAACGCGACTAATGACGGTGCAATATTGAACAAACAGCGGTGTCGGTTGAAACCGTTCCGGCGATAAAACGTTGTTTCAAGGATGCAACGTATTCCGCGCGGAAATAAGTCGTCCTGTGAAAAGGGGAATATAAAACGTTATCGAATGGTTAGGGTAACAACGAAGTGTTAGTCACGGTGGTTGAAAGAGGGAATCTGTGTGTGTGTGTGTCGGGGCCTTTTTAAAAAAGAGAGAGGGACACGTGTGTGAAGTGTCGAGAATCGAATGGAATCGAATCCGTGTGAGCAAATTGACATCACTTTCACGTGTGAACGCATAAAGGAAGCGACGAGAGGCGGCGGCGTGGCGCACAAGGATCATAGAGAGTGTAGCGCGAAGGAATAAAAGGAGACACCCGGAGGAATAAACATGAGACACGGAACCACTCGTATAACGAGCACGTTCGTCTCGACTTCCCGTCCTCGGTGCTCACGCCTCTGCCAACCACTTTCGCCACCGCTAAATAATCTTCTGATTTACCGCCTCCTCTCTTGCTGCCGCGAATCGCGAATAATCGTCCTTCTCGCTACTACTCAACGTCCACTTTCGCTTCTGGTGGCACACCGACGAGCTTTTCCGGCGTCCTTCCTTCCGGAATTAATTTCCACCCCGGGAACGTTTAACGACACTGAAATAATTTCGCGTAGAATTTGAAAAAGTTCACCGCGTTGAGACTTTTTCTTTCTTTTCTCGTTTTCTTCTTCCTCTCTTTGCCACTCTCGTTTGGCTTTCTCGTTACGAGCGCGCGCGGCTTGAATTACGCGCAACTACCATGGAGGGAAAGCTTCGT
The DNA here is from genome assembly GCF_001263275.1 of Habropoda laboriosa. Taxonomy (NCBI): domain Eukaryota; kingdom Metazoa; phylum Arthropoda; class Insecta; order Hymenoptera; family Apidae; genus Habropoda; species Habropoda laboriosa. The sequence goes on along the minus strand of NW_017100261.1, from coordinate 1,987,645 downwards.
TGACGTTTGAGCGTTTGTGCTGTTCCCTTTGCAGTAATTACTATTTCATGAAGCTTCGATAAATAGAACAAAGTACTGTTTGCTGTGCGAAGAAGGAATACGTTGTTCTTTTCTTTGTCCGAATTTGTGTTTAGTCTTAACGAGGGTTGGAATCACTTATGAGTTTAAATATCATTTTTCTGTGATACTTTGATTTAAACGTTGAAATTTACTCGTGTAGTGGATAACTTGTGTCGATTTTACGGGGGTTAAATATGTTTTCTTCGCTTCCGAAAAATCTTGAACACTCTTTTGCTTGCAGGACTATAATTCAATTGATACAGTAGAAGAATTTATGGAAGGAATTTTGGATTTCTCGAGTACTGTTTAAAATATTTTTAAAAAACTAGGCGTGTGAGTCCATTGGACCTTGACGAGATGAGGGCTAAGAGAGTCTGTCCGAAACTAAAGAAGGCGGCAGTAATACATTTTTTTATTACCTAACCCATTTGCATCATTTAATAGGCCCTTAACACGAAATTTTAGTAGTCTTCGATTACTCACAATATGAATACCCGCATATATACGCTTCCGCGATAGCGACCAGGAAAATTAAAAAGGTAATGATGCACTTGTAACACTTTACACAACTTTTCACATATTAAAAAAAAAAAAAATAAAGAAGGTGTATTATTTATACAAAAGCTCATATTCCGGTTCATGATCTTTCGTACTTCAAACACACCTTTTGTTTAGGCGTGAGCAATTTACCAAGTTGGAGTATGAAAGAGAGTCTTTCGTGTATGCTCACTTCAAACGTCAACGTTAATGACGATTGAATATTTATTGAATTTGGATACTGGACGGTGATGAAATAATGATGTCACGAGTATAGATAACACTTAAATTATGAGTTTATTCTACTATGGTTGACTTGGAAAAACGTGTTAGATTGTGGTTATAATAATGTTTGTGTTGAACCGCTGATAGAAATTTAGAATCTGATTTTTCTTTTAAGGAATGCGTGCTTAAATAATAAATGCGGACATGAGAAAGTGGGAATGACGATGTCTGATTGGTGTTTTAAAAAGGGTAGGGGAAGCCGCCGTGACCCTCAGGTACTGCAAGTACCTTCGAGTGGCATGTGTCGGATTTTCCCTCATACCTTAACCGTAGCAGGTAATATTTTATTGGTTGCCCTGACTCGGCCAAGGTAAATGAAATTAACACGTCCGATGTAAAATTCTTAATCCTAATACAAAGGGGCAATCGTCGCTATGCATTCAAAAAAAAGGTAAAATATGCACAATGGTTTTTACTGAAGATTAGTTTTCCGCCTTAACACCTTTACTCCCTTATCAGTGTATGTCACGAACCCTGATAAAGTGAGCTGCAATACTTACATAAAAACACAGTTTACTCCCGAAAGCCTCGTTAAAAATTACGCTCCGGGCCGCGAAAGGCCCAAAATCTTCGAACCAACGAACGATCTCCAATTCCGAAACCATCGCGTTACGAGAATCAGCACCGGCAATTCCAAATTCCCAAGAAAGCTACACTTCATAAGGTCCACGTTAAAATATTCAAAGACGATAATCTTCTGGAGAAGAGCTATTCGAGGCTTTCATAGACGCCGTAAACGTCCGTCAAAGGCGATCCCGTGTGATCCCGGTCGAGCGGCAAGCTCGTAATTCTCGCGGTACGACAACGGCTCGCGCTCCATAAATTCCTGTCGCGGACAAAAGGATCTCTTACGGCGCGGCGGTTATACACTCGAGACGAGGGAATATCCTTCTCTCTCTCTCTCTCTGTCCTCGTCGAATCTGCATTCGCGCGCGGCTCGAATTTACGAAGCCCACGGCCACGGCGAACTATCGAATGTCGCAATGTGTTCCGCAGCGGTGGCCCGTTAATGCGAGCGTCGCATGCACGCTATCGCGCGGCCAGCAGAAATTTATTGGGGCCAACGAATGCAATCGTCGCCTGTTCCTCCCTTCGCTCCGTTGTCTGTCCCTCTCGCCGTGCAACGTCGAATCTCGCGTGTCTCCCGGTCAATTGCAATTATTTGTCCGGACAAGATGCATGAACGTGCCCCGGTGGGAAAAATAAGTCGAGGATGTAGTACTTGATTGTTTCAACCTCAGCTCTCAGGCTTTTAACCCTTTCGGTACGGTACGAGTGTCTGCCACGAGGCAGTACTCTCTCTGTGATCGATCTGTGAAATAATTCATACGCGATAGCGTATTTAAAAGGAAAGTTTGTCGAGCAGAAATAGATTGTCGCTATTGTAGGAGTTGGGGGAAAATTTGAGACAAGGTGGGAATCGAAGCTGTGAACCTCTGGCTGGCAAGCTGGCACTTTGTGCCTATAGCCAAGCCTTCATTTCTTCAGTGTTATTGCTCCTTTTGATGAATATAGAGACTCTGAACTCGTAATATTTTACGTCTGCCGACTAAAATCGACGCTCGTACATACATAAGTGAGCGTTTGGCTGACATCGACCTTAATCGAAAGGGTTAAGAAAAATTGGAAATAAATATTTCCCGAATCTTTGCGCTCCCAAGTATCGTCCCTTAAAATATTATCTACCTTAAAGAAAAAGAGTACTTTCTTGTACATAAGTGAGTGTTTGGCTGACATCGACTATAATCGAAAGGGTTAAGAAAAATTGGAAGTGAATATTTCCCGAATCTCTGCGCTCCCAACTTAAAATATTACTCCAAAGAGAAAGCTTCTTCTCTCACGAAAATTCCACTTGGAATAAATTCTCCATGCACGAAATTCATCGTAAAAGTTTGTACGATGCTCGACTCTGGGTTCAGCTCGAACGCGGTTAGTATCGTTGCGCTCCCGATGTGTTAATCCCGGAAGGGCGAAATTCTAGTAGTTGGTGTGGTGATGGTGAATAAGATGTTTCTCTCCGTAAGAATATATACGGAGGTATATACGTATATATTAGGTCGGTGTATGTTGTGATTGGTTGGACGTTGAAGGTGGTGGAAAAGAAGGTCTCGAAAAATGCGGAGGTGTGATCGGATATTAGGAAACTGGTGGAAGGAGAACGCGAGGGTGAAGGTGGTGTGCAAAAGTTGAAATAATTTGGGGAAAACCCGGAACGGGGAAAGGGATAGGAAACATGACCATGATGCGACTTGAACTGTTTTATGATAGGGAAGGAATTTGTTAGGGGCTAGGAAGACGGCTGGAAAGGACTGTTTATTAATTTATAATGTGTCACTGGCCGGTGGGCTGCGCGACCGGACAAAGTTATTAGCTCGTTGAAGGTGGTCCTCGTGCAACCCTAAACTCCACGTAAAGATCATCGAACGGTTCTCCACGTGTCGTACACAGTCTCGCGCGCAATATTCAGACAGACAGGCTACGAGGGTCGGCGATGAAGCCAATAACGCGGACAGGAGCGCGGATATGAACACGTTACAGCGACCAGTTAATTCTTCGTCGTTTCATTTCCGGTTCGAGAGGGGGGCCGAGTTCATTTGCGCGTCGTTACGGAGACTCGTGATTATCCCGGCTGCCTCTCCCGGTTCATGCGCGTTCGCCACCTCTGCTCGAATACATTTCAGGGACCGACGAGCAAATATCAACCGTTTAACTAGTTGGCAAACATCGTCTAACGCGTTTAGCGGGGCGTTAGCTAAACTTGCGGACTACGCGAACGTTCAGTTTCAGCTGGCCAGGGTACACATCCTCGTGAAGCCCCGAAGGGACTTGTCGCGACCGTGATCGATGATTAATTCCATAGACGAGAGGTCCTGGCCGGACCGTGTATGTATATGCGGACGAACCGTCGTGTTTAAACATGAATCTGAAGGGCTTCGACGTTATTAGGCATTGTCAGATGATCGATTGTTCTTAGGTTCCTTTTATCCAAGAAATTAGAATTCAATTTTGGAGGTGATCGCTGACTTTGCTCACCTAATGAATTTTTATCTTTGCAAGTATTTAACCCTTTCGCTACACTACCGGACAAATATTTGCTATCACTGTGCATTGCAAGTTGCACAAAAATCTGTGGGAAAAAGTTAGGAATTGTAAGAATTTTTCTGTGAACTTTTTATCCTTCAAATCACTCGAAATGAAATTTTTACTCTACAAGTATTTAACCCTTTCGCTACAAAGAGCATGCATGTCTGGAATCACTGTGCACTGCAAGTTGCACAAAAATCTCGAAATAAAGTTAGCAATTGTAAGAATTTTTCTATAAAATTTTTCATCGTTCAATTCACTCGAAATGAGGCGAAATTAAATGTTTTCTCTACAAACATTTAACCCTTTCGCTACAAAGAGCAAGTATGTTTGTGTTACGCGGCACATACCTGCACTACCCTAAGGGGAAAGAGCCCTCCATAAACCGGGTCAGGATTTCTAAATTTTGCATCGTTCGAATATTTCTCCAAATCCTGACCCGTCGGTAGAGACAATAACTTTATGAAGCCATTGATTCTCCATCGCATTCCTTATAAGTCCCTGTTTTTTCACCGATGACCGAGGTTTAGAATTTTTACTTTGTTTCTTTCATGTATTGTTCACCTCAGAGTGCTTCATAAGTTTATTACCTGTACCGTTCCGGGTTTCGAGGCAAGCGGATTTTCGCGACGGTCACCCAGGGAGCACGTGTTCTACCTGAGAGTGACTGTTTGCTTGGGGGTGGTTATTTTGTTTCTCCTTCCGCATTTTTTCTAACCTATCAGTTAAAATGTCAACCACCACCCTCGCTACTTCCGACTAATGACATTAACCAATCCGCATGTCTCAAAACCTAAAACACGCCTTATCCGAGGTAAGATGAAGGAAAACCGACGGACATAGTATTAGTATACGAACAAACTCCTCTCACTACACTAGAAAAACAAAAAAACGCGAGTTCACACAGACTTCCTAGACACTTACATTGATAAAGATTCCTAGTTTAAGATAGCTTAGATTTCACTCTTGTTTGTAAATAATAATTGATTGTTACAAAAATCCAACCCCATTCTCAGTCAATCATCCCTTATCTGCGTAAAAGTTCGTAAGGGAATCACGCTGGTTTAATACGTCGCGAACCGCGTGAACAGTTTGGAATCACTGTGCATTGCAAGTGGCACAAAAGTTTCCAACAGAAAAGTTAGCAATTGTAAGAATTTTTCTATGAATATTTTATCATTCAAATCAGTCGAAATGAGGCAAAGTGTTCTTCATCTCCGCAACATCAATTTCAAATTTATAAAGAATTAGCAACAGATTCAATATTGATGCAAATTTGCAGGTGATACCAAACTTTTGGCCGGTAGTGTATAGACACTCTGTAAATGTGGTTACTCATTTACTCAGAATGTATACACAGAGTGTGTCATTATACGTGGACATAACTTCCGTGATGGATTCAAGACAAACGATTATACGAACGTTTTTTTTATTATTTTTGCCTGCTTTATTTATTTCCGCACTTCACAAATAAGGTATCGATTCTACCGACCCGACACGTTGGATTATCACGAAACAATTGATTTTTAACAAAACGTATCCTCATTTTTATGTCAACGTTGAATAATAACAGCGAGCCTCCAGTAAACAGCGAGCACTTTTAGTCTCAAGCACGCCCTTAACAAAAAGGGTTAACAGTAGACGAACAACTGTTACTTTATTCCACCGAAGGGACTCGAAGCTTTCCTAAATAATCGTGTTTATCATCACAGAAAGCCACTTCAGCTTCTACTTTTCAATTAACAACCGTAGTAGAACATCTGCTCGTCGTCAAAGGATTAAAATCGAAGGTCGTGTTCAGCCACGAGTGCCTCTCCACGGTCTTCCACCGATTCGCAAACATTTTCCGAACAACAAAGCAGTTACAACCGCAGCGACCGACGATCCATCGTACCAGCACGCGTTTCCACCGACAATTATATCAGACTGGGTACTATTCCTTCTCTCTCTCTCTCTCTCCCTATCTGTAAACGAGTTCGACTTTATCGCGAGTGAGATTGATTTCAATTAAACGCGTGTCCTATATTTCGTCTCGACGCGGAAGTATCGACAACTGATGGAAAAGCGACGTCTAACGAGCCATAGAGTCAGCGAGAATTAATCGATTTAGCTCGGCGACCACGTCCTAGCCGACGTTTTTCCCTTTTTTCTCAAGCACTGACAAAACACGCGATCATTTTCAATTTATCATCGAGTCAACGCGCGTCCTCGAAATTTTCATCTCTGAACCGTTGACTCTTGTTACCCTTCGATACGGATCAAATTCCTGAAACAATTAGAATATTCAAACGCGCGAGTGAATGTCGATCGATCCGATCAAATTGCACAGTTTCGAATAATAATTTCGCAAATGGAGTCTGCGTTAAATCTCCGCGAAAAATACGATCACAATTTTCCCGAATACAATTACTCGGAAAGTGTTTTGATAAAATTGATGCAGCGGCAAATGAAGTCGAAATGGAAGTGAAACGAAGGCAGGTGTCGGCCAGAGGAGAGAGTCCACGGGGAAGGGAGTTAATTACTCTTCGACATGGAGACGAGAGGTGGAAGAAAGCGGTAGCTGGCCGTGCCCTTTCACGCCGTCGGCGTCCCCCCTGCCACGAAAAGCCGCTTAAGTCGCAACACGTAATTCCGTGGAACGTGCACGCGAACGGCTGGACTCGAGAGGCGGTCCACTTCTTTCCAAATTGAATTATCGGACGACTTGGGAAACGCCATCGACGGCATTTTCATTGAAGAAGTTTCGAAAGGATCGCAGGAAAGGGAAATCTGTGGAAACGATTGCGTTCGGGGTAACTTTGATTCGGTGTGCTGGATCTGGAACGGAGAGTAACGATACTATAGTCGAGATTCTGCAAATCGTGTTGTCTGCTTTGATTAAACACTTCCTGCGAAGTGATTGACTAGGGTTGATCTATTTATTAAATATCAATTAATTAGTACGGTTACGATCGAGCATTGCTCTCTATCGTTCGTATTATTTTTGTTTGCAACCTTAACACAGCCAACCGCGCGCGCCACGCTTGAACACAACCCCAGTTCAAGGCAGACTGATAATAAAAGAAAAAGTAAACATGATAAAAGACAACGCGTTGCTAAGAGAAAAGTGGGAGATCTACCCGGTCGGTCATGCAGCGACTTACTTCACAGCGGGGAGATCTCCCCATTCGGTTGACTAACAATAAGTGTTAAGATAGAGAAAAAGATAAACATTGTCATGCAAAATGACAAAAGAGTGATTTGAAGAAAAAAGTAGACAAAAAGTGTTTGGGTCATTCTAAAAAATTTTTGAATGGTAGTGTTCTGTCATTCGACAATATACTTAATGTCTCTGGGTCAGAAAAGACCCAAATTTGATAACAATAAAAGTAATTAAAAAGATGGGTCGAAAAAGACCCGAGGACCGTATTAGACTTAAAACGATCCTACGCATTTTGCATGATGCATTACATTCAGATAATGTCGATCCATCGTGAAAATTGACGTATCACACATTTGTAACGCTGATAGCGAACGTGTTCGCAACATAAAATTAGACTTAAAAGCAGCCTGGCTGCATCTCACTTTTTATACACACTTGGTACTTATCCACAGTCTTCAACGTTATATTACACATCTTCGTACTTTTGCATGTACAAAAAAGAACAAGATTACCTTACGATAATGCAAGAATCTTTCGAACACAAGAAGACTCTGACCTCGATTTCGAAGAATCCAACAGAGACACAAACGAACGAAAGCTCCTCGATACAATTTCGTGCACGTCACTAATCAACAGGCAGTCAGTGACGTGTTCTGTTTACCGACGAATATACGTCGCGACAGTAATCAAGAGACACAGAGACGAGTGAATCGTAGTTGATCGATGAGCCTGTTCGCGTAGTAATTAATCCAAGAATCTGTCTATGTCATCGAGGGGAACTGCTACGACGCTTCTGCAATTTTTGCCAGTCGGAACAGCGGGGAATCGAATGACCGCGACCGCGCGAAAACAGCCCGAGGAAGAAACGTAACCGCAGAACGCGCTCGGTGACGCAATTATTACGAAAAATAAGGATGACACTTACAACACTCGTTCTGTCCCCTTGCATTAATTCACCGACTCCGTTCGACCATTAAATAAACGAGAGAAATTACGTCGACTTATTCAGCAAAATTTAAATCGAAAACCAAGAAGAAGAAGATTGCCAAGTGACCGAAACATTCGTGTTCGCGTGCGTTCCAACGACAGGCCCAACTGATTAAGAGTCCTTTTTATCACGGTCGTGTAAACGAGGCGTGATGCGGTGCAAGGCACGGTAATGCACGAGTTTCGACGATTCTACCGTGAGAAGTTTAATTGCAGAACACGTCCGACCGTTCTGTAGAACATACTTGGAGAAGATAAAGAAGAGAAGTTTGATTATTAATCACCGATTTATACCGTTCCTATCTCCGTGCACAATTACCGATCCTCCGCGTGTCTTAACCCTGGCAATTTCATTAAGCAGCCATGATTTTCACGATGAACGCGTGGGAGTACCCTTCGTTCCGGTTGTCTTCCCTTAATTGCCACACGATGCGAGCACGCGAGCTTTACTCTCCGGGCGACCATAAAGACGGACCTAAAACGCGGCGAGACGACTCGTCACTGGGAGAGCCGCATGACATTTATCTATGCCGTGGGCACGAGCATGCATCCGCCGGTGATAAACGACGTCGTGGCTGGCAAGAACTGCGAGACACCGGTTCCTGGATGCAATTTTTTCTCCTCGTCCTCTTTTTCCCCTCCTTTCGCCGCACCAATTGTAATTTCAAATTTCCTTACCCGATGCAACGAGACCGAGCGATTAAACTTTTTTCGCGAAGAGAAAAACGAGAGAAGCAACGCTGAACGATTTTCCTCGAAGCACACACACACACACACACACACAACACACAGCCTGTGTGTTATACTTTCAGCGGAATTTTAAACAAGAAACGAAGAACAGTTTGTTGTTTACCGAAGTTTCTGGATAGGTAGCACACGTAGGTAGATCTTGATTATATCGTAATTGCGATTTCATTCTCGAGCACGGATAATGGACAGCAGGGCGGTGTTTTCGCGGAACGGTGAATAGAAGCGAGAGTGTGTAATTGCACAGGAACGGAAAGTACGGTGGAATTTTACCGAGCACAACACTCGATGCGAACACGCTGGATTTTCCTAATTAATAGTTGGAGGAAAGTGAAGGCAGCCGCGTCGACTGTGTGTGCACATGCACTGCGCGGTGGAGAAAGTCGCTATCTAGATCTGTATCCGTCGAAATGGGTCAGTTGCTTTTCCTTTTAGAATTTTTTTGCAATTTTCCACTTCTTTGTAGTTAATACGCGTAAATTCGTGGAATTCGATCTTTCGTAACGAAACGAATTAAGAGATCTTACTCGTTTAAACAGTTTACACACACGTAGAGCGTGTGCCAGGGCAGAAAGCAAGTTTACGAGCTCTGGGACTTGCAAACGCCCAGGTGACGAGCATAAAATAGCGCGTGAACCCGAGCAGAACGCAACCTGGGAACAAGCGCGCGACGGTAAATATTTAACTGGCGTCGTAAACGATTTCAACGCTTTCTTGGACAGACAGACACACACGGAGAGACTGAGAGGGAAGGAAAGTTTCGTTGTGTACACACACATGTTGTACGGAAACGGGCTTCAGGTTGTTAGTAATTTATTCAATTAAACGGACGACCCAGAAGGACACGAGTGATATTATTTAGCGTGAGCCCTATCCCCATGGTCCGTGTGAAACGCAATTACCGCCTAATTGAATGCACGTCAGTTTCCTACTCTGATTCGGTTTAATCTTCTGGCCACCTGTGTGTCACGCGACTAAACGCATTGTCCTTCGAGGAGCGGCGCGAGTAATTTCATTTCAAACTATCGCCCCGCTTTGGACGTTTGATCTGAAGCCGCCTATTTGCATCGCGAGAGCCCAACCACGTCACATCCTGCCGGCGTTACCTTTCATTCCCAACTCATCCGATCCCCCGGACACGTTCGCGGACGTCTGAATTTCCAAGGTGACGAGAGTTGTTGGTCTCCCGTCGAAACAGAACTCGCGACGACGCGTCGAGCAATTTTCCAAGGTCGTTCGAAGCTTATGGAACTCTTAATCGTCCGCGAAAAATATTCATGTGTATTTTGAACAAAAATTCGCATGCTTTACGATCGAAAGGGGAGAGAAAATTACGGAATTATTCAACACGGTCGATCTTCGAAAGGGGAGGGCGAGAAACGAACAGGGGAGAAATATACGCGATTGAATTGGCAAGGGACAAAAGTCAAGGCGAGCGGATTTTTCGCGACCGATAGAGCGACGATGGAAATTCCGCGCGCAGTTTCCATTTCGTCGTGAGAAGAGTTATTCGTTACGAAATGAAACCGTGAACGGATACGGGGCGGCGGGGGAACGTCGAAGAGAAAAGGGGCAAAAAAAAAAAAGGCTAGCGTGAAAAAGTGTGCGCACCCTGGCGTATCGTTGCATATTTCGAGACAAAGGCGGGCTTATTCCTCGCCAACGAATTCGGATCTGCGAACGTATCAGCGCCGGGGATCCACCTATTTCACGCGTTCTCGTCGAATCGCAAACACAAACACCTATTCAGTCGCGCGTGAGCCTCGAATGAAGGAAGACGACCAACAGTACGCATACACAGTGAGAGAAATACACAGACGCCTATAGCGGCGTTCCAAATTCCAAGCCGTGGAGAAAAAAAAAGAAAGAAGTACTCGAAACTGTCTCTGAGCGGCACACGCGCGGCAATATTCACGGATTTACCCTTAAACGGGTTGAAAGTTCTCGAGGGCGCGAAAGTAGACAAAGAAACGGAGCTTTGTACGGGGGGGATAGAACGTGGCTGTGTGTGTGTCCCAGCCGCTTCTGTTCGGGTCTACCTCCGCTTGAAAAGCAAGTCCAACGAGAGAAGAGCGGGAGCAAACACACGGGAACTCGGGGAAAACGAAGTTGAAAGTTTTCATCGACGCGTGGGAAACGCGCGTTATGCGAATTCCATTCGCGAAAACGAGACCTTCCTTCTACTCTTCTCTGATACTCGAAGAAGAAAGAAAAAGGTAGGATCAATGGGAAAATCGTGACGATCTCCACAACGGCGAATTACCTCCACTCGTTAAACAGCTCGATTATTACTTTCGATTTTCATTCACGGGAAGAAGAAAGAAGGCCAGTTCCTCGTTTCTGTTTCAAAGAGAGCTCTTGATAAGAGAAAAAAAGGGGGGGGGCAATTCTCGATGAGACCGTCCATTACTCGGGGTCCTGTCCCACAAAGGTGACCTCCCCACTCTCTTCCATCCCTCCTGGCTCTTCTTCACTTCGCCAGTCTCATTCTGTCTCCCTTTGTCGCGCATTTCAATTGGCAAGACGCTACTGTAAGAGCCTCCTCTTTTTCCTACGACCACACGACGGGGCTCGGAGACAAAAACGGGTCAGACGAGACGGGGAATTAGGTCAGTTGATTAAACACGACCGACGAGAAATTGGGAGAAAAACGTGTCGAGCCAGATTGTTCGCGTGATCGACTAGGCTGGAAATTTATCGCAATTCGGTGAATTACTACTTGAGCACACAATGCGGTAAATCAACTTAGGCGACGTGAAGCTTTATACGTGTACGAAGGTTCACGAGCTCATACTCGAGACGCTCTAAAACGCATTGTTCAGCAGCGTCGCGGTGGCTCCTCTCTGCTTCTGCCTGGCGCCCTTTGTACCGCCTAATTGCCCGGCCAATTGTTTCTGTCCCGTGTACGCCCCCCCAGAGACACGCGTTTAACCTCCAACTCCCGACGTAAATCAGAACTTGAATTTGCCTTGGCGAGAGTACACTCTCGTTCAGAAATATTGGGACACTTGACGAGCGTGGAGAAACGCTGAGCAGTCGTTGCGGGATTCTTGAGATGCTCAGAAGAATTATTCAGGCTGGGATTGCATTGATAACGCGTACAAAGTTTGATGAAAAAGCAGGACTAGTATCGTAAAGCTTTGTTAATGGCAAAGACCGTGTTGTTGGAACTTTGTAAATACTGGAGATCCTTTTTTTATATTTCTTAAGCTTCTCTATCTGTGCTGATGTTGCAAATTATCTTTTCAATGTCTCTTTTTCCTGTCGAATTTGGTCCTATTTTTTAATTACCGAAGTTCTTTTCTGAATTTTTTAGATTTTTTAATTCTTGCTTGATCTTCGAATTATTTTGAAATTGAGCAACTTTTCAGCTTTGTTTCATTCCTTCCGAAATCGCTTCTGTTCTTTAAGCACTGAAGTTTTATTCCCAGTGTACATACACTACCGCACATAATTATTCGCAATGTTCTTAATTTAACTAACCAACTTTATTTAACCACTTCCCAAGTAAGCACCCAAGAATTTCCCCCGTTCCACAACGCTCGCTTAAAAAAGTACGATTCCTCGGAAAAATCTGTTACCCCTCTGGACAAAGAGAAAAAAGGCGAGCAAATACTTAGGAACAGTTGAATAAGTACAGTCAAGTTTATCGTTCCAATCCAATCTATCATCTTTGTCCAATATAAAGAAACAATACGTCCACTTCAATTGTAGCACAAGAGAGCGGATGACCTCGAGGTTCAATCGATGAAGAGAAAAAAGAAAAAAAAAGACCAAGTGCTCGCGACAGCGTGCAAAAGAGCGTGCAATAATTACTTGACAATAAAACCAGGCTCAAAGACCATAAAGCTGATAATCTCTTCCTCTCTCTCCCCCTCTCTCGCTCTTTACTCTCTGTCGTTCCAACCAATAAATCGGCCACCGAGAGAAGACGAGCACCGGTGAAAAATCGAATGGGCGCCGGCGCTAGATTGCTCCGCGACCGGAAGCTCGATCCATTGTGATCAAGGTCGTTTATCAAGCGCCGCCCGGGACGAGATCTCTCCTCGACGATAGGGAACAATCGGAAAATTTGTCGGGTCATTAGCATGGCGGGGTCAGGCGTCTGACGGTCTGCTGCGCCAGCCAAGTCCATCTGCCATTCCACCTGCTGTCCGCATCGTCCTGATTAATGGTATCGACGCTGGCGAACACAGTGTTCCTCCGCGAGAAACTATTTCCAACGCGAGATATCTGCGCGGTGTTAGAATCCGGGGAAAAACCCAAGAAACGGTTCAATCGAACGGGGAATCTCTGCTGTCGGAATTAATTACGACTCGATTCTTCGATGACAGATCAAAGATTCGACCTGTTGGAATTCTTCAGGTTAGCTGAGATTCTTTCTCCTCCGAGAAAAAACCTACGGAAATGCTTTGTGAATTCGGAGCTGCGCCAGGTGAGCAGCAAGGTTTGCCTCGTTTATGGACCTCGGGGAGGAGAGAAGAAGAATTTATTCTCTAGTAGCTTGAAAAGTACCCCGATAGGAAGTAGGAGGAAGATAGACGAGCTAGTGGAGTAGCTCAGTTTATATGCGTACATACTACGCTTCTACTCTTGTCCTCGTGTGTTCTTTTGATCAGATCAGAACGAGCTTCGTTATTATCCTCGTGGAAAGCTGACTTCGTGTTTTCCATGACAAAAAAAAAAAAAAAAACAAGAAAGAAAGGGAAAAGAAGAGGACGAGATGATAGGTGGATCGGTAGGTGGGGTACAATATGAGGTAGGAAACAGGGGCGGAAGCGGCTTGTAAATATGCAGAGCACAGTATCCGAGGGAAATTCGTTAGAAAGGGGGCCGTACACACGATCTACATATAAATTACGGTGAATCACTGGGAGCACCGCGTCGCTTGTCCCGATAAAAATCTGAGAAAAATAGAGTAGGGAACGGTGAGAAGTTTTTACGACGGATCGAGCAGCCACGGGGCCATCGAATATCGCTTTGGGCGTCGTCGATACGAAAGGGTCAGCCACAGCAGCAGCAGCACCAGGAAACACCATCGGGGATGGAAAAGTATCGGTGGAGTATCGTGGCTGATTTTACGTATGATTGGATCGCAATATCCCGCAAGCACAATACTCTGTCCCCTCCCCTCTCCCCCCCTTCTTCACCATCCTCCTTTTCTGTCCCTGTACCGTTCCACGAATCGTTTACGAGAGAACCAGGGAGTGTCGATACTAATAACCGTGCTGCTCTCTCCAGTAGATCGACGATCGTCGCGCGACGACCGATTGCTTCCGTCAGCGCGATTGTTGACGCGAAGGAGGATATGGATGTGAATGATTGCTTGTGGGCGGGTGATGGCCTCGTTTATGGCCGTTCCTCTGATACGGAGAGATGGTCGATAAGTGGGAGGTTTTGAGAATGTGATCTTAGGGTTGAAGAAATTCGAAGAGTTTTTTCTGGATCTATTCTGTGAAGGATGAAAGTGTTGTTGATGATAATGTGGGAGTTTATTTGGACTTGTGATTGAGGTTCGGAAAAGTGTCTTTAAAGTAATGATAATAACAGTGTAGAAACCGAGAAAAAAATTGGGGGTTTGAACGGGAACCGAACCCGGGACCTCAGGTTGGCAGGCCGAGACTTTGCTCACTACGCCAATAACGCCTTCTCTATTTTTCCTCGTTGGTTCCCTATTTGAGCATAGAGGCCTCGATACTACAATGATAATAGTTTATTAAGAAGAGTAAAAAATTAAGTAAAACGTAAATGTCTCTGCACGCTTTTCGCTCTAAGTCTACTCTTCTCCAAATCTACCGTTTTCATCACGCACTTTTTCCATCCTCTCCCGACATTCATACTTCCACCACGCACACACACTCCCTTCGATTTTTCCCGTGATCGTTAAAACTAACGGTGGGCTTCACGCTTTGTCGAGGCTTCGCGAAAAGGGCCTGTTTCATGCCCTCGCCAATTCTTTCTCAAAACACGAACGAAGACAAAAACACTCGCGATTCTACACAGATAATCATCATTCCAAAGATTTCCCCACACAAAAATTTATTTTGCATTTCTGCATACATACCCTGAAAGTATAGATAGCAAACGTGTGTCGGAGGGGAAATCAATAAGGAGATTTAGCGTAGAACATTATTCTTCGGAAGAGTAGAGTGGCTCTACCGGAGCAATTCTTTTGATCGCGTTAACGCGTATCAGTAGAAGCGGCCTTAACGTGTCAGACCAGCGGAAAAGATGCGAACGAAACGGAAATCCAGGCTTGAGTGGAAAAGTCCGGCAAGAAAACGGGTCGACGGTAAAAAAAGGAATGGACTGACGGAGGAGATTCGCGAACGTCGGCTCTGTTGAAAGGGCGAAACAGCGTTCCGACGCTCGGCATCCCTGGACGTCAGTCTGTTATGAAAATTAGAAGAGGTAGAGAAATTCCAGGAGATTTCACCGAGCCGGGATTTTCTGTCAACGGAGAACGATACTCCGCTGGAGAGAATCTTGTCAGACATTGTTCGTGCGTCGTGAATCTAATTAAGAAATACCGATCGATTGCTGGATGACGAGGAGAAGTTCGAGAAGGTATTCGAGCTAGATTTCCCTATGAATCTCCAACTAACTTTACCAATATTTCCCATGTAAATATATGTGCTGTTTGTTATTCAAAAAATTAGTAATAAAATTACCTCTCGTTCATGAATATACGGTGAAGTTATTCAATCATGTATCTCCGGTAATGTATAAAGATGAGGTTTTTTTTAAACAAAAAATATATATGCATTAGGTGTAGAAATGAATTCTTCCCGACTAGATTCACATAACTGATTCAAAGGCACCGAGTTTTTATCGCGATGACGTTCGCAAGCTGCAAGAAAAATGGCAAAAGGTCATCAACGATAATGGGAATTCTTTCGATGATCGATCTGTTTTCGTTCTTTTTAAATAAAACTCTGATTGTACCCAAAAGTCGGAAAGAATTCATTTCTACACCTAATATATTAACACACTGCCAATCGATGTGGTAAATCTACCATTTTCTACTGTATTATTCACATGGAATATTTCATTCTCGCTTTTTCCTCATCTTTTAGAAAATGTTGTTCGTCAGTTTTTTTAGAATTCGTTTTAGTAATCTTAGACATCTGACCAGTCGGTTGGCAAAGTGTTAAAATAGTTTAAAAGTGCAAAACAATATATGGACCGTTTATTTTGAAAGTGGTGTAAGTCCATTTTCTCTTGTTTCAAGAAAATTAAAGGTTAACATATCTGTTAATTAAAAAATTAAGGCAAATTATATGAAGTCTGGCAATGTTTCTACTGTTTTATCAATATGTAATTTGGTTATATAAAGTTCTTTTAGGCGTATTTTACTAAAATGATGTATACTTACGGGCTGCAAATGGACTTAATCAATGATTATGCAATTTCATTTACCGACCAATTTTAAATTGTACAAAACATGGCAATTTTTTAAGAAATTAAACACGGACTAGTTATACATAAAAAATTTACATCAAATTAAGCATGAATTACGTGATATCTCATTTTTTTCAAAAATGGACTTACACCACTTTCAAAATAAACGATCCATATAATTCAGGCAACTACGACTCCAAAAAACAACTAACTTCGCGCACGCATCTTTCACAATATACAGGGTGTCTCGATATTTTCCAATCAAAATTTCTCAGTGCATTCTATGGTAATAACAAAAAAAAATAAATCGTTCGAAGCTTTGCTAAAAAGTTACAACAAAAATTCGAAATACAAAGGGAAACTACATTCGTACACTCCCCACCCCAGGATCGTTGCTCAAGTAGGCATGGCCTACTGCCCCGAGCACGAGTTCGTCTGACCACTTCACATGGAGCAACTTTGAGATCGTTCCTGCCCTAATCTTAACTACTTACTCGTTCCAAATATTCTTCTCCGACACTTCCAACACTCGAAACTCAGTCAAACTCTACAAATACAATACGTAAGACCTAAAACTGCAATTCTTCCCGCAACGAAGGTTGTTCGGGCTTCACAGAAAAAATACAGTTATTTTTGAGTTTCGGAACCTTCCTTTATTACTTGCATGTGTCGAAGTTTCAACATACCGAGAGAAGGCAAATTATTTTGTTACCTTTAGAATATTCCTGCCTTCTCGCGCTCAACAGCTTAAGGACATGCCATTAACCACGAGTTTCCGAAGGGTAGATTTTTTGGAACGGTCCGCGAACCGAGTAGTCACCCGACGGGGTCGATTTCGCTCATCTCCACATTTACCCTCTCCCGCCCTTCCAAGGAAAAGCGCGCTCAGGGCGTACTGAAAGGGCGTTGGCGACACAACCGACGGGGTCGATTTCGCTCATCTCCACATTTACCCTCTCCCGCCCTTCCAAGGAAAAGCGCGACTCAGGGCGTACTGGAAGGGCGTTGGCGACACAATTTTAGACACGCTGATTGTTTTTTGAAGTTATTCACTATCAGCCAATCAGCGTGTATTTCAAAGGAAGAATCGGAAGGAGCGTCAAATGCTCGCTTCGGATGCCAGATAGAAAACTGACTCGTTAGAGGACGGACACATAGAGCATTAACTCTTCCGACCCGATATCGGTACCGCGTACCAACTCTGAGAATGTGTCACCGCTTTCCTTTCTTAATTATTCAGTACAATACTGAATATGGTATATTAAAATCACAATATTGTCGAAGACTCAAATACTTTATAAACAATTCGATATGTTTAGGGCTCAACTTCAAGTCGGCCGTCGTGAACGGACTATTAAATTTCACGCCGGCCGTAGGAAGCGAACTACTGCAAACACCGTCGGGTCGGAAGGGTCAGCAATCTCGGAGCACACAGCTCAGCCATAGTGTAGACTTACAGTTAAATAAATTCAAACATTCTAGTCCCAATAATCTTGGCTGGTCCTTGGAGTATTCATTTTGCACCACGTGCAAATCCAAATCAAGCTCGGGGAAAATTAGTAAGAAGTTCGTGAGCTTAGCAAACGTGAACTTTGAAAAATAGCTTCTCTTCGCGAAGATCAATCAGCGTTTGATCGAAAGACGAACAACGCGTGATACCAAGCCAGGACATGTCGCCGTGCAAGGGACACTCGTGTCCTGGCTCAACCGTGTACACGCTGCGTGCACGTGTTGTCCACGCATGTCAAGCAGAAAGAGGGAGCAAAGGATCAGAGCCGCGGTCAGAGTTACTACGCAATAGAATTTCATTACAAGTTGCACGTACATACTACCTCTGGCAGCAATATCGCGAATGCTTCAAACGGAGCCAGGCTGTTATTGCCTTCTACCATTCGCCAGCCCAAAAATAGCGTAAACGTGGACCACCGATCGGAGCTTCAAGATCACCAATGCTCCGATGTACTCTCTTTGGATGTGCACGTGTGATCCCTCGAAATGAAAGACCGAATATCCTTTCGAGGACTACGTTAACCTCCTCGAACCAGCAATAATATTCTACACGCATCGAAGAACAAATTGATACTCGACGTGGAAATCATTGGAAAATTTCAAGCTTGAAGAAATAAATCGACGGATAATTCGATCGAATAAAGTACACTTCGAATTTCCCGCGTAAAAATTCATTCGACGAGAATAAACGGCATCGTGGAGGCTGGAAAACGGGAAGATCGAAAGCAGGCAGTGAATTCTCGAGGAAACTCTCTCGCGCTCGTTCCAGAGATGGTATTAACACTGGGTTTACGGGACGCGTCACTTTCACGCATTTCACAAGGAAAATTACAGGAACCGTTTACATTTCTTTCCTACCGCTTATGCTTATTATAAATTTTATATAAATACATAATATCACATAGTTTGGTTTATAAGTTAATAATGTATATGTTGTTTTTTAAAGAAAATGTGTGGTCTCATTCACGCGTCAATTTGACGCGTGTCCGTAGAGATAGGTAGTAAGAAATTTCCGAAAACCTAGTGTCAATTGTGCAGAATTTTTTCCTACGTTTCTACCGAGAAAAGAAATTCGATCGAACGCTCTAAACCACTTTTCTGTTCAAACGTCGAGATATTCGTCTTCCATTCCGTTCCAAATTTATTACACCAATAGAACACGGAATTTCCGTGCTGGGGACAAGTAGTTTGGCGAAAAACCGGGTTGTTCGCGGCATGTTTCGAGGGCTGGCAAATAAAATGCGCCACGAACGTGTCTCATTCCTCTCCAACGAAGTAATTGCAGGCACAGAAGCGGTTGATAAGACTGCCCCCCTCTATATTTTTTTGTGGCGTATCTTTTGTGGACGCGGCCAGCTTCGCGAGAGCTTCCTTGGCAAAAATAATGCCAAGTCGGGGAGGAAGAAAAGAGGACGAAATTAAGCGGACCTGGTCTTTCGAAGCGAGCTTCGTTCATCTGGGTTAACGACCGCCCCCACGTTTCGTGGTCGACGATGCCCCGACCACGAGATTAAACTCCAGAAAGCTGGTGTACGTCGTTCGCGAAGAACCACGTGAAGTCGAACCGAACCTTTGCTCCGAAGATAACCTTCGGTTTATAGGTAGGCGAGAAATTGGAGAGATTGAAACGCAGAGGGTTGTTATCCGTCTGTATTGTGGAATCTTCACAGTTGAGGGTTTTTCAGATGGTTTGTGACGATTGACAAAATATGACAAGTGAATGTGACGATAATTTGACGCAACTCGTAGAGCTAAGACACATCTAGCGAATATACAACGGCTCTCACAACTCTAAGACAACTCTTAACCCTTTCGCTGCTAACCCTTTTAACACTTAACAGACGGGTCACGTAAATTTACGTGTTTCCATTCTGACTTCCCAGGACGGCCCACGTAGATTTACGTTTTTGCTTGAATTTTTATTACGCTTCTCTTAAAAAATGCCCGGAAACCGAGAAAGACAGAGAAAAAACAACCTGTCTGTTAAGTGTTAACACTAAACGTACCACGCTCGGTCAAATGACCGGTTTTAAAATTCGATTTAAAACCACGCATCCGTTTTTCCCCGTTCTTGTTAAAAATAAAAATGCAAATATTTAATCTTTTTTATTGTTACCTAAAAACTAGTTTCTGTGTTGTTTCCTACGTTCAATTAACAATCACCGGTATTCCTTTCGGAAAAATATGGTTATTTCGTAACCGGTCATTTGACCGCCTACGGTAAGAATAGGTATAAATAAAGTGTGATTAGTGTTACTCCAGTCGCCTGTAGCAGTGATAGGGTTAAAGATAGAATTAATCGAAAACACCAAATTTCTCTAAAAAGAAAGCATTGTCGAAACAGCTCTGCGGGGCGTAAAAGCAAACTCGGAACGTCAGACACTGTCCGCGCCAGAATTATACTCGTCAGCTCAATCAGCGATGTGACTGTACATACGGCGCTCTCTGCAACACTTTTCTCTATACGACACTGACAATCACCGATGACACTCTGTCTTTTCTATATATGAGAGGGTTAAAGTGACATTTCCGAAAATTCGGACCTAAGTGCTGAAATACAACCTATTATACATATTCGAAGCTGTTAAAAAGACAAGTGAAGTAAGCTGTAATTGGGACAGGTGTTCGACCGTACCGAGGACTCGAACAATGGAGTCCTGTTCCGAAAATTCGGACCTAAGTGCTGAAATACAACCTATTATACATATTCGAAGCTGTTAAAAAAACAAGTGAAGTAAGCTGTAATTGGGACAGGTGTTCGACCGTACCGAGGACTCGAACAATGGAGCCCTGCCATATTCACAAATAATATATTTTCTGTAAATTGCTCTCTCTCCTCGCCATCAGCAAATTGTTTTATTACCTTAGAAAGTCGAATACCCTACATCTGGACACCACATGCACTACACTCATAAACCACCTTCCGACCTCAGGATTTTCCCATCCCCTAATATAACTATTTTAGCAACAATTTCCCCACTTCGACTCCACCAGACAAACCCTACCACACGCCCCAAACACCAATCAACCGATACTCCCACCACTTCTCACACATTTCACACCACCAATCACTGTACACACCGAACTTATAAAAACACAAGCACACACAGAAACATTCACATTCTATCACACATTCTATTAGAGATTCTATCACCAACCTTGAGACATCACGAAAAATAAAAAGTAATAGTCACCACCAATCAGCCAGTATTTGTCTATCGTGCAAACCATATATCTCTTTTTCACCCACCACAATCTCAACTACAAATTTAAACAGCACTCGTGCCATTAGTTTGCCGCGAGAGCAGTTCGTGAATTCTTTGCGCACCGGTCGAATTAAGCATCGTGTCGCGAAGTTCGCAAATCACGAACAACAGGTTTTCTGGTAACATTGAATACGATACAGTACCAAATTTCATGCTGTGCAATTTATTTAATCATTTCTAATAACATTCTCTGCTTCTGACTTTAACCGTCTCATACATCAATCACACCCCTATTAACTAGGGAAAAATTCTTCCTTTCCCTCTTTTTCATTATTCCAACACACAAACAAGACCCTTTAGGATTTTTCTCTCTAAAAACAGCCGGAGAATCAGTGATCCTCGTGCTTCATCGAGGCTCTTCGCGAAAGGACCTAATTCGTTTCGCAGGTTCTCCAGAGACCTTTAATCTCCTCTTTCATTGTCTTCTCCCTACGTTTCTCAGAACCACGCAGACAGAAAAAATTTCACGACACCATAATTACCAACAACGAGACGTCCATAGCGTCTCGACAAATCGGCGTAAGTGAAGAAAATTGTTTCACGTTTGCCTGTCGTCCTTTTTCTTATTAATAGCCAAGGCGCGTTCTTTACCAGCCGTCCGTTGTATTACGTAAATGATTGATAACTCCAGGAAAGAAAAAGCGTCGGGTAATTATTATACGGAACACATTGTACGGACTAGAGTGATAGATAGCCATCTCGAGGCGGTTCTCCAGGAATTTCACCGTGTATCGTTTCCCCTTAATTCGCCTCCGCGGTTATTTTCTTATCCCAACGAGAGAGTCTCCCGCGAAATTTATAACCAGGACCTATTCTTTCCCCCCTTCTCGCCGATCTCATTTACGCGATCCCTACAATTTTACATAAATACAAGTCTCTGGTCGAACGGTTAAGTGGACCAAGAGAGGGGTAAATCCACGGGAAAAGTACGTTTTCCATTAGCCTACGAGCATTTTAACGCGTTCTATATAATCGTCGCTTGTGTGTTTTTTTCTTCTTCGAAACCGTCGTTCGATATTTATCAGCAAAGTGTCACGCGACCGCGCGTTCACCTGTCAGTCTGATCAAACACACACACACACAGAACGGGGAAGAAAACTCGACAAGGTACAACTTAGTTCTGGCGAGATTACAGTGTTTCCAAGTGACGAGGACGAAGTCGCTCGCTAAAAGTCACTTTAACAACCGCGTGTGTTGCTGTGATCGGTAATTAACAAATTCTCCGGTGGGTTGTTCGAACGAATAAATAAGTAAATGGAACTGTACGTGAAAGCGCCAACGTTTCTTGTTTTACCGCGAGGTAAGTCTGATGGAAAATTGAACGACTAGTTTACGGAACGAGTTTCTTCGTGTTTAAATCATCCCACCGCTGCTACTGCCGCTGCGCTCTTTAAAACTTCACATTCTCAGACGAGGTTCAGGAATATTTTCCACGTCTACCTGTGGCTGGCTAGCTGGATCATTCTTCATCCGACAACCTGTTCGCCACTCACTTCAGAGGCACTTTTTGCACAGTCTGTCGGTCAACGTCGCGAGAAGGACACCTTTGATGTCTGGTTCCTTCGCTGTTCCGATTGCGCGTGCAACGACGACGAGCACCTCTTGTCTAGGTCGTCAGGATCACTTGGAGGGAGAGACGAGTGAGCGCGTTAGACGCGATGTGGAATGTTGTGCACGTATCGGGAAACGAGGAATACGCACCCTCTCTCGTGTGCTAGAGTCGGATTTAATTAAAACACCGCGTCGAAGATGCTCCGTCTACGGCGGAACTTGGAGCAGACTGAGTAGTGGCTCGCGATGCTTCATCGATGCTCGGTGAGTAACGAGCGGGGTGAAGTTTAAATCACTCGGTTCGTTAAAGAGTCCCGAGGAAATGTCTCGCGAAATTGTGGAAAATTGTCGGTGATGGTTCGATATTTTTTCCGAGAATTTTTAAATAAATGTAGTTCCATAGAAGAGGACGAGTGCACTTTGCTGATTTTTCACCCTTCAACGCTCAGATTTTTTTTAAATTTATCATCCTGAAATGCACAAACCTTTGCAGTTTTAATGACGTACGAAGCATTTCTACTGGAATAGAGAAAGAAGAGCGACAGATGGAATATTACGTAAATCATTCTGTCTGGAGTATTAAAATTTATTAAAAAATAACGATACGACGTTATAAGAAAGAAGATTAGTGAAAGCTGGTGACTGAAGTGACTTACAAGGGTAGATAATTTTGTCAGGTCGTCCAGTAAGTCCAAATATATAT
This sequence comes from Habropoda laboriosa, assembly GCF_001263275.1. Taxonomy (NCBI): domain Eukaryota; kingdom Metazoa; phylum Arthropoda; class Insecta; order Hymenoptera; family Apidae; genus Habropoda; species Habropoda laboriosa. The sequence continues at coordinate 1,964,373 of NW_017100261.1, read as the reverse complement.
CTTTCCACAACTTCTTCCTATCTTTTTGGCAAAGCCATTATGCCGCCACTGTAAAATTTCTTCGGTTTTCATTCAAATATTCTTCAACGTTATCTCTCGTAAAGTCGATATTGTCAAATTTGTTACACACGAAAAACAGATGGTAATCTGAAGGATGTGTGATGAAATTTCCCAACTGAATTCACCTAATTTTTTTGGCACATTTTTGCAGTCCAGCATTATCGCGACGAAAAATCACTTTCGTTCGATTTAAGAGTTTCGGACGTTTCACTGCTTCTCTTAACTTTTCTAACTCTTTCTTGAAGTATTGGTTCAAGTACAAAACGCATCGCACCGAGTATAAACGACCTAACAGTACAAGATATCACAGACTCGTAAATATCAATAGCTAGTCACAAAAGATGGACATTTAGGACCTAAGAATCCGAAAAAAAATCCTCTTTCCAAATTCCAAACGAAGTAGCTCAAAGAAATCAACGGACACCGACGTAAAAGCCTCGTGAATGCTTCAAAGCGCCGTCGCAATTCTCACAGAGAAACGCGTTAATAAATCGCAGTAAGAGCGTTCCGCAATTATGTCGAAAAAACCGTGAATAGCCGGCGTGAATGGGGCGTACTTGAAGGCTATTGGAACAACAAAACACGTAACGAGGTAAATAATAAAGAATGCACGAGGCCTGAAGTACGAGAGTCATAAGTCGTAGCCACGGAAAGGTTAACAATACGCTTTGTCGAACAATGCGATAGCCGATGTAAAAGCTTTTTGTCCCGTGTCGCAATTTTCTGGCGACTCCAGCTAAATGCGTACGTAAAAAAAAGAGAAAAAAACGAGAAAGAGAGAAAATAAAGAGGGAAAAAATATATAAAAGAGTGGAAACGAGATCGATACTTTGCGAGTGTTCGAAGAACAGACTCGCGAGATTCGAGAGACTGAAGCATCGGTAGAGAAATGTTTCTAGTCGAGTAGAGAGAGAGAGAGGGAGAGAGAGAAATTTCTGGGTCATTCCCGATACATAAATGCCACTAACCAAGGGAAGGAAACTATTAACGAAATGCATCCTCCATCGAGGATCGATCGACAAACTAGGCGGCGAAGAAGGCTCGCGGTCCGCCTTCGTGTACCATCTGTTCATGTTCCGTGAAATCCGCGCGCATCCATTTGCAATTAGCAATCACCACGATTCAGGACGGAAGCCGGGCTGATTTTGATTAGCTACAATCTCCAGATGCGATCTATACAAGCGCAGGAAATTGAGCAGAAGACGCGCCAGAATTGGAACTGAATTATCCCTGGGATACGGACAAATATGTCGAAATAAATCCTGTTAAACGCGGAAAGAACAAACAGAATTAATCGCGAAACAGAAGATACTTCGAAACTGTTCCATCCTTTATACACCTCTTTCTTACGATCCGAGGGATATACCTCGGCAATTTCAAATACCCTTGCAATTTCCTCCGACAACAGTTCCTCCGTCTAGATAACTCTGTAATAATCTCGCGATGATCAGTTCCCAGTATCGTTTCATCGCGCTTCCATTTCGTATCTAATAAAACGGAGAAGCGTGAACGGAGAAGGATGGAAAGAAATTGCACCGAAAAGAAGTCGTATCGATCTATAGATCGTTCTCGAGATATTCTCACGACGGAGTGTGTCGGAACCGGTCGTTAACGGCGGGTCTAAACCAGATTCACAACACGGATCGTTAATTAGCACTTGTCGCGGTTAATTAACGTTCGAAACGACTCGGAAGATTCTGTTATCCCGAGGCGAGAGAACTTCTCTCTCTAGGTGTTTACGAAACGCTGACTAAGAATGCGTTTATCGCGCGCGTGCCGCGGTGAGAGAGAAATGGCGGTTACATAAAGGGAGAGGGTATACGTAACTGGGTGAAAAATACCTGGGGAAAATCTGCGCGAAGTTCCGAGACAGGAAGGGAAGGATAAAAACGCAGCGTATCTCGGTAAGTGATGAAAGTGACACTTTCTCTACGGAAGAGCTGATAAATTCGTAATAGAAACGGCTGAGCGTTAAGTAGAATAAAATAGTCGTTTGAATTTCACGCTGTGATTTAAAGTTGTATCTACGTGCTTACCTTCCGAGATATCGTTCCACGAATATCGACGAATTCTTAATTAATTCCCCTTTTTCTAACCCATTATCCCCACGCGGGCGGTGAATACGATTTTCTCGTTCCGTGTAAGCACACACATACATACATACGCGTATAATAAGAGAGAATTTTCACCGGTGATATCGTTACCGAATCAATGAGCAGGAAACTCATTTAGCGAGGGGAATCCAGGCACGCGACCGCATTCAGCCGGCGACAATAAAGACATCGCGAGATATAAGTTTAATTGGTACTCTCTCGCGGCGGCGAGCTCTGCTCCAATTACCGGAACGACGCCATTCGTCCGCGGACGATCACCGCGCGAACAATGGGCTCCATTTTTGTTGAAAAAGCCCAACAGAGGAGAAAGCGAAGATAGTCCACTACGCCCACCCGCGGACTCTTATGTACTTCGTTTTTCCTTTTTTTTCTCTCTTATTCTCCCTTGTTTTTTTCCGAAGGAGCCAACAAGAGAGTGCCTCGCCTCTCGAGAATTGACTCGAGCACGAGAGGCGAGGAGAGGCGAAGTCTCTTTTAATTTGGCACAATGGCGACCGCCGGAAAACTACCGAAAACCGCCGCAAGTGGCCCCGAACGAAGAAAAAAAGAGAAGAATTCTCCCCCACTCCACAGCGGCCCTTCTGATTAGTCGCCGGAGAACTGGCGAGTTTCCTGTTACGTTCGACATGTACTTCTTCTCCTCGTTTTCTTCGTTGCTTCCTTACCTCTCTCTCTCCGCCTGCTGTATTTATATACGCAACTCTCGTTTCGTGGGATTAAAGGAACCCCCGTTTCACCGGAATACTCACCTGCAACGAGACAAAGGGAATCACAGATTAAAAGACAATTCGGCATTGTTCGGGATGAAACAAAGTAGGTAAAGATACTTGGATATAGGTATGAAAAAATGGTCCAACAGTGGCCAATTTATCTTCAGACCAATATTGCCCTTCTTAGTTACGATGTCCTTTCTACCAATTTTTCATTTCTCGAGAGGTTTTCAAATATTTAGAGCTTCGCACGTGTTTCACCTTTCAAAGGTGAGGTTTCTAAGAAAAAGGAAAAATTTCGGAATTATTTTCATAGGTAATCTAGTAATCTAATAAAAATAACATTTTCACTTTTTAAAGATTTGAAAATGAAGCCAAAAGTTACGTTTACATCTCCTGAAAATATTGAAAATTTTCACTTAGTAATTACCTACAAAATCAAATTCCAAAACTTCAACTATTCTTAGACACCCCAGGATGGTGTACCCGTGCTTCGTAGAGCTCTAGAAGCAGTCTAATTTATTTTCCCTAACTGTTTTACTAGTTTTTACCTCATTATTCTCGGATGTTCAAAAATGTCAGTTGGCACAATTAAACTAAGGAGGGCAGTAGGCGTATACGAGAGAACAATTGTTTTCGCCATTTTAATTAACAGTGGAACAACCGGAGTTCAAAGTCGTATATTTCCTCCCGTCTGGTATATTTATCTATAGGCACTATACAAATAATTTCAAAATTCAAATAATTAATAGAAAATAATTTCATTTCACCAAAAGTCACCGTGTGCACTCAGACAAAATAATCTCGTCATTTCGACGTAATTTTGTTGTTCCAATGTTAACGCAACATTCTCCCAAACTATCACACCAAGAAACTTTCCATGTTCCATTTAAAAAGTGCTCGATCCACTTCCGAATAAAAGTATCGAGCAGCACAATTCCACTTTCACGTAACAGCTCCTTATAAGAATAATATACGAGCCACCGATCATTTTTAACTGTCGCGAGAATTTATTGCACGGACAGATAAGACACCGTCAGCCGCCACCGGAACTCGACTATGTATTTTCGCCTCGGTTATTCCGGACAGGTATACCCGGTGGTTCCTCTGAAATCGCATCGACTCCGGCGACGGTAGATGGAAGGGGTAAGAAGTAGTAACGGGGCAGAGGGGCTAAAGGGAACGGAAGAGAGACAAATCGCGTATACGAAAGCAAAGCGGTGAAGAGGGTCTCGAGTGTTTCAAGTTGGCAAGCCGCGAGGCAGCTTCGGCACTTTCGCAGCTGGAGTGTCGTGCGGCAGAGGAAGAAAAGGTTTCCCTCTTCAAACGAGAGGAGGACTAGCCCGTCTCGAAGAAGCCAGACCGAAGTCAGCGATTCCTATCGTCGCGAGCCCGACTTATTGCTCCCCATGGCTGCCCTCGAAATCACCCCCGAGAGACTTATCCTACCTTCGCGATGGACCTCTGACATCTGTTTCGATCCTCGATATACCCGATCGTCGAAACCAGAGTGTTCTCGAGCAGTCTTGTTTCCAGTCCTTTTGGCAAATATACCTCTGCGTCAGATATGAAGTATGTAGAAGGTACAGTTGGTGGGAGGAAATGTGACAACGTCGTGAAATCGGTCAAGAGTCGAGGTATAGTCGGTGGAAGCGATACAGCGGGGTTAAGCAAACGTGAGCACTGAGTCGAGGATTAGTTTCTTTCGCTTTTAAGGAGTTTCGTTGACGAAAACTGTCGTGTATAGTCGGTGAGAGGAAATGTGACGACATAGTAAGATCGGTCAAGAGTCGAAGTATAGTCGGTGGAAGCGATACAGCGGGGTTAAGCAAACGTGAGCACTGAGTCGAGGAATAATTTCTTTCGCTTTTAAGGAGTTTCGTTGACGAAAACTGTCGTGTATAGTCGGTGGAAGCGATACAGCGGGGTTAAGCAAACGTGAGCACTGAGTCGAGGATTAGATTCTTTCGCTTTTAAGGAGTTTCGTTGACGAAAACTGTCGTGTATAGTCGGTGAGAGGAAATGTGACGACATAGTGAGATCGGTTAAGAGTCGAGGTATAGTCGGTGGAAGCGATACAGCGGGGTTAAGCAAACGTGAGCACTGAGTCGAGGAATAGTTTGTTTCGCTTTTAAGAAGTTTCGGTGCCGAAAACTGTCGTGTATAGTCGGTGGAAGCGATAAAACGGGGTCGTAAGATCAGTCAGGTGTTGAATTATTGTGCAGAGCTGGAAAGAAGTCCCAGAGAAGAAATTCAGGTCTGATTAAGTTCATATCGTCGTAAGCTCACCTTCTCTAACTCAATCGTAGAAATAGGACACAGGGAGTGTCATTAACCCCTTAATGCTCATGCCCGTGTCTAATCCTCCCAAAAATTTAATTCTGTTTAATTATTTTCTTTCACTGTTCATGTTGCACTATCTTTCTAATTCTATTACAAAAATGTATGTCACAGCATTATAAATAAATGGGAAACTTATTTCGACACGCCTAAGAAATAATTAAAAAAATAAAATGGATCATTTTTAGCACGTCAAGTTGAGAAAAATGGTCAGATAGTGTGAGCAAAATATAGTCGCTAAAAGCGATATATTAAGTATGTGGATTCATATAATTAATTCAATGCCTAATTAATTCACACATTTGCAAGCCAAGAAAAATAGCAAAAGGTCATCGACAATAATGGAAATTATTTCATCTTTTAAAATAAAACTCTGATTTTCATCAAAAGTCGGAAAGAATTCGTTTCTACACCTAATAGTTAAGTCGTAAAATCTGCCAGGCGTCAAAATACACGCAATCCAAGCGTTTAAGCAACAATTAAAGAGAGATAAGTAGCTCGAGCATCGTTCACGGTTGTCAATTGCAACTGCAAGTTAATTTTAGCAGGAGGCGACAAAAGATTAACATCGTATATCTTAAACGAAAATTGAATACAGAAATTTTGAACATGAATTCACAAATGAAGGACACCCAAGGGTGCAGCTACATCGATACGCGTCGCCGTTTAATCCTTCGATTTACGACTTCTCTACATCGCTTCCACCAGCTATACATGCACGCGAAGTACGCAAAAGGCCGTGTGAAGCATGCTTGAATTTTACTTCGCCAGAGCCAGTGTTCTACGTAGAAATGCGAAAAAGAAGAACAGGTAGGAGACACTTCATCTAGATATACAGCATCGTAAAGCTGCAAGATTGTGAGATACTGAAATCTCCGGAGGCCTGCTGCAGTACTTCGTTCATCGCACGCGATTAGGGCAATTAATATAGGATTACACAGTGCAGGATGCAATTAAAACCGAGTATCAGTAACGCTACGATGGATATCGACGCCGGTGGAACGTGTTTGCTCGCATGAAACGCGTCGTGCTTTTCCACAAACTCCGCCGGTGTATATACATACGTACTCTTTAAAAAAGAAAAAAAGAAGAAGAAGGCGAGAAAAGTATAAAGGACAGGGGAGAGTGGCTGGCAATCCTCGTGCAAACGAGGACGCCGGCGAGGATCTCCTGGATCCGTGCTACGCGCTCTGCTTTCTATTTTTCCCACTTTTCTCGCCCGACCCGTTTCCAGAAAGAGCCCAGCGGAGAATGAAACTTATATACGCAAACACGGACAACGCGCAAACACGTTTCCGCGTGCGGGGAACATTTCCCACAGGGAGGAAGCGTCTCCACGTGTCGCGGCCTGGCAATCGATCATAATCTCTTTTCGTGTCGCGGGAACTTCGATAGAATTTCCCCGGCAAAAGCTCGCGGAAAGCGCGGAGTTGATCTCTCGTCCCTCGCGGTATCCACGTTGCACGGATTCCCCGTCCTTCCAGTCGCGAACTTCGACAACGATAAACCGGGAATGGAGCGACGAACCGGATCGCGGAAATTGTTTGCAAACCGAGAGAAAATCGAGTTAGACGGAGGAACGTTCTGATTGGGAGGGAGAACGTGATTTTAATTACAGTGATCGATATTCTTGTTTCGCGATTGAAATTTACGGGCTGGTGAATTGTTGCTAATCTTGGTTTAACGGTTGATCAGTTTCGTGTAAATGAACGGCGGATTACGTGGATGTCAGGTGTAGAATTCTGTGTCGATTTCACTGTACGTTTGTGAGGATGTAGGAAATGTATCCTACTTTAACTCTTAAAAACTGACCTTTTTCTTAGACTACTTTTACCGTTATTAAATTCTTCAATTTTCACTTTTATTGGTATTTTATTTCGTTAAATTTGCAGTGTTGCAGATTCACAATCTACTCTATTTCTGTTAATGAGAGTAATGAGTAAATGGGTTGGATATTAAATTTAAAGACACAAAGATATTGTAGCATCGCGCAGGTCGCCTAGAAAATGCGATTGTACCGTTGGTCCAAAAGTGTTTAAGCTATGAGTTAGGTTTAAGATATAAGAGATCCCTTTAATTTCAAGAAACTACGAGTGTGTATGTGTGACCGCGAAGGGTAAAAATTCAAGAGAAAAAATCACCCGCGAGGTGTGCTCCAGGTAATGTGCTAACTAAAATTCGTGGCTCCCTCGTTAATCACCAAATTCCACAAAATATTTTTCCTATCAATCCCGAAGCAAAGATTTAACACGCGTAAAAATTGCATAATTCAATAATTAAGAATTCACCACTACTTCTTCATTCCATCTCCACAAACAGCCTCCATTACATCCCAAACAGTGCATCATCGCACCGCGAGCAACAAAAGCAAAGCATCCTCGAAAATCACTCGCCGATACACCGCTAACAAATTCATCTCAACAAAATCAAAGTCGTAAAGTTCCAACCGAAACTCCTCTCAGCGCCCCGAGGCAATCCGAATGTTCACAAACTCCTTAAAACTACAGCGATACCGCGAAAGAAAAAGCAGCTCGTCTATGAAAGTTCTGGAAACACATATTCCATAAATATTCAGCTGGCTGCGTAACGCGAAATTTGCATTCGAAAGACAAAAGCGGCTGATACCCAAGGGCCGCGGCACAGCCAGTGTGATCGCAAACAAGATCCAACAGCTTGTAGGGGGCTTTCAGTGGTCGTAGAGCCAGGTTGGATGAAGGAGCATTAGCGTTTTAACACACTTCCTCGTTGTCGGGATTATGATGAATCTTCGATCGATAGTAGAGCAGATGAGGGGCAGGCGAAGGAAGCGGCGGGGTTTGTTAAACGATGGGAATCGTAGGAAGCGGTTGTACCGCATTGCGAGGCCGCATTACCGAGTCGACCAGCACCGGTAACGCCCATAATTCACAGGCTTCTATAACCCTCTTTCTCCCTTCTCTTCCTTCCTCCATCTCTGTCTCTAGCAACTACCCTCGCTGCGCAACCCGTATACGATACACACAGGGGTGCAACGACGCATACAACACACCATCCTGGCGGCCTGTTTCCTCGGTGCACTACGTATGCGCTCGCTTTTGAAACAATTACGCCGATCACGACCACGTGGATCGGTCGTCGAAACGGCTTTGTCCCTGTTTCAGCCCCGTTTCCACGACAGACACGCGTTTATCCACCGATGCTCGCTCTGTAATCCACGCGAGATTACGCGTCGAAGTCGAGAGAGCAGGAAAAACGTTTGGCTGCGGTTTTGTGTGAAACGATGGGTAATATGGTTATGGTTTATTTTCGGTGCGAAGATCGAGAGGAAGAAGTTGGGAATGGGATGTGTCGAGAGTGATTTAGGTTGGACGAGGTTCTGATTTGTTTGATATTTTTTGGATCAGCGTGTTTGATACCAAGCGTCACGTATGCGTGACAAGAATGTAGAGTTTGGGTGTTTAACAGTGGCTTTACGGGACGCTTGAGTTTGACGCATTTCGAATTTCGCGAGGAGAATTATAGAAACCGGTTACGTTTCTCTTCTACCAATTACAAATTTGATATAAGTATGTAGTACCACGTAGTTTCATTAGAAATTAATAATGTATCGTAAGTAGGTTTTTAAAGAAAATGTGTGGTTTCGTTCACGCCTCATTTTTACACGTATCCGTAGAGACAGGTAGATAAGAAATTTCCGTAAACCTAGTATAATGAATATTAGGTGTGTATAAGTGGACATCCATCGTATTATGTAAAACTCATAAAAAATATAGATACTAAGAATGTGAAAATAAAATGAAAATACTATGGTTTTGTGAGACATTCTTTCGGCTTGAGTGCCTGTCGCTAGATCGTCGATTTAGCCAACAGAGCAAGACTGTTGTGTGGATAAGAATGGGTTTCTTATCATGGTTCAGCGTTGGTTTCCGGTATGCAGATAAGAATTTCTTAAGAGCAACTCGATTCATTTTCGGGAGATAGATAAGATTCATAAAAATAAGCGTACTGCCTTAGTTATCAACCGATATTGCGCCGTTTGTCGGCGACAATCAAAATGCGTAGTATTCTAAAAAACGAAAAAATCGCGTAATTAGTCATTTAGCGAAAGCAAAACGAACTGAAAGGAATTAACGGAACACATGAGTAAAGCAAACAGGACCTCCATCTCTGGGAAGTTGCTCCAAGACAAAGCGAAAGGGTGCGACTGAATATTCGTGTAAATTTGATGGAATACTTGGAAACATCGCAGCCCCGTTTCCCAAGCAATTACAGACCGATCTCATCGTACCTCTTGCCGCATCATCGTCCACGATATTATTGATTTCCCTCACCACGGGCACAGGGTATCGTTCACTTCCGCATAATCCTCGCCGAGATTACCAGCCAAAATCGATACGCGAACACGGCTTGGGCGTTGATAAAAAATTGTTTGTCGACTGTGTGCAGGAGCTCGCAAATATCCTCGAGTATTCGAGAAAACTCGCCGCTTTACGAGCCACAACGACCAACCTAACCGCCGATACGTCCGTGTGTTTCTCTACACGAGCTATCCCAAGGATCGAGATCAGTCGATGACGACGTCTGCGGCAGTCATTGCAGTACGTTTGAAACGGGAAGAAGTTGCGTCAGCTCGAACAGCGAAAGAGGAGAGAGGAAGGCAGAGAGGCATCGAGAAAGTTGGCCGTTTCATTTGTTAGCCGGCGAAACTCCGCCAAACGTTGGCTGGAAAAATTGGGCCAAACAAGTATCGGACGCGGCATGAGAAAAATTTTCGCCCTGGTTCGATCCTTGGCGAACGGTCGGCCGCCGGCGGTCGCGGCTGGCGAATCCACGCGCGGCGATTCGGCCCAATTCCCGTTCCTATTCGAGTTGATCGAATAGAACGTCACATCGAAAGTGATTTGTTTCATGGAGCGAGCTGCGCAAACGTTTTCTGGTGGAAAGGCACGATTCAAAGTTGATTAGTTGCGTTGATAGACGCGGGGTAGAGTCGGGGAGAGAAATTGTTTCGATTCGAATTAGATAGAAAAACAGTTCTCGAAGGAAAGGTGTTCAGGGATCCGTGATTGGAATTTGTCAACTGTTTATCGAATATTTCCGTCGAATGCTCCTAGGTAGTCGAGGTGAAATCATCTCGAAGGGAGTAAAGAGAAGCTTCGTTTGACAAAGAGGAAGTTGAAAGGATGCAAGGGTAGAGAAATAGGTATCTTTGATCTCGAGTGACTTTTAGTTAGATCGAAAGGTGAAAAGTTGTTTAAAGCACCAACTTGCGGTTAATTACCGCGTATAATCGTGGAAAAGTTTATTGGAAGGATTCACAGGACAAATGACGGTGTCTGAAAGAGACTCGATAATGGATTTGCTCACAGCTCGAAGTGCTTTGAGGAAAACGGTCAGAGAGTAGAATCCCCGGTCACTTTCGTCGAACGAAATTCTTCGCCTTTGGTTCCCAGAACGGGACAAATTCACGGAGGAAGAGGAGGAAGGGAGAGAAAGCCTCGGTGACGGAAAAGTCGGTGGAAGTCCGACAAAGAAGACGTCGCGAGAAAGGAACTTGGAGCTTGACCGCTGTCGCGGTAAATCGCTGTTCTTTCCCAAACGAATTTCCCACAGAGAGACAGTAGAAAGGGCAAGTCGAGTTGATAACGGGTTAACTGTCCGTGATCTGCCTTTCGATTCGAGCTTTTGTCGCAGTAGCGTTCAGTTTGATCGAGTGGGCTAGCAAACAGGTTTATTTGCCGAATGTGTTTAGTTTGATTCGGTGGGGAAATAAAATAACTCGAGAGAGAATTACTGAGACTATTGAATAAATATTTGGACTGTGGAAATTGAATCTTGAAAATTGGAATATCTGACATTTTAAATATTATAAAATTTAAATATCTGAAAATCTTTAACATTCGCAAATTTAAATATTTGAAACTTTAAATATTTCAAAATTTAATACTTGAAATTTCAAATATTCGGAAATTTAAAAATTTGAAACTGTAAATATTCCAAACTTTAAACATTAAAAATTTGGAAAATCTGAAATTACAAATATTTGGAAATGCGAACATTTCGAAACTTCGCAACGATAACATTATAAATCTCCCTCAGAATCTGGCGTCACGTTCAGGGAGCCTGTGTTTTCCCAAAGCGGAAGTACCAGCGGCTGGTTGGCGCCAGGGAAAGCTCCCATATGTGTATCCCTCGCGGGGAACTGGTACCGCGAGTCGAAAACCGCGTTAATGGAGTACAACAAGCCTCCCAATGTTCGAGGTACTGCTACGAAGAAGCAAGGAAAGCTCGACGAGTGTGTGCAAACTTCGCGAATACGTGCAACTCTTTCTCTCCATAGTCGTTGGCCAGGTTTTTCGAGTGTGCGTTCTCGCGCCACGGACGAGTGTATGAGCAAGCCAAACAAAAGCGTGGCTGCTGCTGGCTCTCTCGCGAATGCTCTGAATTTTTTGCCATCTCTTCCGACGTTCGCTAATATTTATCATCCGCCGCGAACGAGCTTTGCGAAAAAATGCGGAGAAAAAAGGAAAAAAGAAAGAAGAACGCACGTTCCAAATTTGGAAACTGGCCTCGCGTGTCCTCGCGCCGCTAATTTACCTCGATGGAACTATCACGACAGCCGCATCCGCCGTAAACTCGATTTCCTCCGTTAATTACGGTGTATCAACGACGAATACGGCGGGCAACTTGTCCCGCCTAACTTCTCGTGTTTGTCTACCAACTTCTTATTAACGGTTCTACCAATTATGTCTCTCAAATTTTACACGGGCTCTGTTTGGTCGATCGTTACAACCATTTTGAAAATTAACTTTTACAACAGGAATTTTCTTCTTTACCGCACATTTTAACACGTTCGAAGTACAGCGAATCAAAGTAGCTCTCTTTGATCACTCATCCTTTGCTCACATTTTATTCCAATTGAAAATAAAACTTAAAAATAGCTCTTCCGTTTACGCCCAACACTCAGACAGTGAACGTGTCAGTTCCCCCAGAAATCCTCTGATTTCCCTCGATCCTCTCAGCGCCAACATTCAACCTGTCAAAATAACCAAAGAATCACCTGCGACTCGCACGATCGTCGCACCGACAAAAAACTCGACGCCTTGCGTGAACGTGTTAAACAAATACTCGACGCGCTGGTTGTCCAGGTACAAGGCACGTCTAACCGAAGGAATATGAAAGACAGAAAGAAATACCTTCGTCGCCAGAAGTTGAGGAGTTGTCCTCTGGTTCAGGCGACGATCCTGACGACCCAGGGGACTGTCTGCCGAGCCTCGAGTCTGGCCGGGCATACTCGTACCCTCCGGCGTGCGATCCCCTGTTGTCTTCGTACTGTCGCCCCTCTTCGGGGGACACCGATCGTCCGTTCCTCGGGTCCCCCGGAAACGTGCCTCGCTTCCCGACCCTCGGCTCAGAGCAGGCCATTCTTTTCCTGAGGATTCCGTGACGGGAATACGTTTACGCCGTTTCCCATTCGTGAGACGGCCAATTCGATCGTTAACGAGCGTTCGATCTCTACTTGCAAAGTTCAATTAGCCAAGTGGAAATCGCCAACGTCTCTCTCTCTCTCTCTGTCACTCACTCGTAAAAACGATCGAATTTCCGGCGATTCACCGCGTCGAGCTCGACGATCTCGACCGTAGGTACAACCTTTCGTGTTGCCACAGAAAACACGACGGAGATTTATGAGAGAATTCGACCGGTGTTACGTTACCGCGAATTTCACGGAACGGTTTTAACCCTTTGAACCAAGGTACCAAGGTGTATCTTTGTCGAGTGAATCTCGTTGCTACGGATCGTGGAAGTTACAATTTTTGGAAAAATGTTAGAAATTTAAGGAATTATATCGAAGTAAATTGATACTGTTCCCTACAAAAGACTGGTAGTAGATTAGACAAACGGTTCCAAACTCCTAACCGGTGGCGTATAAATTCGTTCAATAAAGCGTTATCAGCATATGAAACGACAGAACCATTAGATCTCCTCTATCTGATTTGACACGACACGATTCAACGCGAATACGCGAACAAAGTGTACCGCGTTTGTAATAACGCTTTACTTTCCGTGATTCGAGCACTCAAAGGATTAACCAGACGGGGGAAAAGTAGATTCAAAACGGTGTCTGCTGTGTACTTTACTCGACCAGTTTCAATCTCAGTTGTCTCTACGCCGTTCTACCCTCTATCGTACACTTTTCTACTCTCACGAAGTGTACACCCTCTGTCTACCGAGATAAATCCTAGGAGAAATAAACACGAATATCGCGGTCGAGATCGGAGACGCGAGACGCGGCTTGTCGTCGCTTCGCGAACGCTCGTAAACGTACTCCCTGGAGTTGTATGTCGAGGCTGTTGGCCATCTTCTTCCGGTGAAATCACGGAACTCCGTGGTGCACGTTCCTGACGACGACGGCTGCGGTGATCTTTTTCCGCCGGTCCCTGAATCTCTTCCCTCGTAGTGGCAGGCGTCACGGACATTTGCCAGGTCAACGTTGGCAGTAGTCTTTGCTTCTTTGGCGGGAGATGGCGGCGGAGACGTTGGTGGCGATGGTGATGGACTTCCTGCATGACCAGTACTGTAGCACACGGCTGCCCTCCGCAAAGCCTCCTTGCACAGATCGGAGAACATGCTTCCTCCCCCATGGCCGTGGCCCTCGCGGACCACCCCCGTCTATCCTCTTTTACTTGTTCCACCCTCGCGTCCACACTAGATTCCCACGATGTGACCACGAACCAATTAGCGCACGTCACCTTGGTATACTGTGTATCTTCTCTGTTTCGTTCATGAAACGCGACCACGAGATGTAGTCGTCGTCGTCGTCGTCATCCCCTCGTCGTCGTTCTCTGTACGAGAACACGTAGCTTCGCGATCCCACCCCGTTCTTGGCTGTGTAGTCAGCGTTACTACATCGCGTTACTCGTCGCGCGTCTACAGCTGAGAAATTCGAAAGGGAGTTGCGAAGGAATGGTATGATAAATGATAGGGAATTTTTTTGTTTTTTTTTCGTAGTCTGACAGAGGCTCGTTTCTCTCGACCTAGATTCCGAAAAACTGCCTAAAATTCCAGCACGTCGCTTCCATGTTAACCTGACCCAACACATTCGTTATCTCCGTGGAAACACATACATACATACACGTAGAGTTGGAAATAATTAAACGCCAGAGTATAACTAGGCGAGGAAACTCGTCGTAGAGAGGCGAGGGGTGGAACCCCTCCGCTGGTGAAACGAAGAACCTGCACGAAGATGGTGCTCGATAAAAACTTGAACAGACGTTCCGTCTGATTTACACGCTCACGACCTCGCCACAAATTCTCTACGTAGCAGACGTGTATAGCGGAGATGGGTGTACGTAAGCTTGACATAAACGCGTTCACGGGAATTCGGGATAAGCAGAAATTCTGAAAGAGGGGGAGAGAGAGAAGGAGTGTGTGTATATGAGAGAAAGAGAGTGTATGTGAGGGAGAGAGAGAGAGAATGTATGTGAGGGATAGAAAAAGAGAGTGTATGTGTGAGAGAGTGTATGTGGGGGGGAGAGAGAGAGAGAGAGTGTATGTGAGGGAGAGAGAGTGTGAGTGTGTAAGAGAGAGAGAGTGAGTGACGTGAGAGAGAGAGTGTTATGTAAGAGAGGGGGTGCCTGTATGTGAGAGAGAAAGAGAGTATGCGAGAGAGACTGTGTATGTGCGTGTGTAAGAGAGAGAGAGAGAGAGAGAGAGCTCGAGGGTTAGTAGGCTGATCGAGAAGTTGGAGCAGTTTCCATAAAGCAATGGACGAGCGTGCTCCGGGGGTGCAAAAGGAGCGGCCGACAACGCAGGCAGGGATAGAAACGATACCGGTTCGGGAAACGGCGTTAGTTAGCGTAGAAGGAAGAGCAGGAAACGTTACGTGAGGCGTAGGCCGTAATAAAAATGTCTGGCCAGCTGCCAGCCGTTAGAAAATTTACTACCAGACCTCGGCCACGACAACGCGAACTGTCGTGAGCTACCCGGAACAAAGCACCCGGCCATCCGCGCCATTGGTCGCAGCACGGAAGTGCATCGACTCGTTTGCATTATGCCTCTCTGTGCCGGTAATTTCAGCCGTGCCATTAATTCGACGCTGCTGCGAAACCTCTACTCTACGCTGCGTCGATCGTAATCGTAACTGACTCTCGATGCACAGTTACAACGCTCTGGGATGATATCCTCGTCTTTTTTTAAACGAAGGTTTCTCCCGTTTGTTTCTGCAGAACGCCTGCGGTATTTGGATTTAGCTACTCTGTGGAGGTTGTATCAATACAAACAAAGCCAGGATCGAAGAGCCTGGACGGTTGAAAAGGACTGTTGAACTCTGGCAAATATTATGGGAGCGAGTAATGATGAAAAGGGTGAAGAAGAGGTCAGGGGTTAGGTTGGAAGAAACGAGTTTTCTGTTGAACGAAATCATCTTCGATCACTTTTTTCTTCGAGTATTTTGCAGGAATGTTAATTTGTATTCCGTCGAAGGAAGTTATTTCATTATTGATCAAATTTTTTTGAAACACTTTTTTTTAGAACTACTTCATAGGAATGCTAGTTTGCAATCTTCGATCGTGAAGTGAACCAGGGATAGCTACTTGATTATTGATAAATCTTCAGAAACCTTCTTGTATTCAACCAGAGATAGCTATTTAATTATTGATAAATCTTTAGAAACACTTTTTCAGGACTACTTTTTACGAATGCTAATTTGTATTCTTCGATCTTGAATTCAACCAAACGAGAGCATTTCTCTTTAACTACTGATAAATCTTTACAAACCCTTTTTTCTAGGACTACTTTGTACATTTCTATCATGCCATCAGAACTTTTAAAGCAAGCCAGTTTATTACAAACACGAATATTTCCAATCAAGCAAGAACTGGGTTAATTAATCTTCGACCAAAGAACGCTAAACGCAACTGGAAACACTAGCCTGTGATATAGCGATACAAGCAGATAATCCGTGAATATCAATGGAAAACACAAAAGCCACCGGAGAGAGAGAGAGAGAGAGAGAGAGAAATGATTTCCCAGCAGCGGGGACGATCCGGAAGAATTATTCACCGATGGGAATACAGTACGGCGCGATAAAATCGTCGGCAGGCAGCTGGGACGCGGCGTTGCGGTAATCGAAGCGTTATCCGTTGGCCGATAATCGTCCGCGAGTGGAACGCACGGCCATGATGGCGCAGCGGTGTCCTGTCTCTCTGTCGTTAGTGCCACTTGCCCGGAAATTCTCGAGACAATTGTCGGTTTAATCCGTTCCACCGGTGTACCAGACACAATAAACGCGCGCCTCTCCGCTTTCAAACCGTCCAACGAGCTATTACGTTCTCATCTATACCGATCGCTTTTCCACTATTTCGAGAACTCATTCAAATCACACTCTTGTGTAAGATATCCCTGTTGTACACTTGTTTCACCCTGCTCGTACGACAAAAACACCCGTGATTAATTACGACACGAGCGTGATCACACGCACAGTGGAAGTATAACGCGTGTATCGTCACCGCTACCCTCGATACAAAAATATCACGTTCGGTAGAGAGCGTGACAGATGTGATTGGTGGAATCGGTGGTGCGTCAAACGATCATCGGATTGTGGCGTTTCAGCGTGGTCACGTTAACGAAGATGTAACGACGGATTTGAAATCGTTCTACCCTGGCACGATGAACGGACCAGTGACCTTCCGCGAGCTAATGGAACCCTAGAATTTTCGAGTATTGCAGCAGGAGCGGTAGCGTGGCGGTGACGTCGATGACACGAGTACTGTTGCCAACTGACTCTGCTGCGAGGGAACAGATGTAGCGTACAACTACAGACATCGAAGATTGAGAATTTTGTAACCCATCTCACGAGAAAATTGCTTCTGATTTCGCTGCAGAGATTTACCGATGAAGGAAGAACACTACGACACGTGGATAGAAGATAGAAGTGCGCTGAAACGAAACGCCGATAGAGGAGTAAGAATGGAAAAAGTGTCCGGCAGGATTCGATACGAGTTTAAAACGTGAAAAAGAAGTAGAAAAGCGAGGAGATCCTTTGAAGCTTCACAGGCGAATAGGTAATTCACGCGTTCGGCTAAAAACAGGCTGTTCGACGATGAAGCAGCGAACCGGCCTTGCCAGAGCCGGCGAACGAATCATCGAGCTTCCGTCACAGCCTTAGAAATCCAGCACAATGGTACCCGTTCTTCTGACGTGTGACGCGTACACCCGGTATTCCCGTTTTCCAGACATTCATCGGTTATCTTTCTTAGGGCTCGTTGTTTCTTCTCCCCTGATGAATCGTTCTTTTAAACGTCGAAAGAAAGAAGAATGAAAAGGCTACGTCTACCTCGTAAACATCTATATCTGCCTACTGTGCACAACTCGGCTAATTAAAGAGACGTTCCCGTTTTAAAAATACAAGGGTAAATTCAGGGTAATAGCAAGGCTAGCGGTTGAACTAATTTCGAGACACGTGGACGATGTTTCACGGCTGAAAGAAAAGGAGAGAAAAAGAAGCGGAAAAAGATCCGTGGAGACGAGAGTATATGCCACCGCAGCTCGGATCCCACAAGCTCGAGTTAATTTAGCGCTCCCTATTATTTAGCCAGCGCCGTGAGAATCGCCTAGCTGCTTAATACCGGTGCTGAACGTACGCGAAGGATAAATCATCCTGTCTGGGGATACGCGAATATGTAATTCGCGAGGGTATTAATCTACGTTAATTGCGGTGTCCCTCGAAAGAAACGCCTTTAACGTATTAATGGAGGAAGAAGGACGCAGCGCGCGCCACGAGGAGGATCGAAAATGAATCCTGATATAATCATCGGTTCCGCGTCGTGGTTAGAAGTGTACGTCGAAAAAATGTCGCGACGATTGAGAGAGAACGCCACGGCGACCACGTGATCGAGAGAGAGAGGAACCGTGCAATTTTCTTTCCAACGAAAATTTATTATCACGTTCGCTCGTTACCTGGGGTATCAGCGGAGGGTAAATTTTCAGCGACGAACCGTGACCAGAATGGCGAGGAGAGTTTATAATTACCTCGAAGGATAAGAGGAGAGATCCCCTTTCAAGGAGCAAAATTCAAACGAAACGCTGGAATAACTTGAGTATCACCTTGGCAACCGGATATATAACCTCTACGATCCTCCAGACACTCGAGGACTAGATTCTAGCCAAGCCACCATCCGCCGACCATCCGCCCACGTGATCGAAAACTCATCTCTCGCGAATTATCCTCCGTCCTGCACAATCCCATCCTCGCTTGTATCTCCGCTGGGTAACATCAAAGGAAACCTAACGTCCAGCCAGTAGGATATCACAGGGAATAGCCTTCGAGCATCGAGTCACTTCACACAGAGTTTATTCGACCTACAATTCCCTCGTACTCCGCGCATTATCCTGCCACAATCGCGAACCAGAAAAAATGGAAAAACTCCGATACCGGCCTGGAGAAGAATGAAACTCGGAACGAACACTTGTTTAATCCCAAAACTCACGAGGAATCTCAAGACTGCGAAGACAACGACGAGAGAAACGAGCCTGTCAGTGGACACCGCGACTTGCACGAAGTTCGTCCGAGGAACAGGCACCCGCAGACACGTCGTGAACAGGGACTTGTGTAAGGACGCGTGTCCTCGCAGGCAGCAGAGACGAACTGCGGAGGTGTAATGTGTTAAAAAGGAAGGCGGAGAAAGGAAGCGCACCTCGTCGACGACGCGGCAAGACAGAGCGCGCGTCCTCCTCGTGGCGACGCGGCACGTCATCCCGGCCAGCGGGCGGACAAACTCGAGCATAGAGAGGGTGAATACGCACGAGTCGGATCACCTGTACACCGCACGGTCTTCAGGCGAGAACTGAGCCCGCTAGGGAGGGAGCACTGGAGCGACAAAGAGCGAGAGCCATCGTGAACGATGAAACGAGACGGTAAGACAAAACGAGACGGAGAGAGAGAGAGAGAGAGAGAGGGGGGGGACGCATCGCGTTGCGTCGCGTCGAAGCAACCCCCTATCTGAAAATTCGCGGTGGTGGAAGAGCGACGGTTGGTTGGAGGGGGGGATGGAAGAGAGTGGAACGCGCGCTGCTAGGTTAGTACGCGTGCAACGGTCCGAGGAAGGGATGCGGAGGTGGCCGACAGAGAGAGAGTAGGAAGGGAGGCTCTCTCTGCCGTCGGTGAACGCTACCCCCTGCCCTTTCAGCTACGCCTCCAACCATCCTGCTGGTAGCGGCGCTGCTGTTGCATCGATCAGCCGTGCGCCGCCACCTCCGACACTCCCGAAATGGTCAACCCTCCACCTCCAGTTACTCTCCTCCTCTCTCTCTCTCTACTGTGCCCTCCAAGAGTATTGCGTGTGCACAGCCTGCTGTGTGCTCCAACGCCACCTCCGCACTCTAACAACGCGCACCGGCTAATTTCGTCGTTGATCTTCGTTTCATAGCTAGCCTGTCCCTTCCTTCATCCAGTTTCCAACTTCTTCGTTACCCCTCGAACTCTATTCACCATCGACCACGCAACACTGATTTAGCCACGCTCTATGCCGCTTGTCCCCGTGTTTGCCTCGTCGTTTATGTATGTACCACGACATATCTCGCTATCTACCTATCTCCGTCGCTCTAAACGTGCCGCATCGCGGTTACACCGTTCCGCAGCCGGATGTTTTCGTGTCGCGAGGGTGGTGGTCCTCGCGCCGGTGACCTTGAGCGGCCGAGCACACCGAGGATCTAGTTTTAGTTCGGTTCGTCGCACTAACCGGGGGATTACGTCACACGTCGGAGATCTTAGACGAATCGTCTTCTTCTTCTTCTTCGTCCCCAGACTTTCTCCAAGTTCCACACCCTCTTCGAGTGGAAGAGACTGTAGGGGTTGGAGAGGAGGTGACCTTGAAACGGGAAGAGAAACGAGGAATTCGGGAGAGTGCGCGCGAACCTTTTCACCCTGAAACGAGGAGAGAGGCAACCGGTGCGTTTCACGCAACTTCCTCTCTCTCTCCTCTGTCTCTCCGAGGAGTTCTCGAGGATCGATAACCTTGAGGGCGACGTAGAATCCGCTCGGAGAATTCTCTCCACTCCCATGATAGATTACGACCAGATGCAGCGCTGATTCGAAGCCGAACGTGGCTATCGTCTTCTTTTCGAACGACGACACGGAAAAAAGAAAGAGTAGCTCAGACTAGTTCGCTTGTTTTTAGATAGATGGACAGCTAGTATTTTCACGTTCGTGCCGCTGATACGTAGGCTCGTTCGACCGAGTTTCCGTAGGAAAAAAGGATCGGGAATAACGAAACGGGGAGTTGCTGTTTCAATAATATCGCGGTCAAATATTCCGTTTCAACGAGGGTCAATTTTCAATTCGATGCTTACTTTCCATCGAACCTCTCCTCCGATACGTTCTCCTCTCGCACGTAACCTGCTGTACTTTTGCTAGTCTGGATTAGAGAGCGCTCTGTTGTGTAATAACAGAAATTGGCGTTTTGCTATCGACTAAGAGGATACTTTGTACAGTGGAATTTAGCCTTTCTTTTTTCCCGATGGAAATTTCGAACGGAACGTTCGACGACAAAGTAAAAGGGTAGGAATGCACATGTTAGAGGGATAACTCGTAGCGAATGCGAAACGAGGTGAATTCTTCGTCGTTTTGCATCGAACGGCCGCAGAGATCGCGCGTCTGAACGAGGACGAACGTTCGTCGATCCCTAGGCACGTCTCTTCCACTCATCCACATTGCTCTCGTGAGTGACATGACTGGAATCCACATACGGGTCCGCCGAAATTCCGGGCGTGTCTAGCTGGGATAGGCTCTCGACGTCGTCCATTTCGAGAAACCAGAGTAATCGGAGGCCAAGAACGGGTCGTCGCCAACGTTCTCGAATCTAAACCCCGACGAACCTATTCAACATTTCTTTCCTTGGATAGAATTCAAGAAATTGCAGAGGCACGTGTTAACTCGGCATGATTTTCAACCTGGTTTTCTCTCTCCTCGAGAAAGAGAAAGAACCTTTCAGAGAAGACCCTGTGAAACGTAATCAAACGAACGACTGTACTCGGAAATAATTAGTTTCGTCTCCTTCCGCTTAAATATTTGCTGGCAAACCTTCCCTCTCGTTCCTTGCCACCCGAATTATCTCTCGAGAGATTCTTTCGCCACGTAGACCGTTTAAACGAAGATTCATCCTGGATGCTTTGTAAACAGTTCCCCAAATACACTCGCACCGATGGTGTTTGTTACGAGAAACGAGTCGACGGAGATTCGCAGCGGTGAAAATTCGACGAAATCGTCACGGAAAATCTACGTTATCATCCTTCGCGAAAGTATCCCGAAGACTATCGAAGATAGCGACATTCTTTCGAACTGGCAGGTCTTCATCAAGCAAAGAGTACACTACTCGGCGTGGAGAACTTC
The DNA here is from genome assembly GCF_001263275.1 of Habropoda laboriosa. Classification (NCBI taxonomy): domain Eukaryota; kingdom Metazoa; phylum Arthropoda; class Insecta; order Hymenoptera; family Apidae; genus Habropoda; species Habropoda laboriosa. The sequence continues at coordinate 1,942,783 of NW_017100261.1, read as the reverse complement.
TAAAATCCACGGAAATCCTATCAAGTGGAAGGCGCTCGAGAGCGAAAAGCGACCCGGTGCTCGAGCTGCACAGCCGAGGTTAATTATCGAGGATTAATTTCGGTTCTCTCTGGCAGAAACGACACCGGTGCAAAAGGGGCAGCGAGAGATCTCTAGATCGTGGCTCTTGTTGTGTACGAATCGAAAGTGGGGTAGGGAAAAGAGTGTTGGTTGAAAAATTTTCCTTTCCATCGTTTCCTACTCCATTTTCATTTTCAAATCTCTCCTATCCTCTCTCTCTCTCTCTCTTGCGTTCTTCAATCCCCTAGAATCTAGGGCCTAGATCGTACACACGGTGTACAACGCGATCCTCGAACGATCGAATTCTTCATCGTTCCGGCCTTCATCCCAGGGAATAATCTGATTTAATGCCACTACTTAAACTCTCTCACTCTCTCTGTCCTGTACAACGTTCCAAAGGATCTTCAGCGTAATTTCCAGCACGCTATAACCCGTATCCCGAACGCACACTTTCCTACCATCGATTTCCCATTTCCTTCGAGCCGCCCGCTGTACTCTAATCCACCTAATTAAGGCTTACGCGCTAAAACGACCGCGTTATCTTCGTCGGTGTATCGATACTTTCTCCTATAGAGGCTCGATTCATGATCGAATTCCGCCACGTCGATTTCACGCTCTCCACCGACGTAACAAAGGAAACGAACACATATATACACGATATCCTTGTCGTCTATAGAGAGGAACGAAAAAGAGGAAGTCGAAAATCGATAAGTGTTCGTGTTACCATTCTATACAATTTCACGTCTATTCTATACGCCAGGTGTAACAAATTCTTGTATCCTTGGGTTCCGTTAGGACTCCCCCTTGTGTTAGAGGCTACTCGCTATGGTAGTCGTTCGTTTCGTCGAGATCAGAGTAGCGGCTATATTTGTCGCGCACTTACGTCGCGGCCCCACTCGTTGACAGGTCTTTGCAACCTTTGTAACTGGTTCGACTATTAGCTACACGCGCGTGTTACCGCCCACACGTATCCGTTTCAATGGCAGCATGCCTATAAGACGAATCGAATCGAGCTTGTCCTTTACTCAATGGCAGCTCGGTGATCTGCTTTTCAGGTCTCGTTCGTCGACGTTCGCGTCTGCCTCTGACGAGTACGTTCCACGAGCCATTCGTGTGCTTCCCATTTAGAGACGTGGAGGGTTCGATCTCTTTTCAGTGGAAATTCAAAATTCTAACTGAAATTCTTTTTGCCAAAAAAATTTATAAATTCGAACGGAACGCTGAATTTGATTTAACCTTCATTTTTGCTGATACGCGTGGGAATGGAAGCTTCGTGCGAGTGTTTTGCAACGAGTCCGTGTGTGCTAGAGTTTCGAGCGTAATCGAGGGACGTTTAGGCCAGTGTGATAGAGGTGTAAAAGAAGGGTGTTTTTGGGTCAGAGTGATGGAGGTAAGAGAGATGAGTGTTTGGGACAGAGTGCTTGAGATTACGCCGTGAACGAAGAATGAGTGGCTACCCAAGGGCTCTGGTGGACGTGATTAAACGTCATCTAGCAATTTCTGAAATGACCGAAAGAAATAGTATAATAAAACGAGAGAGAGTGCGAGGGTGTAAAGACATAACCAGCGAGAGTCTAACGTGATCGTAACTTCGCGAATATTGCAAAAATATAATTGTCAATTTTTGTAATAAAAATGATTGTCGAAATCACTGCGGGATTTTCTTAAATAATCCGTACTTGCGCACTTTTTATCAGCGATAAAATCTGGATCAATTTACTAGAGAAATTAGAGACAATTTTCTATTCTTGACATTGTTTCACACGCACGACTTGGCCCGATCTCGGTTCCACGAGCCTATTCGGCCCGATTCGACCCGATTGATCGGTCCACGGCGCTCTGATTACACCAGAAGAAATGCACTCCCGAAGTGGACGCGGTCCTTGGACGTCGACCAGAATGATATTTCGAAGATGAGCCGCGTTTTTCGCCCACGGACGCCACCGCACGCTCCACGAAGAGGAAAAAAAGTCCCGGAGAAAATTGAAACCGCCTCGTGTACTACGTGACTCCCCTAGCTTCACGTCTCTTTCCGCTACCTGCGTAAATAACGGTCTACTCGTTGTCCTGCCGCGATACACAATTCCCTTCGTCGAGGTTTCACCTGCCTCCAGGAAGAATCGGGAAGAGAAAACATCGTTAGTGACTTTGCGTTTCCTTAACCTCTGGACGCTCGCTTTTTCTACGAGGAGAATCTGTTGTGGTAGTCTAGCAGCTTGGAGAGATTCGTGGTAGCTTCTGGTAGGTTAAAGTTCGAGGAGGTAGGAAGAAATTGTTAACGAGAGGAGCGGTGAATTTCTGGACCGATACTAATCTTTCCAAAAAATTGAGAGAGATTCTTGAGAGATTTCTTCAGTAAAAATCAAGAAAATAATAAAAAATAGTTAACGAGAGGAGCAGAGTCAATTTTTGTATCGATAATAATCTTCCTAAAAAATAGGAATTCTTGATAAGAAGATTCTTGAGAGATTTCTTCAGTGAAACAGAAATTTCTTAAGTAAAGATCAAGTAGATGATAAAAAATAGTAACGAGAGGAGCAGAGTCAATTTTTGTATCGATAATAACCTTTCGAAAAAATAAGAATAACCCTACTGTTGGATCACAAATTTCAAAGTGCAAAGACAAACTCAACGACAGATTCTTGAGAGATATCTTCACTAAAGGTTAACCCTTTCGCTCCGAAGGGCGTATATATATTTTTGTTTTTGCGACAAAATTATCGTTTGCCAAATTTCATTTAAATCTTATAAGACAGATATTGGAAACATATGGGAAACAAAAATCAGATATGAAATGTACCTCAGTGTCGACTAGTCAGTAATGCGCTCCGTTCATAGCGATCATATTTTGTCACAAGCGCGCCGTAGCGAAAAGGTTAAGTAGATAAAAACTAATTAACGAGAGGAGTATAGGAGCAAAAAATAAGAATTCTGATTAAAATGGATATTGGAAACATATGGGAAACAAAAATCAGATATGAAATGTACCTCAGTGTCGACTAGTCAGAAATGAGCTCCGTTCATAGCGATCATATTTTGTCACAAGCGCGCCGTAGCGAAAAGGTTAAGTAGATAAAAACTAGTTAACGAGAGGAGTATAGGAGCAAAAAATAAGAATTCTGATTAAAATCAAGTCTACCGTTCGATCATAAACTTAAGAGCGCAAAGACAAACTCAACGTCGAATTCATGAGAGATTTCCTCGGTAAAACACGATTCCGACACAATTCTAGCAACATTCTTAGTAAAATGTAGCTCGTAGTAAGCCATGAGAAAGAACGCAGCAATTGTAGAACATAATAACACGTCAGTCTACAACGTGATATCACCAACTCTTATATTTCAACGAGGCTTACTGATTAACTTAATAAAAGCCAGCGTCTCGTACATCACCGCGAACGAGTGTAACCGGAATTTACAACCCTGTGAAATTCATGTAAGAATTGCGGTATACGGAACGAAACGCCTACGAAACAAGAATAGAGAAATATCTTGGATCCAATTCTTAACCTTCTATAACCCAATTTTTCTTCGTTCACGAGAAATGACAATTTTACATTTCTTTGGAAGAAATAAGAATCAATAATTATTATAATGAAATTGCCTCATAAATGAGGATAAGTAGATACGCAATTTCCAAGTCACATCACAAAAATTTCATGCAACTTATTCACTTATTAACCCTCCGACAATTTATCCGGGGACTTTAACTCAAGAGAAACTTGGGAAGAAAGTTAAAAAGTCGTAACTATTGTGTCGAAATTATTATCGTAACTATGACGCAGGGTTATCACACCCGACGTAATTATTAAAAAATTTTTCGACCGTAATTCAAATTTTATTAGACTGTCAGAGGATAGACTAACCGAGGCAAAATTGTTACCGCCGATTTCTAATTAAACATTCAAAAGATTCGATCCTTCGTCGAAAGACGAAACGAACGAGTTAAATTACACATCACCAGTCGCCACATTCGACAAAAACTCTCCAAGTTCCCCTTTTCATTTTACCCGATAGAATACGAGCGGATGTGGGGAGAAAAATTTTTTTCCCAACACGCGTCCCAATTGAT
>NW_017100261.1:1904042-1938516 GCF_001263275.1 Habropoda laboriosa | reverse complement strand
TCGGCGGGCGTTCTGTATCCCGGTAGCCATAGAACGCGCGCGGCTGCACCCTATGAACTCGATAAACGAATTTCAGGTAAAAGCGGGCGTTCAATCCGCTATCAGATCCGTCTCGAAGTCGAAGGTCTGCGTCAGTCTAGTCCCATCGATCTTTCCGGCATATTCGGCGGTGATATTGCCGGTCCAATCTTTCGAATCGCGACCGTGCAGCATCGTGCCGCACAGAGAGAGAGAGAGATCATCGATTATCGATCTCCACGATTCGAACGTGAGGGGAATCTTTCATTGGTCGCACGTGGTGTAGAAACACGACCCCAGGTTGAAAATTATTGAACTCTCTCTCTCTCGCTGTAATTCATTCCATCTCTACGCTATCTCGGATATACACCGTTCTTTAACTCGAAACTTTATACCCTTAGATTGAAGATAGTATTAGCAAAAGTAAAATGTGAAACTCGAAATAACTTGCCTCTTAAAATCGTTCCTCGTTTGATATTCCGCTACCGTTTTACCGAACCCGAGATCACGAATCAAGGCTACGTATATATGTACACCAAGTTCCAACGGAGGAGTGTAAAAAAAAGGCAGGCAAAGTGGTTGGGAAAAGTGCAAGGAACCGCGAGTCGAAAGCCCCGTTGGAAATGCTTTCGCAAAATGGCACTGGTTCTAAGGGCAAAGAAAGAGAGAGAAGTACGTAAGAGTTTCCACGGCGGTGGCATTAACGATCGGACGTATCGCTCGTTACCGCAGTCCGCCGCTTTATCGTTCGTGAGATTTATGTCAAGTGTATCGAAAGGACTTGGGCATTTTTATTCGATCGAGATAATGTCGACGTCGCAGCTCCTTTGTTCCTCCCCCCGCATTGTGGCCGATTCTTGCGGACCGGACCGCGACCAGTTATCGAGAGTTATCGAGCCAGCAGCACACAGGAGCCTTCATCCTCGTTCGCGTCGTTCCTTCGCGGGACTTCCCAAGGAACGCTTCGATGTCACGATTCGATATACCCAGAGCTACCCTACCTACCTACCCTATTCCAGACGATAATTGCATCGTCTAAAAGTCTCCTTCTTTCCTTTTCTTCCTCTTGTCAGCCTTCTTCTTCCCTTTTTCTCCTCCTGCTTCCGTCGATTAATTAAAATCCATCCGGTCTCCTCCTCTCTTTTCCCTCCGTCCAAAGGATACCTCTTTAAATTGTATACACGCGAAGAGACCACTTTCGATGCACAACGGAACAGAAAATGATAGAGGAACTGGTATCACCTTTCCTCGGTGCAAGTAGCCTCAGCTTTCGATATTTTCTACCAGGCAATAAGCGTTCGCTAATAACGAGCATCGATAATTCCTCTTTCTCCGATCTTCTCTCTACCGTCTCGTTTGTAAAAGTATCAACGCGCCATCGTCCACCGATCTAAAACCGACGCGCTCGCTGTACTAATTATCTGCGATAAGTGTGCAATTAGGATTTCGAGCGAAACGCCAGTGAGCTCGTTAACGTTCCGCCTCTTCCTCTCTCTCGATCGAATATGATACAGAGCTTATGCAAAGTATCGGAAACCAGTTTTCCCCTCGAATAACACGGAGAGTTGTCTACTTCTGGTGAAGAAGAAAAAAAACGAAAGGAAGTTAGTTTTATCGGTGAAACGTGGTTCAAAAGACGTTCCAGCAAATTTCTCGTGAATTAGTTCCGGTTTCTATGCGCCTTAATAACTGGAAACCACCAGAGCCAGAGAGTTTCTGCTCTAGAGTCTGGACAGACGAGTCTGGAGTCGACGAAAAAGATAGTCGAATGCTGGGAACATCGGTAAATCTACCGGTCTGCTCGTCCGACGACTTTTTCGGCGCCCACTTGGAACCGTACCAACAGAGTCCACCACTGGCCGTGGCTACATGCGGAGAATCGAAAAAAGGGACACGAATCAGGGGCAAAATTTTATTACCCTCTCTCTCTCTCTCTTTCTCTCTGTTCCTTAGCCATGTTTTCCGACGGTATTAGGCGAACGATCGCGGACAAACCCACGGACACGACGAGAATTTGGCCACTCTTCAAAACAGTTGGCCCCTTTGTTTTTTCATCCTTTGTCGAATGCTAAGTATTCCACCGGGAGGAGCTAGTTGTTCGCGAGTTCGTATAGGCCTCACACGTTCTGGCTCTATATACATGTAAATGCAGCGTGTGAAAATTCGACGACTCGGAGTGAGGAGAGTTGGGAAGTTCGAGGAGTAAGTTCGGAAGTTTCGAACGTTGTCGTTCTTTATCTTCGTGGAAAAAGCACCGGTTTGAAGAGTTAGCGAATCGTCGGAACAATTTTTCTCCGTAAGAATATCAAATGTTTCGAAGGTTCTTTTCTTTTTTTTCTTTCTTTCGATTATAGCCGATTTCTCGATAGGAGACAAATTCGTTGGATCGTGGATCCAAGGGGTTAGGGTGAAAAGTTTCGCGAACCGGTTACAGTCGTGATTACTTTTCTTATTCCATGGAGCGGCGCCTTTGTTCCCGAGGTGGTGAACTTTGCCAAACACGCTCGGGCCCGCGAAGATGAATCGACTCCGAAAAGTTGAAAGTTTTCTCTGTTCGTGAACCACGAGTGAGACCAGACTTCCGTGAAATCGTGATTGCTGGGTTTTTCGGGGAACGGTCTTCGAATGAGGAATAATATCGAACTCCGCGATTCTTCTCTCTTCTAACACACGCTTAATGTAATCGTTCTCACGGAAATTCGTTTCTTGGAAGGAAGAATTGAGAGGAGGAGGAACGCGAAAGGCAGGTACCGTACACTACGCAGTTACGAAGAACCGCAACGACTGGAGGAGCAGCGGCTTTTCAATTACCGCGGCCTCCAACGCGGAATCGGCACCGAAAATTGCTTCCAAGAAGAAACTAAATTCCTTCTTTCGTCGCCTGGACAACTAGCAACTTTCACCACGCGCCTCGAATGATCGACGCGAGTGAAAAAAGGGAGCAGAACTAACTAGATTTGTTCTGGCGAACGCGACGCGGAAAGCAGATCCACGCAGGCAACTGGAGGAACACAGACACGAAGAGAGAGAGAGAAACAAGAGAGGCAGAGGAAAAAAGGAGACGCAGAGAGGAGAAAGAGATGAAGAGGAAAAGAGACACAGAGAGAAGAGCTGGAGAGGAAGGGAGACAGAGAGAAGAGAAACGGACGAAAGTCACGGAGCCGAGACAGAGAGGTCGAAATGAGACAAAGAGCAAAGCAGATGCAGTTAGAGAAAGAGAGAGGAGAGAGAGAATCAGCTGAAAGGCCGACCCCAGGCAGACGACGATCCAGGATAATCTCGCTGATCCATTTATGCCGCGGATTTCGATTCAACGCGGAAGGTCTCGCGAGATATTGTGTCCTCGTTTGCGATTCACGAATTCCGGCCGCGCCAACAATGCCCGGATTAAGATGCATAAACGAAGCATCGGACTATTCCCTCCATTCAAACAAGATGAACTTACACCCCAGACAACGACGACGACGGCGTTGTGTACGCTACGAATGGGCGAATTTAGCGCGACTCGAATTGCCGCCACGATAAGAATAATGCTCGTATTCCAGCAGAACGATCCACCGGAATTATCCTTCGTTTCTCTCCTTTCTATAGGGTGAAATCAACGCGTTCTCCTCGAGTGTGATCGGGAGTTGATGCGGCGAATTAAGAGCGTTTCCACACAGCTCGGTAAACACGGGGGATGGGAGAGAGAGTAGATGATTCGTGACCTTATCAGTCGTGGAAACTGGCATGAATGAGCGTTTCATTGGAAGGAGAGACGATACACGCGTTCTATACGGGCTGAAAGCGTCTGAGCAATTTGTCGTTTGTAGAACGACCCGTACACACACTCTCTCTCTCTCTGCATACGTACATACATACTACGTAAACGAGCGTTCAGAGAAGAACGAGGAATCGACGTAATTGGCGAACAGTCACGGAAAACTACATCTCGATCTTTTAATCTATACCGTTTGTTTCACGGAAAGAGCTCACTTGTAAACTGAATATATCGTAAACACGTTTATCCTATGCTTAATTTATACGTTTTCACGAATACACGTATACATAATTAATCGACATTTGAAGAACAGAGGAACGATTCTCGGAACAGCGCATTAATTCATCTTCGCGAATTTCAATCTTTTCACGAGCATACTCCCACCTACTCGGCGTACGAAGCTCACCGAGTAACGTATGAGATGTTAATGACGACTGGGCGGTCAAATTGCCATAGTTTATGGGAAGCAGAAGCGGATATTACGTCGGTGGAAACCGCGCTACACGAGTCTCGTGACTCAGTACCGACATAGCTACCGTAAGAACGGTCTCACGAGCGGCGCTCGGTGAACGCAATCGAGACGACCGATGAATTATTCATCCACGTTAGATTCCTGATAAATTTCCGCCGGGGAAATTACTTTGGCGGTTAAATCGCCCGTAGAAAGGCGTGGTTGATCGTCGTCCTCTCTCGTGAATGAACCGTACGAAAAAAGAGCAGGTGAAGGAGGAGAGAGAAATCTGTTCGCGAATCACATACAGATTGATACGACGAGATTACGCGGGGAAGATGAGATAACGAGGTTAGCGGAGCGCGTTCAACGCGTTCTAACGCCGTGCAATTTCCGTTAACGGATCGTTAGGAACGTTGCTGCGTTTCAACTGTCTCGATAGAGGCTCATCTCGCGGATAGGCGTCAATCATCGTGCCAATCGTAACATCCGGCGATGTCAATCAGTCGAACAATACTTTTCAACCGCGTGTTACCGAGAATTTACATGAAAGAATTTCCATTCGTACTATCGCGATGCTAATCAACCGTGTTCCCTTTTCATTTTCTTTTTATCGCATTTTCCGCATCGTCGAATCGTTTAACCCTTTGAACCCCTCGAAGAGATTTATCGGTGAAACGGAAAAGTCGGTTCTCGTATCAAGCTGAACGTGATTTCGTGCACGGTGCATGAGGAAAGAGAGAGAGAGAAAAAATGACATAATTGACCCGCTAAAAGTAGCAGCTGGTTACGTAGAAGAAAGAAGAATATCGCGGACGCTGAGTCAGCGATAAGGTATCTTAATCTCGAAGCGATTATTTACCATGGCGGACGTCATAAATTGTACCGGGGTAAAATATGAGGCGAGCATTACGCCGCACCGCCACAAATGACTGATGAGTCGGTGAACTGTCCTTATCGGCGGCCTCTTATCGCAAATTAAACGTCGCTAAATTCACGACCGTGCACTAGATTCCTAGCTCTTTCTTTCTTCGGTACCACTTCAATTTGCACTCTTGATAACGTTTCGTAGTATGCTCCTCTGTGTAACGGAAAGTGTTCGCAGAATTGACGTTACAGCGGAATCTCGATGAGACGAAAATTTTCTTCGTCCCTCCGCTGTAAAAACCTATACAACTGGAAATAAAACTTCCGTTGACTCGAATTATTTGCCGCATGTTTAACATATATTTCACCTCGGAAGAACTCCGATCTCTACGAGTCCAAGTTAATTTCTCCATATCGGTCAATCGATCCAATAGGAGCAACGGTTCATCGATCGTTAATTCATTTCTTTACAGAGATAAACAGTGCACGCGGTTTGATCGCAAAAGCAGTTCACTGTGAAAATATCGAAGGAATAAATTAAAGCACAGTTCTAATAACACTGCTAATAACCTCTCTTACTCGAAACCTCTACTAACTCCCAGAATTTTTCCCTTCTAACGCTCTCCGTATCTAAACGCTTATGTTTCCGTACTACTCTTTGAACAACAGAATTTTTCGCAGTAACAAAGGAAGTTAGACCGCTCATTAACGGAGGCCTCTCTACTTCTGGAAATTATCGACTGTAGGTAGAGACCCTCCTGTTAGAGAACAGAGGAAAGTTTCGTCAGCGGTGCCGTCAAATGTTCGACGAGCACGAAATTAATTGCTCGTCACGGCCTGTTCCCCTTTGCCGCGCTCTGCGCGAGCCTGCGGATAAAGTGTCAAGGAGGAGGGCTTCTTCACGCTCGCAGAGATCCTCTCGTCTCATCTCGAGCCCTCAGCTCGCTTGACAAAGTGCATATGAAATATAACGAGAATGTGGGATGCGCCTGCATCCGTGGCGCAATTTCGCACGAACACGTTATTACTCCGCGGGACGGTGACGGGGGATGAGAGTAGAGGGGTTGAAGAACGTTAGCACGGTGGATTTACGATTCCGTTCACGTCCCTCCTGCGATACACACGTAATCAAAGTGTACACAGAACGCGGAGAGAGAGAGCACCGTTGAAACAAGCATACATGTGCACCTCTAACTGTAAATATTTTACGTTAGATAGATTCGTGGATAAAGGCGCGCGATTTATCTGGAGAAGCGTCTTCCGTATCAGATTATAAAGTGCAGTTCTCGTGTTTGTAGGTCATCTCCTTGGAAAATCTTGACTCGAGTCGAGAGTCCAGTTTATCGTGTTCGAAGCCGATAGTGAGTCGAAGACCTCGCTGTTTCTTGGCGGTGTTAATTTTGAGAAATACGGATACTTGTTGGGAGATTTCTTCGGTGAAATGATTATTCGACTGGCGGTGGAATTTCAGGGCGTACATTAGCCTGAGGCAGCTAGGAGGAAGGAAGAGTTTGGGAATTTTTTTCGTTAGGGACTGCTAAATGAGAAGCTTCAATTTTTTTTTTAAGGGTGTAAATGTAACTTTCGGCCTTTTTCTTCAATTTTTGAAAAAGTGAAAATGCTACATCATTCTGGAGCATCAAGATTGGATAAAGAAAAGGTTCTTCTTTATTTGCAAATAAAAATGTATTACCTACAGTGTGATGTGTGATTTTTTCGATATTTTAATTATTCAATTTTTTAGAAACTTTTGCGTTGATTTGTTTTTTGATAAAAAGAGGTTTTTCCTCTTCAGACTACCACTCTTGAAAAATCGTACGCTACCCTGCAGGTCATACACTTTTATTCACAAATCAACAAGAATTTTTTATTCCCGACGTTCCGAACCTTTCCAGCGATGTCCCAGCAGCAGAGGCTTCGCAATTAGCGAATAACTCCTCCACTTTGCAACATTTCTACTTTCCAAAAATTCTGAAAAGAAGCTAAAAGTTACATTTGTACCTCCTACAAAAATTGAAACTTCCCATTCAGTAATTACCAATAAAAAAAAAAATCCCAAAATTTACCCATTCGTATCCCTTTAACAGACAAATCTTCCGCTGCAATCGAGTTTCATTAACACCTTCAGCTTTGAAAGGCATTCGGTGAAAGACGCAAGTGCCTCCGACTTACTCTTCGACGCGTTCGTTTCGAATGACGATGGGCAAGTTTCGCAATTAGCCCGATTTCACGGCGGTGTTTAATATTAAACGCGATGACACGGCTCGAATGTAATGAATTCATTTATTACGGCTCGCTTATCCCCCTCGATCGAGTTTCTACGACGAGAATTCGAACCCCGTGTGTCGTTCGTGTGTCGATGAAAACTCTCTTCCCGGTTTTCACTCTACATACCGCTATCATCCAGCCCGGCAGCCACCTTACGCTCGCACACACACCGTCTCTCCCCCACTTCACGGCAGAAGTACTCACCTGAAACAGAAAAGAAACATCAATGTCGATTATTAAAATGTTCTTCGCGACTTAGCGTCGCGTAACGCGCGCCGTACGCGTTTTATTACGCGTCTATATGCACGCATCGCCGCGTTAAAGCACCTTCGTTCGCTCGTAAATTCCGTTCCAGAAACGTGTCAGTCGTTAAATAGTCAGAAACAGATAGGAGAGAGAAGAGCAGCTAAGCTCTCTGTAATTGTCCCTACAGAGAGTAAAAAAAATATCATCGAACGATTTACTAATCGGTAATGGAAAAGACGATAACGAAACACGCGGAATATATATTTCGTAGTCCCACTAGGTTGCATCGTTCGATGGTAATTGTTAATTACCAGATAAATCAATCCACGCCCCAATTAATGATCCCATCGCTTCTGATTCACGCAATTCCGTTAGGCTACCTTCGCTAAAACGATTGCCCCGCGTCACCCATCACACCCTGCTTCCCCACACTCTCTTTTAATCCGTTTTCCAACCCTTTTCCGGAGGACGTTGCGGAACGCGAATCGACTGCAACTTTTCGTCCCCCGTTCACATTTCCAACACCGACTTCGAACTAAACGGAAAACAGTATTTTCTAGAAGTTAGAATGGAACTAACGAGAAACCGAAACCAGCTTATTTCCATAGGTAATAGAGGGAACGTCGCTTGCACGATGACGTTCATTTACAAGGTTTATTTTTACTCTTCCACCGGCAGCTCGGACATTTTCCAAAAGAACGATAATCGAAATCGGTGACCTGGGTACGTAGCAGTAGGTCTCGACCTTTTCCCTCGCGTAACTCGATAAAACTTTCTCGGAAGAGAGAAAAAAAAAACGAGAACTCTCACGCGTAATCGAATCTCGATTCGATTCGATTCGCGGAGAAACGTGGCAGATGTGACCACGTCCGCAGTGATCGCTGAAAGCAATCAAACCGCGCGAAAACTTGGGGAAACAGGCGAACCGGGGAACGTTTCCATCGATGGTGGAACACCATTCCGGAAGTCCTCCTCGTCGTTCGAAGGCGGCTTCACCTCTCGTCACTGACTATCCGTCGAAACTTCGGGGAAACATCGTCGACCGTTAAACCACGCACGTTTAGAGGACACAAAAGAGGAGGCGAGGAGAGGGAATGAAAAAGGAGAGGAGAGAGCGAAGAGTCGTTTATCAAACGCGATTCCAGGGGCGTGAAGCGCGGAGAGACGGACTTTTTAGCGCGTGACATCAGCAGATCTATTAGTCACGGAACTGGCGATGAGTTCTCTCCCTTCTCCGATGGACGCTGCCCCGCGTGCGGCAATTACGTCGATTCTGGAAAGGAAACGACGCTCGCTACGTAAGGGCAAACAATGTCGGGCTAACGTTACCCGCGCTTGGAAGCCTTTCATTAGGGTTTCACGAGAAAAATCCGCGACCCGTTACATGTAAACGCTAAGCGCCTTTGCGTCTTACTTTAATTAAAGCTTCGTAATAAGTAACTCCAGCCGGTGTGGCGAAGGAAGAAGAAGTGTCTAAAAAAAGAGGGAAGACGAATTTCGAAGTTGATCGTATCGGTCAAAGTGAGAGTGAAAATTTGAGAAACGAATGGTGGAAATACTGTGGTCTACCGAGAATCCGATTCGATCAGACGAAAGCAAAGGTTCGCCGTCTCCGTCTGTACAGGAACATAGGAAAGAAATACCGATCGTGGGCGTGTTCTAAGCCAAGCTTAGGCTGAGACCACCGGAACGAGTTAAATCCGGCTTAATGGTGTATATTCGTCTCCTTTCCGTGGAAACTCGCCTCGAAGAGGTTCTCCAATTGGAGATGAACGCCTCGACAATCCGGCAACGAGGGGATCACGCGAATATTTTATCGGAGATTGTCTAACGAGGAAGAAGGACGAATTCGCGTGAAGAGCCACACCTCGAGTGTTAGGTTTCTTAACGCCTGCCGTAGAAAGTTTCATCGGCATACTCGATTCATAAGGATGACAGCTGGTGTCGTGAATGGAATAACGAATCCGGCGATGACCAATCTCGTCGGGTAGACGAACGACGACGTTCAGAGTCGAGGTGTTTCATTTTGATACGTTCATCACGAGGGGAATGCGGTTCGCGTGAATTCGCAGGAAAAGGTAAATTGTTAAATTACGCGAGACTAAAAGTGTGTATGAGACGTGTGTGTGCTCGTGAACCGTTGCATCCCGGTTACGCGCGATTTTCACTATCAAACGATCGAATCGCGGTTGGAATCTTCTCAAACTTTCTCCTCCGCTTAGCGCATACGGTGTTATAGTTTCTTTCGAAGTAACGCAATGCGTGGAACGAACCTTCTCTGTGCGTTGTCATCGAAAGTAATCGACAATGATACCTACTTTTTTTTAAATACCACAGATAGTGATACCTATTCCTTTTTTAAATAACCCAAGGTCCTCTGATATCCTTGCATTAAATTACATAGAAAAGAAATTACTTAAACTTTGTAATTTCTATTTCTAGTAAACCTAATAATTTCTGCATCGAAGTGACATCTATTCGTGTTTAAATAGCTCAAGGTCCTCTAATATACTTGCATTAAATTACATAGAAAAAGAAAATTACTTAAACTTTGTAATTTTTATTTCTAGTAAACATAATTCCTATATCGAACTGACACCTATTTCCTTTTTTTTTTAAATAGCCCAAGGTTCTCTAATATTCTTGCATTAAATTACATAGAAAAAAGAAATTACTTAAACTTTGTAATTTCTATTTCTGGTAAACGTAATAATTCCTGCACCAAAGTGACATCTATTTCTTGAATAGTTCAAGGTATTTTCTGTTAGATTAAATGCAAAAAAATAAAAATTGTCTTAAACGTCATAATTTCTATTTCTGGTAAACGTAATAATTCCTGTTCAATAATCGTGCAAAAATGCGACGGGTGCGCCGCTTCCTCCGTTTATATTTAAATGATGATCGACTACCGGTCGCAGGATGCAACCTCTAAATGTACCTTCGCGAAAGTGCACCTTCCTGCTGGCTCGATGCCTTCCGTTCTCGTGCACGGGTAGATCGTGCGGGCCCAGGTTCTCCCTCGACAACGAGCTCACCAGGATCCCCCTGAGAGTCGCGAGGGTGCTGCTCGGTATCTCTCTATTCATGTCTCCTGCTCCCATATCATCGGAATTTAATCAACACTGACATACCGATACCGACGCTACCACTCTTCCCTCAACTATTCATACTTTCTCCGACAAATTATACTTTGTCCCTTTAGAGATGCTTGGCACGCTTCGACCAAACGAAGCGACCTGATCTCTACCCAAATAAATAACCAACAGTGTACTGTGACACGTGGAGGACAAGTATCCCAATGTTCTGAGAATTCTTTTTAATTTAACAGAGAGTACTGTCAACAGCAATATTAATTAATCCTTTCAGTTGTTACACGTGGATCACGGTATCCTAATGTTCCGAGATTCCTGTTGCTTTAACAGAGATTACTGTTAATATTAATTAATCCTTTTCAGTCGTCATATGTAGATCACAGTATCCTAATGTTCTGATACACAGTAAACACGGTCTGATGTATTATAGAATTCTTTCAGTTCCCCAATGTTCCACTGAAATTCTTTAACTTTACTTTAATATAGAATATTGTCAATAATAACAAACACTATCTGACGTATATGATACAATTCCTTCAGTTCCCAGATATTCCACAAACTCTCGTTACTCGAAAAATAACAAACCCAACCAAATCTCCAGCAAAATAATCAATACTTCCACCTCACACGTGGATCACATTTTTCTTCCGAACGTGAACAAACCAAAAAAAACCACCGATTCACGACGAAAAGACCAAGCGACGCAACAAAGTGTGGCTGTCGCGCAAAAAGAGCCGCCTCTTTTTCGCCGTGACGTTCGTAACTGGCTTCTTCATAGGCCGTCGCGGACGGGCAGCAGCGCGGGTTGCGTCACCATGTAAATTTAATCGGCTGTTTAGCGGCTGATGGCTCGCGCTAAAGGTTGCGTGCGGGCGGTATAGTCATGTACAGTACACAAGCGCCAACCAGCCAGCCAGCCATCAAGCAGGCCCAACGCGAGCTATCGATCCCGGCTGTTCGTGGCGGGCCGCTGCCCCTCGGAAAATCGACACCATCCTCTCCTCTCCTATGTGTCTGTGTGTGTACGTGCAAGCCTTAGCTAGAAAGTAGCCTTTCTCCTCGGTGGATTTAGAAATTCCGTCGGCGCACTTTTCACCCGGGGAAACATCGACGGAGCACGCGACTCACCGTGACCGACCACTTTGCTTCGATCCCTCTCCTCTAGCTAAACACATCTCCTACACACGGCACAGAGCCACGACGAACACGTGTTCACACAGACCAGACACAACACTGAACTTGAATTTTCCGATTCGACCTCCTCGCAGCCTTCTTCTACTATTCCTCAGACTGAAATTCTTCCACTGATTCTCAAGGGTAACTTAACGAACGCGCGGGTGGAGAACGAACAACAACACTTCACTTGCGATCGAACGATTGTACAACGTTGGAAGAGTAGCTTTTATTGCCTTGGGAAGAACACGAGCGAGGCGGAGTATCGATTTCGAAGCGGAATCGCGATCGCGGTAAACGAGCGGACGTCCCAGTGGAACATGCTCGACCGTGTGACTGACTTGCTTGAGAAGCCACAGGTCCCTCCTTGCTCGCAAGTCTTTCTTGCTCCTTCCTCAAGTGCCGCCTCTCCCACTCTGTCTCTCTTTGTGTCGGTCTGATTCGACGACGGACAGTTGTTGGCTCTCTGCGTGTTCTACACCTTCGACAGGCCTTGCTGCTGCTGTCTCTTCCACCGTGTTGTCGTTTGCGTTTCGACAGAGTAGTGGGGGATTCTTCTTCTTGGTTTCGTATTGTGGCTAGAGAACTTGAAGCGGCATTTTTCTGTTTCAACCGCGTGTAAACAATTACGAATGTCGATTGTGCAATCGTTCGGTTTCGTTCGACAGATCGAATGACAACGGTGTCTGTGTTCTTTCCGATTGTTTGTTAGGTAATTGTTAGAAGGAGGAGGATATTTCTAACGTGTCTCTGGCGGTGGGTAATCTTCAATCACCGCGGCTGACAGCCACTTTGGCAAGAGAATTAGAGATAGAAACGGGAGGAGACGGTTGGCTCGATCGGAGCCAAGTGTTCCGGATACGAGTTCCGGTCCAATAAGTACGGCTGCCGGTTTTTGCTGTCGACGTCAACTCTTCGTTACCTTCTCCACACTCTATATCGATCATTTTACTCCGTCCCAACAGTCGAAAGTGTATCTTTTTTCTTCTTTCTATGATAGCAGTTTCGGGATACGCTTTCGGAATACTGAATTTTCGAGAATTCCTCTGTTACCAAAGTGTACGCACAACGAGGTTTTTATTCGTGAAAGAACGTTTAATTCTTGTACGTGACTTATTCAAGGGGAAGAGAATAAACGGCGAAACACACTTCCGCTAATGATCATCAACGTCCACGGCGCAAATAACATTGAAATTCATCGTGGTATTCTTGCATTTAAAAATAGACGAAACATCGATGAATATTCCATCGAACGGCGATCCAGGCGGCTCATTATCCACGGCTAACCTCGCGAGTCGATAAAAAGAGATGACGCAGCCGCGCCTCGCCTCGATATTCAAATTACCTCCACGTTTCTCGACGTTCTAGCTAGTTTCTTGATTACGTGGCGTTTGCCATTCTCGAGGTAACGATAACGTGACACGTCCGAAAATTCAAACACCATTCTCGTCGTTTTCAACGACAGATAAGAAAAATGTTCGACGAAAAGTTGGCTAGTTTTCACGGAACGTTTTCCTTCGTGAATCACAGAGAGATAGAGCTGAAAGACGAAGCGATACATCGTAAGTACACACACTACTACACAGACGGTTTTCATTCACGAAACGATCCTGGTAATCCTGGGGGAACAGCTAGTTGAAGGCAAACATCCTTTGAACCGACGGTGGTATCTCTTCGCTTGGTTAAACAGAGCGTTGATCGAAGCTCGTAAAGACGCTGGTAAACTAGCGTGGAAAAGTGTAACGCTCGATTTAAGAAGAGAAGACCTCGGTGAACGCAACGCTGTTTAATGGGAATCGACCAGGTTTCTTGGTGGAGCGTAGATAATATGCCGCGAGAAATCGGCGCCCCGAGCGTCGTTAATTCGGTTTGGTAATCGTGTGCTTTTATCGAGAGGACACGCCACGTTTCCACGTAGAAATTACTGTTTGTAAGATCGGAGCACAGATGGGATCTCTGGATCTCCCTGGAGCATTTATTTTCGTACGAAGATTTAGACATGTACTTATTTAATTCATATTAATCCTTCTACGGAGTTACTTCTGCAATTTTTAGCTTCTTTCACCCTGACCTGATATCTCACTCGAACGAAGCATGAAATAAATTAGTTGAGATTCGTACCGTAATTACCAAGGATTTAAGAAATATACTCTTTCGATTGGCACAATTCTGATATTAATTCCTCGATGAAAGAATCTACTACGTCGTAATTTTATCAATTTTTACCTTCTCTCTGCTTGACCCATTATTTCACTCGAATAAAAGAGGCGTAAAACAATGCATTTGAAGTTTGCACCATAATTTTAGAAATACACTTTTTCAATTGATACCATTTTGATATTAATACCTTAGTAAAAGAACCGTCTACAATACAATTTTCTCAGTTTATATATTTCAGCTTGATCCACTATTTCTCTCGAATAAAACAGGCGTGAAACAATGCATTTGTAGTTTGCATCATAATTTTAGAAATATACTCTTTCGATTGATACAGTTTTGGTATTAATACCTTAGTAAAAGAACCTTCTACAATTTTTTAAATTTCTACCATCCTTCAGCTTGACCCACTATTCTACTCGAACAGAACAGGCGCAAAATAAACCACTTGAGGTTCACACCATAATTTCAGAAATACACTTTTTCAATTGATACCATTTTGATATTAATACCTTAGTAAAAGAACCGTCTACAATACAATTTTCTCAATTTCTATCTTTCAGCTTGACCCACTATTTCTCTCGAATAAAAAAGGCGTAAAACAATGCATTTGAAGTTTGCACCATAATTTTAGAAATATACTCTCTCGATTGATACAGTTTTGGTATTAATACCTTAGTAAAAGAACCTTCTACAATTTTTTAAATTTCTACCATCCTTCAGTTTGACCCACTATTCTACTCGAACAGAACAGGCGCAAAATAAACCACTCGAAGTTCACACCACAATTACCCACTACTTGAAAAACACGCCATTTCAATCGATACAATTCTAATATTAATTCTTCGACACCGTAACTTCCTCAATTTCCACCTTCTCCTAAGCCTAACCTACTATTTCTACCGCACAAAACATAAACGTTTCCGAGGTTCACACCATAATTACCCAGGATCACTGACATTTTCATCACGCGGTATCTCGATTAACAGGCAATTAAGCCGATTTTCATAAAGCACAGCCTCCGCACGACCCGTCACAATGGACGTAGAGGTTGGTAGGATCGTGTCGTAGCGAGTTCTCGACCGATATCTCTCTGTAATCTCGGCCCACACAGGCAACGCATCGGTCCGTGAACACCGTAAATCATCCGTAAAGCGCGAATCGGCCGTAAGCAAGCGTCGCTCGCCCCTTGGCTGACCCCATAAACAAGAACGGAAGCGAACGATGCTTTTTTTTCTCTTCCTCCTTATTTCATCCTCTGAATAAACCTCTCTCTCTCTATTCCAAGTTACTCCTCCGCCTTGTTGCGGAGAGGTTAAAGGAACGCAATTTGTAGGGATCGAGCAATCGCGACACGATGGCTACCGTAACATCGATTATTCTAGACCTTCTAATTCGCAGAAAATTACCCGGCAATTTCCGGGTTCGTCATTTTCCCCCGCGGGGAGAGACAGGTAAACCCCTCGCGATAAACCCCTCCCGGACGATGGTTCTTCGCTGAGTTATCGCGGGGAGAGACCGTCGATGCGTGGAAATCTGAAATCATCCATGAACACGGATCAACTGTGAATAATGGGCCCTGGGAATTCGTGGCGGAGAATTCGTCGACGGTGTCCTGACGGTTCTGTGCTAGTTTGGTTGAGACGTGGATTGACAACAGACAGAGGAATAATTCTGACGAATGGCTTTATGATTAGAGACCATTATTCCGTTGAAGTACTGTGTTAGATACTCCAAAGGTTCTGGAAAATATCATTGTTTCCCTTTCGAATTCGCAGATCCTCTCGAATCTATGGGACTTACATTAGCATTACTTACAAAAACATGAGAATTAGCTGGTCTGTGGGCCTCGGAGCCTGCGTTATAAATTACGCCTTTCCCAAAAATCTGAACTTTCTAAAAGTAGGGTAAAGTTGCCTAATATGAGACCCATTTCCTAAAGAAGTCATAACTGTCGACTAAGAACACTTTTATTAAAATTCGATACATGTTTTAAAAGTATGATATGTACTCTTTTGTAAGGTACTGGAATGTACAGTTCATAATAAAATAAAAAGGAAAATTATGCAAATACACAGATTGAAAAATTTGGTTCCTAATATGAGGAAACTGTTTTTTCTGTCTTTTTTCACACATTGGGCATATTAAATCTGTTCATGCCGGTAACACTTTGTACACTAAAACAAAATTGGGTACCTGATATGAGACTATTCTTATAATAGGAACTTCCGAGTAGCTTCGAGATTAAGTCTTCGTTATTTAACTTAAACTCCATTGCATGCACTATACAACAGTATTTATGAAAATGATTAGAAACCTACTATTTTCGAGGTATTTGTAATTTAATCGAACCACTTGAAAAACTTTCATTTGAACTGTTTACGTTATGGTATGGCATTGTGCAGTGAGTGACTCGAACTCTGGTGGAAGATGCATCTGGTGGAAGTCTTAGTGCCTTTGTTTAAAATAACCCGGAGACAATTTTGTCCTCACTTGATTATTTCCATAGGGTGTTGTTAGAAATAATCCAACAGAATCAAATTTCATATTTAATTTGATAATTGACGCGGTTAATTGCGAAACAAAACGGCATCGCTACGACATTCAAGAGTTCTGTAACGGAGATGTGCTGGGGTCTCGTATTAGGCTACTTTGCCCTACCATCTCCACCCTTTCAGTAACCAATCAAACCTTCAATACCCATAGCCTCGCAATAGAAACGACGAATAGTAACTTTTACCGACATGTGTTCAACCCTCGCGTAGGCATTTTGCAACAGAAAAAAGTTGCTGATTAGAAATTACGCTCTGATTCCGATCCTCGTATTTGTAGAATATAATTATAAAATTGGGTCGTTCGGAAAGATCGTAGGAATATTCAAACCACCGTATCTCTGTTTCTAATTGACACAGTGATAAAAGTTAAACGGTATTTTCCTCGACAGTTGAAGGTGGGTGCAACTCACTCTTGAAATTATTCGTAAGATGAACAGGAATCGATACAAATGGAACTATGTTTTCTACAGTGAAGCGTGGATGTCGAATTTTTCGTGGCAACGCTCCGCCGCAGAAAATATAGTTCGCCTTATGAATAATTGGAGGAGTCCGTTGTGTTCGTCTTCAAATAACGAGTGAAATACCTTTCAGTTTCTGTCTCTATCTGAGTTAAAAACAGAGACACGTCACTTTAAATTTCTCCTACATTTCACCCAAAAAAATCAGCTACCAAAGTATCAAAAATTCTATCTCTCAGGTTCACGGCAACTGTTTAAATCTCCTCTTCAACTCGCCTCGGACAGAAAAATCACGAAAAATCGTTGTCCGAGCTGCAGATCGAAATAGCCGCTGGAAGTTACAGAGAACGAGAAGAGATCGCGTTGTCGAGTTAGAAACGACCGCAAGAGTTCGCCTTGTTCGATGATAATGACCATGAGACACAGCGGGGAACGCAGAAAGAAGTAGAATCGCCTGTAATGGAAGGAACTCGAGAGGAAAAGACGCGCACGCGTTCCAGCATACATAGAAGTAAGGCGAGAAGCTGAGAGAAGCTTCGCTTCGCTACCGAGCAGCTCTTTGAAGATTGAAAAGGCAGCACTTCGAGAAGCTGACCCCGTTTTTCATTCAGCCGGCAAAACCTGCGGGCGATTTTCCTGTGACGCAGAAATCTGCCGGCGAACGCGAACCCGCGCCTCGCCTCGCCTCAAGAGCGTCCTCGAAAACAGGGAAAACACGCGGAGGAAATCGGGCACGGGACGAGGTGACAGGAGACACACCACCTTTTTGCCACGGACTTTCTAACGGCGGAGACGGAAGAAAAATAGTAGGCAAGCAGCTGTGAAGCAGGCACGTTTCAGAGAACGGTGAAATTTCGTCGTTTTCTGGCGTAGAAGGCTTATTAAGCCTCTGACTTTGGTCTATTTTCGTCACAGTTTCTCCACTCTTTTCACTTCCTTTTCTTTTTTCGGACTTCAATCCGTTGCCTGGGAGAATTTTTTTTGGTAGACGTAATCTCTTCTGATACTGGGAGAATTTTAAGACAGTTAGATAGTAGGTATTGGGTCTAACTTTTCGCGAGCGACGCTTAGTAAGATTATTACGTTTAAGCAGACGTAAAACGTGCAATTAGCCTTAGATAATAACCCATGGTTATCTTGCATTTCGTATAATTTGCACGAATAGAAATAATGTGTGATAAAATGTGAAATAAACTAAAAATATGTTGAATAATTCGGTATTTTTTTTAAACAAGGTAATGTTTAAAAGCAGACAAAGTAGAGCGTGAAAGTTGCTTCAAATAATGAAATAATGATTATCTTATATTTCCTATAATTTAGGAAATAAAGTAAAAATATGTTGAACAATTTAATATTTTTTTAAAACGTGGTAACGTTCAAAAGCAGACAAAATAAAGCGTGAAAGTTGCTTCAAATAATAAAATAATGATTATCTTAGATTTCGTATAATTTACAGAAAAGGAAGTGAAGTGTGTGGCAAACTGTGAAATAAAGTAAAAATATGTTAACCCTCTATGGGCTAGTGTAACTTTCAAGTCACATACTAATATATCGATATTTTATTAAATAATTGAACTTCCTTCCACAAAATGGTATAAACGTCTTGTTGTACAGTGTCTCCTTATTAACCAGTAACTTTCTTGATAACCGTTGTTACTTCAAAGTTACAATATGTATTCGTTATGATAAAATTGTCGATATTTGCTAATTTTACATTACATAAATTCTTTTACAGTCAAGAAAAATATTCGGCCCATAGAGGGTTAAACGACTTAGTACTAAATAATTTAACAATTAGACAAGTTTGTAAACCATAAAATTCACAAATATATCGAGTATAGTTGGGGCCACGATATAGCGAGGTCGTAAATTAAACTCTCAAGAATCGGCATCGATTGATGTTGCGGCACTCAAGGCCGTGTGTTGCAGTCTGTTTGAGGGTTCCAACAATAAACGAATTTGGTACTTCAAGTAGAAAACGGTATTTCATTTACAAATGGAAAATATGTTAATATTAAGCTACACAATCTTTTTGCACTTTCTATCTGTATATAACACGAGTAGATAAACTAAGATGCTAAAGACATCAATAAGACCTTTACCTGTAACCGTACTTCCAAAAGCGGCTTCCCCCAGAGGGAGAAACCCTAATTTGTCCTAGCTGCATGCAGTTTTCAGTAAGTATATTAGAATCAGTTGACTTTCGCTGGATACAAGAATTCTTCGTACGGTCCTGACAATGGTTTCAAGTACTTATCTGCTCGTATCTCTGTCAATTTTCGGGTCCCGGCAGCTAAAACATGTTTACTTTGACACCTGACCGATTTTACGACCTCGCTATATCGTGACCCCGACTATACATCCATTCTTTCCGTATCGTTAAGTAAAACAGGACATTCCAATCGGTCGAGAGAAGCGACACACGGCGAAACAGTAAAATCTCTTCGATCAGCTGGCAAAATGCTAAGATGAAACCTAAGAAATTCCACTTCTTCGAACACTGAATATCAGCAACGCCTTCTCGCTGAACAGATCTACTCAACATTCCATTGTGAACGTCATAAAAGGAAAAATCGTGAACCGAGTCACGTCTCCTTTTACCAAACACACGTCTATTCCTATATGCCCAATGTCTCATATTTCCCGGTATCTTGGTATCTTCAGATTAGGCTCGATTACAATTGAGTCACCGCGCAATTCTCCAATCACCTACACCTCTCACGTCGCTCCAACGTTCGACGATAAAACCTTTTTGTTCGCCGGTACTTCGTTGAAATCGAATTTCTTCCAACTGGCGAAACAATTACCAAGAAACATCATCCTCTAACGTGAATTCTACGCGAATCGAAAAGACACGCCCGCCTACGTAGACAGATTTCACGTCTCTCCGTAGCCAGATAGAATCACAGCCAGTTCCAGCACTCTGTTAACATGTTAACCGCCACGTTGGTCACCTATGACCGGAGATTGTTTCCTCGATGGAACCGTGATGGTCATCGGTGACCTGAGGGCCTCAAATGTTTAGAATAATTCAAATAAAATGAACACCGTCGACTAAAAATTTCGAACATCAAAGCTAACTAGACATTATTTTGAATTCAAAAAAAGAATGATGTAGGCATTTAGGACGGTTAATGGCATGGCCTGTGCCCCTTGGCTACTGTTCATCGGTTCGGCCCATAAGAGACGTTTGCCTTCCGTCTTGAGGACGGAAATAAGGTAATACTTATCTTTATTCAAGAATTGTTTCCATCCCGAAGAACTGAAAAGGGACGAAAAAAGAAATTGCCCGATACTTCTCTTGAGGTTCTCTACAAACCTGCAAAGTTTCAATAAAATCCGAAGTTCTCTTGTTAGTAACATCCTGAGTAAAATTAATCACGTTAGACCACCTCCCACAATAACAATAATATGCTTAGAATAATGCAAATTTTCTCGTGATCCCCTGAGCAAAACATGTAAATCTGGCGTGACAGTGAACGTGTCAAGAAAGCGGAACCTGAGAGGAGTCTGTTACGGAAACTGGCGAAGAAGAAGAAGAAGAAGAAGAAGTTGGCGAAGCAAACCGACGATTCTCGCTGATAGCGGTCGGTTACGCAACCGATTCGTCTCGTGTGGAGACATCGAGGCGATTTCTACAGCTCGAACACGTCGCCAGGCCGGTATTCCCGACGACTTCTTGCGGCTTGCTGGCCTTGCAATGCCGCGTGCGATGCAAAGCGTCTCTGGTATTAGAGCTGCGTCCACCTGCGCGCACGGACACCCGCCGATGGCATCCGGCCTTTGTGGCCGACTATCCACGCGACCGAGAAAACGTCGTTCCTTTTATCCTCGACCTCCCGCCGCGAGATTATTCCCGATTTTTCGTTATTTGTTCAGTCGTCGATCGGAACACCGCTCCGAAGAGTAGCGAGCTTTTTCTACTTTGCCAAACCTACGTAAAAGATGATTTTATCCTCGAACTGTTTTTTAACCCTTTCGCGGCCAGTGGGACGCATACGTCCTGCTTCGGTGTTAAAACAAAAATTGGTCTAAATTTAACTCTTTGCGGTGGTATTTTCTGTAGATATGTTAGTCGTACTGGTTACAGTTATTTTTTGATAGCGCTCACTCGATGAATTATTGCCTAAAAAACTTGTAAATTTTATTCAAATGAGTTTGTTCGAACTGTGTGAATATTTTTATTATTTTTTCCTCGTTTCTGTGGGCAAAGAGCGTCCACAGAGCGTTCAGAAGGTAAAAGCGCCTTGCCGGGATTGTCCTGGGATTCGAACGCGAAGAGTTAATCCTTATGTCAATAATGACAATTGTCTACTTTACCGTCTGATTTTAGTAGTTTTGTGATAAGAGAATTCTAGACTTGAAGCAGATGCGGATAAGAACAACGATCTGGCCGGATATTAACCATCTTTTACCAGGAAGATAAAATAGTTTGACAGGCTATTTGATATTTCCGCCTTTTAGCGCACATCAAGCGTTACCTTTCTCTCGATAACAATGATTTTTACGATCTTACAAATACTAGAAGACAATATAGGGTCCAAAGCGAAACTGTTACTCTCGAAAACGTGGGGCGCATACGACCCACGTGGCGTAAACTGATAAAAATAAAAATCACCGAAAATCGGTCTGGCACGGAAGGCGTTAAGGGATCGAAGGTAGAATTTGAGCTTGATTTGCATTCTCAGCTTTACTGCTTTCTGGCGAAGCACGAAATTTCTTAGCTTTGTGAATTTTAAGGCAACTGTGAGGCTTTTATTTTCGGTCACGGTTGTAGACCCTAAAGTAACCTTTCGAGAAAGTTGACCTTTTCGGGTTGTGCCATTTTTAATTCACCCTAAGTCGTTCACGGCACTACCATGTTTCAGTTACGAATAGCGATCAATATTAATAGATTCAGGATTTTTTATGAAAGATTTTTCTGGACGAAGCAAGCAAATTTAAGTTGGCGCGTGAGGAACGCACAAAAATAAACGAATAAAATTCTACAAAGAGTCGACATTTTCTCCTTTTTATTGTACTGGCCACTCGAAAATCTCTTTGCATGCACGCGGTAGAATTTTTATTCAACCCTTTGACTGCAACCCACTCGAAAGTAAAGAGTTCTCCGCTTGCAACCGAGTTAGAGCATTAATAGTCATAATGTACGTTAATCAAAGCACATTTTGGCGCAGCATGTTGTATTTCATATTTGTAAATTAAATAATACATAAACATTGAAGTGCCTAAAGGCATCTGTAATATTACTGCAGCACCCGTAAACACCAGAAACAGTCAAAGGGCTAAAAATATTTCAACGAAATTTTATCCAGTGACCATACCTGTCCGCAAATGAATTTACAAAGTACATATGACGTTAGTCAAAGCACAGCTTTCCTGAATATTTCGTATTCAATATTCCTAAAATAAATAATAAATAAATATAAAAACGCCTAAAGGCATCGATTGCGCCAGAAGCAGCGAAAGGGAAGATTCGCACGAAATTCCGTCGAGTGACAACAGCCACTTTCAGTATCGAAAGGATCGAGGACAGAAGGGAAACAATCCATTATTCAGAAATCCAGGGAACTTGAATCCGGCAGAACCGTTGTATCTGGAAACTTAGCACAATATAAACAGCTCGATCTTTCCTTAGCCAGAGGAAATCGTTTCCACTCATCGACGACACCTAGACACCGTCCTCCCTCGAGCTACTGTTATTTATCCGTTGGAATTGTTCTCGCGGAAGATGCTAATGGTCTGAGGGAAATTCGCTGGAACCGTGACAAAAGGCCATCAAGGTAATTACCGGGAGAGCCTGGGCGAAAAATAGGCGAGCGCCAACGGGAGAGCCTGGGTTTAAGTGTGAACTTCGGCGAGATCTATCGGCAGCCGGCAGCAAGTTCGTAAAAGAGCCATTAGGAAGTTTCGACCCGGAGGCTTGCTACCAACTTCCTTCCTTTCTCCCCGTTGCATCCTTAATCCCCGTTTTCACGGATCGTCGATATATATCGGCCATTTAAAATTCTAATCCGCGACTGTTTTCGTTCTGTTGTTGTTATTGCCGAGACGATCGCGTGCAAATGGCCTCTCTCTCTCTTTCTCCCCGCCTCTTGAGCTTTACGCTTGCTGGAACGTCGATTCGGGACGAATATTATCGGGGAAAAATGCCCCCATTTCAGTTCGACGTCGAGGGAGTTTCTGCACCGGACTGTTCGTCGTAAAAGTTTACGATCTTACGTTACTTCGAGGTTTACTCGAAACAACGTTAATACTTGGAGCATAATGTACAAGCGGATGCAGAGAATGAATGCCTTGAGGAAACTGGATGAGTATTAATTATTCGAAGGGTTATTATCGAATATAACTTTCCAGACGCTCTGTCAGGCTTTGGAGAAGATCCTGACACCTGTGACTAAGGAGGATGCTGAAAAATGGCCGTTTTTGACGCCGAAAAAGGAAAAATTCGCGCGGAACCTTTTAAGAGAACCTTCTAAAGAACAAAAGGTGATAAAGGGGCTGTGATCGAACTCCTATTCGTCCTTTTCAAATACTGATTCATCTCTGAAATAATTCATGAATTTTTTCTTTCAAACACGAAGCAAAATGGCCATTTTTTAATATCCCCCTTTCAAAAGGATTTTCAGCACATATATCTTTAAAACTCGTGCAGAAAATTAAAGAGAACCTCCTAAGCAACGAAAGATGAAAAAGTGGCAGTGATCGAACTCCCATTCGTCTTTTGCAAATATTGATTCATCTCTGAAGTAATTCATGAATTTCTTCTTTCAACTGAAACCAAAATGGCCATTTTTAATTTTCCTCTCTCAAAATGATTGTCAGCGAGCAATGTCACAGTGGCTCCTGTATCCTTAAAATTCGCGCAGGAAATTTAAGAGAACCACCTAAGCAACAAAAAGGTGAAAAAGTGAGTATCGATCCATCTCGAAAATAATTCACGAATTGTTTCTCTCCCGGGGGGGCAAAAAGTGTCCATTTTGTAACGCGCTCCTTTAAAAATGAATTTCAGCGAGCAATGTCGCGGTGGCTCGTATATCTTCCGTCGATCGACGGCAGAACGCGTAAAACGCGCGAGGTGATTCGCGTGAAAGTGGGATCAGCCCCAATTTGTCCAGGTGGATCGTTGCATGGTGCATGGACGCCGTTAATTATTCCACGCGTGCCGCTACAAAGGTACCAAACGACGAGGAACGGTTTCCACGTAGCCTGGTGTCGGATTTCACCTTTCAAAGCGGCGTTGTTTCACGTCGAAGGACGAAAATCCCAGAAGCACACACCGGTGCTGTATCCTTTGCGCAATCCTCTTCGTCTCTTTCTTTTTTTCCCTCTCTTTTCACCAGTCAGCTTCTTATGCAACGACCTATTAAAACCGAACCGCAGACACAAATTCTATCGCGGCGTCTCGTAGAGAGATATAGAGAGGCGGCGGACTCGACGTGCCATCGGAGTTGCATCTGCGGTGAATCGATTCTCGAACAGGGACAATTCTAGCGCTTTACATACGTACAAGTTCGTGTCACGATCTGAGATAGTAGTGGTGTGAATAGAGCAGTCATTCTGATTAACGAGCAGGCGCCATTTGTAACTGCAACCGTCGTACGGAATGGTCGCTTCTTTGCTAAGGTGAGCAGTTAACATCGTTTCGAGTCAAGGCTAGCTCCCTGCAGTAGAACGCTCGTCGTGATTAATTCAAGCACATTGGACCGGTGCAATCACGACACGGAGTTTCTTTTCAACGGGAGTGACTTGAGGTGCGGTTAAAGGGTTAGAACACCCCTGAGGCTTGAAAACGATATCTGAGTTTGGTACTTTTTTTTTAATAATTGACTAGATCGAAAATTTTTTACAGGGGCTTTTGTTGCGTTAACCTTGAAGGATATGGAAGTATCTTTTTGATTAGTTTCTTTGGAAAATGGAGGTGCTACAGCTGCATGGTTTGTTAACCCTTTGCACTCGAGAGACGACTGAGAATCGACGTTAACTGTTTTAATTCCATCAGTTGATTTGGGTCCGTTTGATTTATGTATGAAAGATCCTTTGATATCGGTTCAAATTTCTAAGTACTGTGGAAATTTCATTTGAATATCTGAAAAAATGTGGCGACCAGATGTTTTTCAATGACATTTTACATATTCTTGTTTCTCCTGTGGTATTTTTGACAATACTAAATAATTGATTAAGGAACTACTGAAACTGATATTTGTCAGGTCTATGGACCTCCGTAAACTGTAGTGTTCCATATGTTAGAGGTCTAAGCAATGAAGTAGTTTTAGAGAACCAGCTTCTAACGAACTGTTGCGAGCTCTTGTATAATATAAAGATAGATTAAGTATTGAAATACAATAGTTATATCCTTTGATATGTGTATCGTTTACTTCCACGTTGTAAGGGAAGATTTTACAATTAAAAGGGGCGCGCGGACAACGAAACGGCCGATCAACGTCTTTACGCGACGACGTGCTGATCCGATCTAATCATTAGTAACCACCAAACAACGCTGCTCCTCTGTTAACAACTCGGACAGGCACACACTACATTTGCAACGTTAAATTGAACAAATTTCATCAATTTTATTTAGCAAACTTTTTGTCACTTCGAAAAAAATATTCGAATGCAAAGGGTTAAATGTGACCTTTAACCTTTTTCGGACGGAGGATAACACGTAATTAGGTCACTACTTCAGTTTCCTTTCAAACTAAATTATACGCAAATTTCATTTTCCTCAAATATACGAGTTCACTCCAATTATTTTTATTGCTTAAATTATCAGCTTATTGGTTGCGTTCATAGTGTTTCGTGAACGCAAATGTGAGTCTATCGCCCTCAAAGGGTTAAAGAATTATCTTTCGAACGCAACCAGAAGTCGCTACCTTTTTTCAATTTTTACACTTTTTCCTGGATTTTGATAACTAATCAAAACTGTTCCGCGTTTTCCAACTATTCGCAAAGCATTTTTCCAGGCTTTACTCGAGAGAAAGAGAGAGAGAGAGACGCAGACTGGAGCTCTGAACTCTAATTCCAGGTTAAAATGAACCTCTGGCCATTGTTGGTCGAGGAAAGCCCAATTCTACTAACCCAAGTGAATTTTTAACCGACACTCCAACGGTTTCCCCACTAGAGCGATTAAAACCGCTCGTTTAATAAATGTCCAGAGGCGATCCTCTCGCGAGCCGAGAAAGCGAACGCGAACAAGCTTGGAAATACGGCGGCGCGGAGGGAACGAAAGGAGTGGAAAGGGTTAGTTAGCTACGAGCGATTATTCAATCGCGAACTACTCGATGCGATCCGAGAGCACGTCACGCATCGACGATGCGATCTGCCTATTACCGTGTTTAGGCGCCGCCACGGTGAAACGTTTTACATAACTGAAAGTCGAAGCGCCTTTCCGGTACCCGTCTTCTTCGCTCGTTTGTCTACCTTTTGCTCCCATTTCTAATACCTTGCTTCTTTCTCGTAACTCTAACTTCTAAAATTTATTTATTAAATTTTCAAGCTCTACTTTTGTCAAACGAAACATTCTTTCTCTAATTTCTAGAATTTATTTATTAAGAAGCTCTACTTTTGTCAAACGAAACATTTTCTTTCCAATTTCCACGATTTATTTATTAAGAAGCTCTACTTTTGTCAAACGAAAAATTTTCTTTCCAATTTCCAGAATTTATTTATTAAGAAGCTCTACTTTTGTCAAACGAAAAATTTTCTTTCCAATTTCCACAATTTATTTATTAAGAAGCTCTACTTTTGTCAAACGAAGCATTCTTTCTCTAATTTCCACAATTTATTTATTAAGAAGCTCTACTTTTGTCAAACGAAACATTTTCTTTTCAATTTCCACAATTTATTTATTAAGAAGCTCTACTTTTGTCAAACGAAACATTTTCTTTTCAATTTCCACAATTTATTTATTAAGAAGCTCTACTTTTGTCAAACGAAAAATTTTCTTTTCAATTTCCACAATTCATTTATTAATAAGCTCTACTTTTGTCGAAAGAAACATTTCTTTTTCTAATTCCTTTGTCAAATGAAACACGGTGATTTCTCATTTACAAATTTAGCCCTTTTAATCCCAAGTCTTCTGATTTGGGCCGATTCGATTCGTGTAAATTCATAAATAGCCACAATTCTAGAAAATTTCTAGATACTGTGAAAATTGGCGACTAAAAATTATTTCCTAAAACTTTACGAATCTTCGCTTTAGCGAATATTTCACATGAATCTCTGAGATCCAGTGTCTTTCTCTCCAACGTTCGTCGCCGCCATTAAATCTCGAATTTAAAACCTCGAAGAACGAAATAAATCCACTATAAAAAAAATCGCCGCAATTTCGCATTATTCACAAAAATTTTCGCGTCGCCACGAACACTCGTATAAACTACCACGCATCCGTTGCTACTACAAATATTTGTCGTTTGTCTGTACGTTCCCCAAAAACTACTTCCAAATATTTGCAATCCTATTTATACGCAGACACAATTAATGCTCGTAGTTAACGTTCGAAATTACACGGAGGAATAAACGTGTCGCTATATGAACACGTTCAACCGACCTCGAGTGTTACAGATTAAACAAAAAACACATAACTACGTCATAGACAAGGAAAAAGAACGCAACAATAAGCGGAGGGAGCATGGGGGGATCCAGGAACGCATGATCGCGAGAGCGTGCGTAACGCGTTAGAAACGTTCCATGACCCGGCCGAATAATGCACGCGGACCACTGTTACACGGTTCCTCATTATGTATAAACGTGACACTAATGGCTCGTAAGAATTACTGGAGCGGGACGCGAGCCCGGAACCTTTTGTTTGCCAAGCGGACTGGCTCTGCCAATGGTGCTCTACTCTGCGGCCGTATGCGGAGATTCCGTCGTACCCTAATCCCAATGTCAACGCTGTCGCCATTTGCATGTCGTACGAGACGAGTCAAATAGTCGTAGATAAGGAAAATGACGGGTAGAGAATTCTTAATTAATCGTGTTTCCAGATTTCGTTTCTCTATCGCGAAGTTTTAATTACCCGAGCGTATAGGCGAGGTATCATTTTTTTTTATTTTTTCACGATTGAATATTTATGTGAACGAGGTAGTAGCAGTAAAAGTCTAGAGGAACCTGTTTCTCGCTGGAAAATGCGTGCTTTCGCTTGTCCACGCTCTGCCAAATAAAGAATGTCGTCCTCGCGACTCGAGAGCGCTAGAAAGTGAAAACGTCCCGCGCTGGTCAGACAGAGAGTCTAACGTGAAGTAGAATGGGAACGTGAGTGAATCTATGGCGAGTTGCTGTGAGGATTTTGTTTGATCTTTTGTGGATTTTAGTGGAAGTATGATGGAAATGGTTGTATTAGTAACAAAGGCTGATTTTGATTCGATAGGTAATAATGTATAGCTGATGGAAGAAATATAAGTCATTCTAATATTAGCTTTAATTTCCAAGACTGAGAATTACTAAATAATGTATAGCTAATGAAAGGAACATAAGTCATTCTAACATTAGCTTTAATTTCCAAGACTGAGAATTATTAAATAATGTATAGCTAAGGTAGGTAATAATAATGTACAGCTAATGAAAGCAACTTAACTCATTCTAACTTTAGTTTTCACTTACAAGACTGAGAATTACCAAATAATGCATAGCTAATGAAAGGAACATAAGTCATTCTAATATTAGCTTTAATTTCCAAGACTGAGAATTATTAAATAATGTATAGCTAAGGTAGGTAATAATAATGTATAGCTAATGAAAGGAACATAAGTCATTCTAATATTAGCTTTAATTTCCAAGACTGAGAATTACTAAATAATGTATAGCTAAGGTAGGTAATAATAATGTATAGCTAATGAAAGGAACATAAGTCATTCTAATATTAGCTTTAAGTTCCAAGACTGAGAATTACTAAATAATGTATAGCTAAGGTAGGTAATAATAATGTACAGCTAATGAAAGCAACATAACTCATTCTAACTTTAGTTTTCACTTGCAAGACTGAAAATTACCAAATAATGTATAGCTAAGGTAGATAATAATAATGTATAGCTAATGAAAGGAACATAAGTCATTCTAACTTAGTTTTAATTTATAAAATTGAGAATTACCAAATGTAAATAATGTACAATATATTAATTTTTTAACCAAATGCTTAAGAACAAAATGACGAATTTCAGATTTTTTACTTTAAATTACAAAAATGATTAAGATGCTTTTGTCCAAGTATATAGTGACTTTTGTTGAAGTAAAAAAATAAGCATTCTACAGAAGACAGTCAGTAATCACTCTATGTTTAACGAAATAATCATTCTATAGAATTGATTACTTCAATTTCGAAGGTATTTATACAGTATACTTAAATATACTACCTTCAATTCCAGTTCTTCCAGCGTTAAAGCAGTAATAACTGAAAATGACTATACATGTATAGTCAACGAATTATATATCTGCTTTAACGTTAAGAAAAAAAGATGTCGACGAAAAGTCGAGAATACTTGAATCCCAAAGGTTGTACTCTTTTTCACCTTAACTTTGATCCGTACGGAAGGATGGCAATTGCATATTCAACGAGTCGTGGAAACAACTAAGAGAATCGGTTGCATAATCACCTTGATTCGCACGCCTGACCAACGACGCGAAATGCACGATGCGTCAACGCAAGCATGTCGCTGAAAAAGACGTCGCTCGGGTGAAAAGGAGACTGCGAATTCGAAGGATATCGGGTTCGTAGCTGGAAAGTAAGAGGTGCCAATGAGCTGTCCGTTTCTCACGACTATACCGTAACAATCTTGCACCTGGGACACCTCTTGTTCTTCTGGTAACTCTTTTCTACGTGCAGAATTGCTCTTTGTTTACACGCAGAAAGAAACATCCACGTTTCCAATAATAATGAAGATCGTTGAAAACGTAATTGCCTGGTGAATCCAGGCAAAAAGGTGCAATGAAGTCAGAAATAAATTTGGTAGGAAATTGAAGAAAGCAGGACCAGTGAAGAAATTTAAACGAAAGGGTTATGTATGGACGATCGTTTATGTCAGAGGATAACGTGAATGCTGTGAGACAAATCATCAATGGAAATCCATGTATTACGTTATTCCACAAGCTCGCGTCGAATTTGATAATTTAGATAAATATTTCCAACGAACCCTTAAATTTCATTTAAAAAAACCTAAGCCCGTTCTCATTCCACAACTTTTTCCTACTTTTTTTTAGAGCTTTCTTGGATTTTCATTAAAATATTTTGAAACCTAATACATCTCTTAGTGCAGCAGTACATAAACTCCCAAAAATATTGGTGCACAGAATTCTGAAAGTTAATTCAAAATTTTGCTCCACCCTTTATGACGAATAGAGTAATCAGTACGCGAATTATGTTTAGCGCAGAAAAATATGCTTATCGTGAATCACTGATACTTTTCTCTCATATCAGCGTGCTCAATGCACCTCTACTGTACTTCCCAAACACAACGAGACACCCAGTATACAAAAGAAGCAGCACAATCTCGACAAAGACGAGGTTAATCAGAACTATCTCGATCGAAATAGACACGTCTAGCTATCCGAAGACTTCCGATAGACGAAGCAGCCTCGAGAGGACAGGCACAAGCTTCCTCTTTCCCGGATCAAACCAGGCGACCGCAGCCTTCCGAGGATCACCGATTGAGACTCTCGCGTCCGCAAGTTGAATCGTCGAAGAAACCACTTTCGCAATCGCCACGGCGATTACATGTTAATTCACCAGAGGCGCGTCTTTGTGTCTATCGGAAGAAGGTCCGTTTTAAAGGCAGAGATCCTTCGAGGCAGATCTAGCCCCGGAATACCTGCAATCGGATTAAGTTAACGCTGAGTGACAATCTCGGGTAATAGCGGCGGAGGAAATTGAGTAACTATGCAAATTTCCCTCTCGATTCTCCCACTTTCTCTCTCTCTCTCCCATTTCCTTCCCCGTTCGCTTACTCTTTCTGTACGCGAAGAAGCTTGCGCGGATCTCTCCCACGGGTCAGTTAAATCGTAATAGCCGTGAACCAACAGGTCGAGCGGAAATGCGGTAACGAACGGCGCAATTAAGCCTGTACTCGATCAACAAACTAGCAACGAGAGATTACCGGGTGAACTTTCCGAATACAAAGTAATCCGGAGTAAAGGTCGGGGAAAAATGTATTAATAGTTCGAGGCGCCGGTAAACTACCCACAGGTGAAATTGCAGGTTGCAACAACCAGCGGCGTCGAAATCTGCCAATTTTCATAATAACTTCCTGACAAAGCAATCAAGCAGAAATTTACTCGGTAATAAGGTCGTTCGTTCGTGCGAGTACACACTTTTAGCTTAACGATGCTATTCGCGAGTAACTCGCACGCCGAGTTGCGCCTCTGTGCGATTGATTCGAGAGATACGAGTTACTTAATGCATGGTTTATTAAATAATGCAATCGGGGTATCTAAATTGGATTGCGTATGTGGATGTCAGTGGAATGTGTGATGAGGACAGTTCGCGAAGTGGTTGAGTAATGTAGAGTGTCGCGTAATCTCGTATAGTGTCTGAGTCGAATGCGTTTCTTCGATTTCCTATTAGCGGAGTGCTATAGACGACGTTAGAAAAATTCGTCTTATTGCTGGGTGTAAGTAGTTACGAAATGGACGAATAATACCATGTAAAAGAATATTTCTCTCTGTCATGCCTGAAGTTTGAGGATTTTTGGACACTCTATCACACAGTCGAAGTTTATCATCCTTGCGTGACACATTTGGGAAACATGCATATTTAAAAAACTTTGGTTCCTGAGTTACGAAATGGACGATTTCGACTACGTAAAAAAATATTTTTCTCAGTGGCACCTAAAGTTTGAGGATTTCTGGACACTGTCGCTGCACACGGTGAGAGTTTATCATCCTTGCGTGACACATTTGGGAAACATACATATTTAAAAACCTTTGGTCCCTGCCTCAACGGCAGTAAAACAATTTCGAGCTTGCTTTGGGCTACAGTAATGGTTCACACTGGAAAAATAGAATGCTCGTGCGCTACTGTGGAATTAATACTGGTCGACAATCTATTCGACCGACTCATAGTCATACTGCCATAAGCGTAAGCGACAGCTGCGTTCGCTGACCCATTGGCTGACGGCCCTTGCTTACTTATATTCGCCAATCAGCTGATCGCCTTTGCTTACTTATTTGACCATTGACCTGGTGACCGATTGCCGACGTGCACGTGCGTACGTGTGGATGACGAATGATTGACACTTGACAAACGAATAGCCAGGGAAACCGTGAAACGCGGATCATCACGCGAGCAGAACGATTGAGAGCGTTGGAGGAAGTGAGTGAAGAAAAGGCGTATTATCAAATATACATAATTCTGGTTGTCCACAACCCTGATTCCTATACTAGTGTAACTCAAATGAGAAAAAATCAGGTAGACCAAAATCTTGTGGAATTCTACGACTAACAGAACGTCATTTTCCCAGTTTTGTTCCACCAACACCAAAAAAAGAAGCTCCCACGAGATATTGCGCTGTGTGTTGTGCTAAAAGGGATAGCAAAGGAAAAAAGAAAAGAAAAGAGAGTCGATACATGTGTAATATTTGCAATGTTGGGCTATGTGCTGCACCTTGCTTCGAAATATACCACACGAAAGAAAATTTTGAATAATTTTTTAAAATAAATATTAGTATTATTTTTGTTGTAAAAGTATAAATAAATATTTTAACTGATAAAAATGTTTTTCACGAAATAGTAATTCGAAACGAAAAATAAAAAAGTCGATGGACGTGTAACATTGCAATATTCGGCTCTTTTCTGCAATGTGGATCAAAATCCAAAATTAAACTAAAAATTTTGATTAATTTTGAATTTTTTTTATTTTTTTGCCAAAACAATGTTCTAAAGTTTGTTTTTTTTACATTAAAAAAATTGATTTTTTTGGCCGGTTTTTTTCAAAAAAACTGTGCGTTAAGGGGTTAATCCTTTCGCTACTATGGACGACTATAATCGCTTGCTACTACTTATTGTTTGTATAATAGACGAAAGTCGTAGCAGGAAAAATTGAAAGAAAATCTTGGGGCAAGCTTGCAGAAGAATGAAAGATATTCATTTTTCATAGTAAACATAAAGTTTCTTGAGATTTCTTCTACAAATTTCTCAAGTGTTCCATATTAGGTACCACTTTTTCTACATTTTTTACCGTGATTTCAAAGCACTTAAACTTTCACATAGCTAACTATCAACATACTGTAGGAACCTAGGGAAAAATATTGAGGGACCCAATGGGAATCGAACCGGGGACCTTCGGCTTTGCGCGCTACGCCAACCACACTCCTCCTCTATTCTCCCTTCGAGGTTTCCTATTTGGGTATGGAGGCTCCGATACTACAATACGAATATCAATTCATTTTTTCTTCTTTTAACGTTAGTTTCTACCTTTGGCAGGCTTTTAAAATCAGGTGTTCTAGTTTCTACTACTAGAAACCACAATTCCCAGATATTCAACAGAAATTTCACAAATGATTTAGATACATTTGTCCGTGTTACACCATAATATCACTGAAAATTTGCTAAACAGAATTATTTCGTTTAAGTTCACATATTAAATCGGATGAACAGACAAAAAAGTGTACATCGTTTGTTACATTGTAACAACGTTTTATGATGCGACCCTAGGCGCGAAGAAAGCCAACTTAGAATTAAGGTTTAATTCTAAGGAACCCGTAACACAATAAGTTTATGAAGCCACCGGCCATCGGTTACCTTCTACGACGTTTTAAACTTAAGTAATATACTTCTTTATTTTCGGCTTAATGCCGTTTCTATTTTTTATTGTAATTTTGCATGTCTTAGTAAGGTCAAGGCGCTTCATAAAGTTATTACCTGTTACGGTCGAGGGACGCGGAAATTCCCGGACGTCACCCGAGGTTCCTTTCGGTACCTGGCGATACACGATGAATCGTAGGCGGTCACCTTGCTGGTGACTCTAGCAAATGGGGATCCAATGGAAAGATAGCAACCCCTTCCGGGTCTAATTCCAGAAGTTCTCAAAAACCAATCCGCGTTCCTCACCCCCGCCAAAAAATTGTATACAAGATATAAATTAAGCTAAACGAAAAACACAAGTAATATACACCAGTACACTTTCAACAAAAAACACGTATCTCGGTAAAAATTGTAATACCGCGCTGCAACTACACTATTTATATTATTAAATTGAGTGAAAGGGTAACTGTAGTATATCTTGCATCAAACCCCCAAATATTCAAGCTGCTATTAATTTACCGCTTGAAGCGTATCGAGTAGAGTTTAAAATAAAACAGATAAATACTACGTACGCGCTGAACAAAGTATATTATATTTATATCTTCTGTCATCGTTTGATTGTCCACTAATTTCGAGTTTTTTAGGAATTTTAGCAGGTCCTGGATTTTTTCGTCTTCGAAGTTATCTTTACGAAGGGGTTT
>NW_017100261.1:1839353-1897180 GCF_001263275.1 Habropoda laboriosa | reverse complement strand
TGTTACATTGTAACAACGTTTATGATGCGACCCTAGGCGCGAAGAAAGCCAAGTTAGAATTAAGGTTTAATTAATATAAATTCTAAAGAACCCGTAACACAATAAGTTTATGAAGCCACCGGCCATCGGTTACCTTCTACGACGTTTTAAACTTAAGTAATATACTTCTTTATTTTCGGCTTAATGCCTTTTCTATTTTTTATTGTAATTTTGCATGTCTTAGTAAGGTCAAGGCGCTTCATAAAGTTATTACCTGTTACGGTCGAGGGACGCGGAAATTCCCGGACGTCACCCGAGGTTCCCATCGGTACCTGGCGATCCACGAGGAATCGTAGGCGGTCACCTTGCTGGTGACTCTAGCAAATGGGGATCCAATAAAAAGATAGCAACCCCTTCCGGGTCTATTTCCAGAAGACCACAAGAACCAATCCGCGTTCCTCACCCCCGCCAAAAAATTGTATACAAGATATAAATTAAGCTAAACGAAAAACACAAGTCAATACACCAGTACACTTTCAACAAAAACCACGTTTCTCGGTAAAAATTTGTAATACCGCGCTGCAGCCACACTAATTATAATATTAAATTGAGTGAAGGGGTAACTGTAGTTATATCTTGCATCAAACCCCCAAATATTCAAGCTTCCATTAATTTACCGCTTGAAGCGTATCGAGTAGAGTTTAAAATAAAACAGATAAATACTACGTACGCACTGAACATCGTTCCTGTGTGATTATTTCTCGCCAGAGACGACTGGTAGCGAAAGGGTTCATTCACCCCAAATCGTAGAACGTATAAAAAAATAATTCCACGACACTCGAGTCGAAATCGAGCGCGCAACATTTCCACCCGTCTCATTAACCACCTTCGCGCGATTTAACCCGCGAGGCGACGAATCGCCGCAGAGACACCGGCACGGAGGTCACTCGCGGCGCGTAAAAGGTTCGTTAACAGGCGGAGTCGTTCTCAGGCGCGCATTACCGAGGCTTTTTCGGCTCTCGCGAGTCGCGCGCTAAGGTCGACCGTTAACTCGCCCCAGCGCGTCGCCGCTGGTAATTTAAAAGCGCACGCCTAGCGGAGCTTTCGAGGATTTTAAACGCGACTCGGCCTCGCGGTCGCGATTAATTTCGGATCGATGCCGCGCCACGCGACTACACAATGTTGCGTAATCGCCGGTTTCTCGATCGTTGGCCAACCTGAAACGCCCCTTTACGCCCGCCCTTTATAGCGCTTCGTTAATTAATTGGCAATTTTCACGACGCGGTGGACATTTCATGCAATTTTGCGCGATTTTATTTTGTATTTTTTTTCTTCTCTGTATGGAAAATTGTGAAATAACAATGCAAGCGAAAGGTTTGTTCGTTCGAGTAAATTATTTTGAAAAACGGTTCAACGCAATGAACGCTCGGTTTAATACGCGCGAATTTTGCAATATTTCTTTTTCCGTGTGTGCACTTTTTAATTAACCCTTTGGTGACCGCATTATTTTTTCAAGAATTTGTCGTTTGTTCACCGAAACCAACACTAAATTCAGACCAATTTTTGTTTCAATACCGAGGTATTGAACAAAATTAATACATTAATTTTGTTTAAACCTTTGAACTCCTTTGTCGAGTGCGACTCGACATCAGTTTTATTCGCAGGTGTGAATGAAGTAATTTTTAAATTGCCACTTTAAATACGTATTATGACCTATAGGTACACGTACACTGCCGGTCAGCAGCTTTAAGAATTTTTCAACGAATTTTGTATCATTCAAATCAATCGATATGAGATAAATTGCTATTAATCTCCGCCAAAAGTTTGGAATCACTGTGCATTGCAAGTTACACAAAAATTCTCAGAAAAACTTCAGCAGTTTTAAGAATTTTTCAACGAATTTTGTATCATTCAAATCAATCGATATGAGATAAATTGCTATTAATCTCCAACAATATCAATATCAAGTCTATGAAAAATTACTAGCAGATTCAGTACTGATGAAAATTGGGAGGTGATTCCAAACTTTTAGCCGGTAGTGTACATATCATCCTTAACACGTTGATAACACACCGATTTCGCTCTGCTTTCCGTTCAGGCGGTTGTTACGAATCGCGATGTGCTTGTTGCGAAACCGATAATTGTCCCTCTTTTTGATTCAGACCATTTAAGGAATCTACTCGGGACAGGGGACTCAGATAGTGCTCGGATAGACTATTAACGTACAACAGTTTGCTACTAAAACTACGTATTTGTGAATGTACGTGAACAGGCCGATAATTGTCCCTCTTTTTGATTCAGACCATTTAAGGAATCTACTCGGGACAGGGGACTCAGGTAGTGCTCGGAAGACAGACTATTAACGCACAACAGTTTGCTACTAAAACTACGTATTT
Source organism: Habropoda laboriosa (assembly GCF_001263275.1). NCBI lineage: Eukaryota > Metazoa > Arthropoda > Insecta > Hymenoptera > Apidae > Habropoda > Habropoda laboriosa. The sequence goes on along the minus strand of NW_017100261.1, from coordinate 1,894,805 downwards.
GTGAATGTACGTGAACAGAGCGCGAAATTTCTAGGCTTACTGATGGGAGAATTGTGCTGTTCGCTATTTTATAAACTACGTGTGTGTTGTGATTGGTGGTGTGAAGCTGTCGTAGGTGGTGCTTGGGGTGTGTCTGGTGATGGTGTGAAAGTGGGGAATTTGTTCTTACATTTGTTATATCGCTTGTTGGAGGTCTGTTTATGATGTTAGGTCATGTGGTGTTCAGGTGTGAGATGCTTCGAGTTTTTGGGTGTCGTAAAGTATTTTTCGTGCCGGCTAAGACCTCGCTTTTTTGGACGTGTTGGTCTATCGGGAATACCGATGTATTGTTCGGCCGAGCAACCCAAGCGACGTCTGTTACGCATGTGACACGGTACACAGCGGCGATCGCTACAGAGTATAAACAGAAGATAACAAATGCGCTCACAAAGCCATTCAGACGAAGAAATACCAATCTGGGTTGATAGAAGAAGTGTTCATAAATTGCAAAAAAAGAAGACGCCACCCAAACGAAAAGTTCACTGTCAGTCCCCACGGACCGACGCCGCGCTTAACGTGTTAATGCTATGTTCAATATAATTAGTCAGAAAAATTGTTTAAATTCGTTCCTATCGACCGAATGTCTTTTGAAGTGCATTCCAAGTAAAATTCTCAAAATAATAGGGAGTTATCGGAAAGAAAGTTAAAAAAAAAATTTCGAGTTCAAAGGGTTAATACATACGCGTCCCACTGGTAGCGAAAGGGTGAAAAGACAGCGAAGTAACAAATTATCTTTCGCGTAGGTTGTTTGGAAAATCGTTCAACTTAACGAGAATCAAATTTTTTACAAGGAACAGCAGAGAAACGTTGTCACAAGAATAAGGCTGATAATTGCCCTGAAATCACTGACATTTCTCCAAGCAAAAGGGCAAAAGACACTCCAACTCACCTACGATACAACGATTTTTCGATAACCTCGGACAAACACAGGAACACGGTGCAGCAACGTGTGTATTTAACCGTCCTAGACAGATTGACGCGTCTACTCGCGATCGTGTCACAATCGCAGCTCGCGTGTAATCGATAACGTTTATTAACAGCGGGACGCCACCGTCGTGACGCTTTTAATAGACACGCGTACCTCGTTGAAATGCATCGGCACACGCCACAGCCTGTAACGTAACAGCGGTGTGCTAAAGCTCGGCTTAACCGTTGCTAAACACACTACACAGACACCTATCCTCTGTATCCTTCCTAAAATCGTGAGAAATCATTCGTTACAGCAAGTGAAACAAACAAAAATACAACGTAAACGAAATGAAAGCACACGATCGTCTGACCAGTCACGAACGGCTTTCGAAACACGTTCCCAACGACGAGCACGGAAAAACAAGGAGGAATTCCATAGAGTTTCGAAGAGTTTTAAGGGTCTTCCTACTGTGATGAATTGAAAATCAATTGCTTTGTTTTGCATTTTCTTATAGTTTAACATCTGAAAAATATGTCCAGGAGGTTTTAAAGCTTAACTCTGAGATATATGCCTTGAAAGGAAGCGGTTTTATGTAATCTTAGACTGTAGTTAAAACTTCAATAGCATTTTTGAAACTGGCTGACGTGATTACCAAAAAACCAGAAGTCCGATGCACTTCAAATTTGTCAGGTATATTCAGTAGATGTTGCTTGATCGTCTGAACTAGAATTGTGCAAATATTTCCAAAATTCAGTCTTTACGGTGAAAACAACCATCATTTTTCTTGCTAAAATTGAAAGCAATTTCTTCGAAACCTCGCCATTTCTTTATTTCTCAATATTTTTTTATTATTCTAGTTCAGACGATAGCCACACGTCTACGGATGAAGAATACGTCCGCATTTAGTATTCTGTACAAGTACAACGTCCGATATGATAATCAGCCATCGGAAAGGATATTTTCCAAGGCGTTCTCTTCACGGTGCTCCTATTTCACAACAAATCCATACTGTCACTCATAAAAAATATTTCCGTGTTCTCAAAAGACGGCAGAATAAACACAGAAATTTGCAACAGGATACTTGCAGCACATGCTTCGCTTTAAATTTCCGAAAAATCAAGCTGCTCTCAACCCGTCACAGTAAGGAAGACCCTTTAACACTTTGACTGCAACGTTGGTCATATATGACCGGCCACGGTTTCTCCTGTGACGCCACGGTGGTCATTGGTGACCGGAGCGGTTGAACATATATGACCGGCCACGGTTTCTCCTGTGACGCCACGGTGGTCATTGGTGACCGGAGCACTTGATCTTTTTACAATTGCAAAAATTCAATGAAAATTGACGGTTAGTGCATTTTGAATATAACCGATAAATAGAAGATACTTTGAAATAAAAAGTGCCCCATTGAACGATTAAAAATTTTTATTAGAACATCAATAAAAAAAATATTAGAACAAATCTTGCATCTGACGGTGCAATGTGTTAAAACAAATATTAGAACAAATCTTGCATCTAACGGTGCAATGTGTTAAAACACTTTAAACATAAATGTGACTCATCAGTGCAATCTGGACAGTAGGTGGTCACCTTTTTAGTTCGATTTTTAGCAATTTTTGATCCTAACAGTTTAACATTTTGCTCACCCGTGACCACCAATATGATAAACGCTCCATTGGGTAAGAATGTTGTCTTATATCATCAATTTATTATTATTTTGCCATTATATGCTTTCAATAATAAAAATACTCCCGTGGCGTCCTGAGCGAAACATGTGATTTCGGCGTGGCAGTCAAAGTGTTAAGGGGCGAACATTTCAAAAATATATTCTCAAAATTATAGTAGCCTGTTGAATCAACGTGGAGCACACTTACTGTGCGCGTTCGCAACGTTCGTCTAGCCCCTTTACGCGTTTTTCTCGAAACCATATTTTTCAAATTAGCGTCGGGGATAACTCCAAAACTATTTGACCAATCAACTTCAAATTTTACACACTTTCAGTTCATAAGATTCCTTAGAACGTGAACCTAAAGGTTTAACCAAATTATTAATTTCAACCACTTTTTTTAACAAATAAAGCGCAAATTTTTTGCGAAAATCACACTTAATTGTTTAAAGTGCCGCCATTTTCAAAATATGCAATTTTTTCGCACCATTTTAGGTTCATATTCTTACAATTGTCAAATACGTTGAAAAAAAATTTTGTTGGTCTCTTTCGGATAACTACCGGAGATGCTACAACCGGCGCCGTTTTGCACCTTGAAAAAAAACCTATTTACAACACTGCTCCATTTCTTTTGCATTTGTCATAATTAAGCGCGTACCCTCGGTAATTTCACCACCAGAACTCAGTTTATTAACCATTGTCCCGATTTTCCAATTACTGAACTAGTGTCTTCCTTCTCTCATGTCCTATCTCCTTTTTTTCGGAATTCCCCAAAACCCCGACACCTCATCCTTCTACCACCACCTTCTACCACCACTTCCCACCACCACACCCTACGACCAATACTTAATGTTCTTATTTCTCCCATTTTTCACTTCCAAAATTAAACTCCGCCCTCAGTAGCTGAGATGCGTGACTTCCTCTGAATTTCGAATCAGTATCATTCTGAACGTTAAACAACCAAGTATTGAGTCAGTCCGAGCGCTGAACGCATAATCAAGTCGTTTATATTATAACGTTGGAGAATGGGTATTCCGGGATCGCTTCAGACCTCGTTAGAAAACAGTCCGATTTTTCTCTCGTGATCCAAGTTTGAAACATAACTCAAACCGACGCGAGTACACGACAATATTAAATAAGGTACCCTTAAAGTTACGACAGTATTCGCGCATTGGTTTCTTTGCAACGTATTCCCGAAAGTTGATAAAAAACTAAGCCGTTTATAGGGACTTCTCTCCTTAAAGAACGCGATATAATTTGCAAGAGTCTCGATCCGCGCACCGAAAAGCGCCAGGAATATTATATTTCGCGAGCAAGTTATTTCCGATTGACGAGCAGCCGCAGAAATAGGACACGCCAACTGAAACGACGCACTCCTCGCCACGCGCGCCGCCAGAGGAAGAAGAAAAAAACAAGAAATAAATACACACACGTTGGATATTAAATTCAACCGTGTCCATAACGATCGATCCGTTCGTAATTGTCCTCTCCCATCTCCCCTTCGACAGTTTCATATTTACGTTCGAACTGCAGTCGTTATACCGTGAAATGTACGCTTCTTCTTCAACCATACATCGATCTAGAAAATTATAATACACAGAGAGAAAGAGAAAAAAAAAAGAAAAAATTGTCTACCCGTAGCGTTCAGGTTTTCAATGAAATCGCGAAACGGATATACGATAATCAGGCTGAACTTTCTGCTCGAAAAACGTACCGCGAGTTTTAATAGTCACCGAGGCCCACTACCACTCTCGCTGCATTTCCGGAGTTCTCATTGTTCGAGGACCTCCTGGAACCCGGCTAGCAGTGCACAACCAGTAATCCGTCAGATGTTCCTGCCACGCGGAAACCGTTGAATTCGATGTGTATATCTCCCCCTTTCTGGCTCTCCCTCTTTTTCGCCTAACCTTTCCTCCGATATTTTTGTTTCGAGCTCAGGAAGCAAGAGACCGGCTGTTTTCCCCAACTGTTCCCTCTTTCTCTCTCTCTCCTCGTTTTCGAGAGTTCGTCTGACATTCGGGAGAATTTTATTTTATTTTATTTTTTTTTTTTAAGTAAGGATATTCAGAAGAGAATGACGAAAGTTTCACGTCGGGGGAACCGGTGTGCAAAGTTTTTCGAGGAAACTGTGTCGCGACCGCAACTCTCGTTGCATGGTGAACAACCCCTTCGAGAGAGAGGGGCTAAGTTCAGTTATTCCTCTCACGAATAGAAAGTTTCTCGAGTGTAAAATAGCTAGGTACTCTGGTGCTGCCTTTATTCGTGTCTGGTAATTTTCAGGGTTGAACAAGAGGCTGATTAATCTTTGCTTTTTAGAGTAGGCACACTTTTCTACGCCTTTTCACTTGGAAGATTGCGTTAACCCTTTAACCTACAACAGCGTGTCAGACTCGTGGCAGAGATTCTGGTGAAGATGTGACAGAAATAGGTGTATTAGTAAGAAAAATTCATTGTAATCCTAACTTTCTGTAGGAACCTAGGGAAAAATATTGAGGGACCCAACGGGAATCGAACCCGGGACCTTCGGCTTTGCGCGCTACGCCAACCACTCCCTCTCTATTCTCCCTTCGAGGTTTCCTATTTTTGGGTATGGAGGCCCCGATACTACACTCGGCCATTCTGAACTGACATTCGCCCTCGAATGACCTAAGTTCAACAACTCAACACTTTCGGGTACACTCCCCCGACGCAGTGGCACAACAGCCGAAATAACTCATTTTTGGAAGACGTGCAACCTTCAACGTGTTTTTCGTGACGGCTGTTGGACGGAGAAATTAGGCTGAATTTTTTGGGTCAACGGTGGAATTGATAACGTTGACCGTGATTCACCGTGGATCCTCGAAGGTCGAGAAGAATCGGAAGCCGTTGCGGCGATGTACGAGATCCGCTTAATTGCGTTAGGCTCCGTAACCAACGGGGCTGTTTCTAAGTGGCTACGGACGGTTTAAGGTTTTCTCGGTGGTGCCGTCTTCGTCTTCCATCTCTCGACGTTTCGATCGACTTTACCGATACTTCCAAGCTTTCGTCAAGTTAACGTACAGGGAGAAAGTATGATTAATTTAATTTGCCGAAATTCCAAGCCTTCGAGTTAAGGTACAGGAAAAATAATATGATTAATCTAATTTGCTAGAATTTCATCGATTCGTAAGCGATTTTAAGTTCAAATTGGTGACATCTTGTGTTATCCAGAGTCACAAAATCACCTTTTCCAGTAAATATACTTTTTTCGCCGTATTATTTTTTCAGACAAAAATATTTGCAATTTATCATACTCGTTGAATTCGTCTCAAAATCCGCTAAAATATAGACACAAAAAATTACAAGTTTATCTACAAAAAATTTTAAGTGACCTTAAAAACTTCGAAAACAAGAATTGTCTTATTAACTTTATTGATATATTTCTAGAAGAAAAAAAGATGTATGTCTATTCATTTTTTTTTTACGATACGAAAGAGAGAAAGAAAAAGGAACTGTCGAGGATAAAATGTTTATAGCAGTACAATTACCTAAAAATATACCAGCCTTCGACTACAAGCAGTTCAAAATGCACTATAATCATCTCACAGGCCTCTTTGAAGCGTATCATACGGCACAAAGATTTTCTATCCATCTATTACACTAACAGAATAATCTGAAGTGATCATACTAGGTGGTTCACCCTGTATAATTCACGAAATACTGACGATCACTGTGCTATTCGGTAGCGAAAGGGTTGAACGAAATACAACTTACGCAGTCGCGCGCGCGCGCGCACACACACACATATATTCTACAACAGTTAGGTACGCTCAATTGACTCGTTCGATCTCAAGACACTTAAGATAAATACAAGTCTCCGTCAGAGAGACTCGCCTAGTTCCTCGATGTAATCAACTGCGTCGATTTCCGCGTGATTCACGAGGCGCCTACCCGATCATCGTTTCTAACGAACGAGCGTGTTTCACAATCGAGAAATCGAAATTTCTCGGACGACAGTCTTTCCCAGAATTACCGTGGCAATTAGAAAAACTTCAGTTAACATTCCGCGAGCGTTTATCTTTCAGATTCGTATCGTTCGCAAGCGATACTAACGAGGGAATATCTACGAGCGTTAGTCACTGATATCGACGAAACCTTGCTATGTGATAGTACTCAAAAAAAGACTTAACACGTCTTTTTTATTTATTGCCAATTGTCCACATTGAAGAGGTAAAAATTGCCTCAACAAAAATGGTGTAAAGTGACGAATTTTGTGTTCTTCAACGACAAAATTTCAAAACTAAAATTATTTATAATTTTTTATATTTTTAGTGTTTGTTATTGAAAAATATTAAATTCGTCAATTTACATTAGAACTCTATCTCTAATAGTTCTCGAGATATTAGCCCTTTCACTGTTACTCGCGCCTATAGGCGCTTTGAAAATGTTTTACGCTGTGTCCCTGGGCGCCTATAGGCGTTTCGAATATTTTCCCGCGCTGTGCCTTTGGAACCTATATGCACTTTATATACGAGCTTCTACTGTGACCTTGGGCTTCTATAAGCGTTTCAAATATTTTCTCGCGCTGTGCCTTTGACGCCTATAGGCGTTTCGAATATTTTCCCGCGCTGTGCCTTTGGAACCTATGTGCACTTTATATACGAGCTTCTACTGTGACCTTGGGCGTCTATAGGCGTTTCGAATATTTTCTCGCGTTGTGTCTTTGACGCCTATAAGCGTTTCGAATATTTTCTCGCGCTGTGCCCTTGGCGCCTATAGGCGTTTCAAATATTTTCTCGCGCTCTGTCCTTGGCGCGAATTTAATCCTTAATTTTTGTGCTCCACATACTTCCACCTTAACTTCTAAACCAATAAATTTCAAAATTTGCAAAAAACTTTAAAACCTAAAAATAAAAGATTTCGCAACCGCAATTAAGCATCTAATTTAAACGTCAATTTTCATCCCATCACTGTGCACAATTGTCAATACAAAAAAATACGTGTCAAATATTTTTATGAGACCTACTATGCATCAAAGTTTCATCAAAATCAGTGTCTCCCCACACTCTTCTTTTTCTCATCGCGAATTAACATCGACGTGAATCAAAGACGATCGACTGCCAGGTTAATCGACCTTCTCGAACGGTAGAAAAGATTCTCAGAGGATAGATTGAGTTCTGTGCTTCTCGCGTTTCCCTCGAGACGTCTCTCTACCAGGGAAAAGCGGAAACGTCTTGGAGCGATAGCTGGTGCCCGTACAACGGACAGGGAGACGTCGTTCGAGCACGTCCAACCTGTCGATAGACAAAAACTGTGTGGCTCGGTGGCGCGAAACGAGATCTAGCGGCTGGTTCGAGTCCCTGGTCACACTTCCACCTGGCCAGATGTTATTTACGACGACAGATTTTCGATCTACGAGATACGTAAAACACTCGAACCGGAACTGGGCCGCGTGACCCGCTTCAATGAGTTAGGAGTTCATCGGATTATTATTACTATATCGTCTTTATTGAGACACAGCGTAGATACCGGGTGGAGGATTTATTTTCGACGCGGAATGCATTATGGAAGGTGTGGAAATGGAAAGGAAAATATGAACGAGATTAATGAAAAAAGGTGGGGAAAGGATAGATTTTTGGGAATACTTGAAAGAATTATAAGTAAATTGGACAGAATTTTCTATCTGGTATTATTTAAGAGAACCAACAACTCAAAAAATGACAAGAAAATAATTTCTTTATAGTCCACTTTGACGGTACATATATTTTTGCATAGTCAGGCAAAATTTTATTTAATTCTGAACACTAGAGTGCACAGATTCTTATCTCGAAAATTGAACGCCATCGCAGAAATACGTCGATAAATTCGGAAAAATTTTCTCACGATCCAAAAAAGCGAATTTAACACTTTGCTGTCGGGCTATTTTTCTCGCGTCTTACATCTGTAGCGGGCAAACCCGAGCAAATTCACAAAGTGAAAAAATCAAAACCAATTTAATCTTCTTCCAAGTCACTACTAGATAAAATACGAAAACGATTGCGATTTTTCACAGGCACAATGTCGCTATCTTCCGAGTAATAACTGTCCGAAAACTCACTACCGTTGCAAGAATAATCTGATGATCTATCAGCAAATATCTCTTTCAATATCACTCAAATCCATTTCGGCAATGGATAAATTTATGAAGACACGGTAAAAACTCTGTCTTTCTGCGGGATTCGAGAGAGGGCGAGCGTGAGTCGTACGACCCTCGTCCTGCCAAGTCTCCCGCTGTCGAGCGTCAGCATGCTTCGGACTAGAAAACTAGTCTCCCGACAGCAAGGTGCTGATAAAATTTTCTATAGTAAATCCTGAGAAATTACCGAAGATTACTGAGAAATTAATGAAGAAAGAAAATGATCACTCGTCACTTTCTGAATGATTCGTTAATCGTGGCATAACTCTCTTTCCAAAAAGATTATAAAAAAAATTGCGCACTCGATTTATTTAGCACCATTATTAAAACACTCGGTCAAAATTTCATCGAGATAATTTCGGTGATTTACCAAAAAAAAAAAAAAAAAAAAAAAAAATGGAACACAAAGTTAGGCAACTCTTCCATACGATTCCCCAAAAATTAACCACAAATTTCCACCTCACCACCGAGTCACCGACCCACAACAATCCCCGGCGCGAATTTCGTTAAGTCGCGACGACAGGGCAGAAGTCAATTTCGCGGAAAATCGCCGATTCAGCGGCACTTCCGCTCGTCGGTCGACAAGCCGGAAGAATAAGAAGTCGCGAGGGTGGTATCAGGGCCGTACGAAACGGAACACCCCTCCCCTCTGTAATATCTTCCTTTCCGGTTGTATGCATAATCGATCGACTTTTCTTTTCGCCGGTATGAAAGGCCGACACAGGGAAATCGCGATGGAATTTATATTTGCGAGCGATCCATCGTGTTGCTGTCTGACAGCCGCTGCTTGTAACCGGTACGGAGCGTAGAATATTTCGTCTATAGAAATCTGTCGAAATTCCAAGTACTTTCGATCGTTGAAAAAAAAAAGTACGGAAAAGTTGGAGTTTCTAGTGGGATAAATTTCGTTGGAATTTATATAAGAGAAACGAACGTAGGCGGCATTCGTTTAGAATAATTAGTTGGAGGGAAAGAATTCAGACATCTTGAAGTAGCTTAATTGACTGAAATAGTCCACTAACGAGAGAAATACTTAGACCTTGGAGCTACGTTTTCTACAGATTTTTATTTCTTTTTTTTTTGTACAAGGAACCTTGATTTTTGGCTCAGAGGAGAAGCTTCAGATGGCGATTATCGTCGAGTTGAATGAAATTTGACGAGATGATAGGTCTATTATCTACGATAAGCGCAATTTTAGCCGTGGATATAGCTCGTAATGAGAAAAACCGCGTAGTTACGTGTATTGAACAGCGGCAAGTGTAGGGTCTTTAAATATCTTGTCCCTGGTCCAAATCTTGTCGCCGAGATTTTTCTTTTCCGGGAGAAATATTGCATTCAACGTGGATTACTTTATGCAATTATTCCAGAACCATTTCTTTACTTATTATTAATAAAATTAATAGAATTGTTTACCTATCATTGATAAAACAGTTACATGGTAAAAGTAAAAATATGTACACTAGTGTCCATAAGTATTTGGACACCCTATAAGACGGAATAACTTTTTCAAAATTGGGCCAAACGACTCGAGTTTTTTTTTTTTTTGAGAAGAAAAAATTTTGAAAAAATTGCAGTTCGTGGGAATCGCGAAGAAAATTGTAAACGTCACGTTTTACAACTTTTTTATCAGAATTACATATTTTTTATTAGAAAATAAGAAATTTCGCCACCCACGTTACGCACTCAAATCTGCCGTAGCGAAAAGGTTAACTCACTTTCCAAGGCGACTGTACGCGTCTTCCGAAGCTTCTCTCGTCCCTTGTGCCCAGAAAATTTGAGAAACAGCACAGGGGGATCATTAGCTTACTTTACGAGACGACTACATATTCTTCCGAAGTCTGTCAGTTCTGCTGAGAAAATTCGAGAATTTCACGAAAATCAGTCAGACGTCCGCTCGAAACGGCTCCATAAACGCGCCAGTGGTGTAACCGATACACGATTGGTTTCTCAAAGGAAGGTCATGATCAGCCACTCGCTGGCTATAATTAATAACTTCGCCCTCGATCGAAGGGAAAAGAAAACCAAGTCGAGGGTTGGAAGGGAAGGACGAAACGAAAGCAGAGAAAAACAAGTGACAGTAGGCGAGTATTAACGATGGGTGGTATATCTGATAAAAAAAAAAGAAAAGTCAAGAGAGAGAGAGAGAGAGAAAAAGGCTCGACTTGGATCAGAATCGCTGCGGTTTAAATGTCTTCGAGCGCGCATTGGATTACGACGATCGTTCTTACGACTTCGACAACCTACTATCGCGTTACAAACTTCTGAGAACGCTGACAGCAAGTCTCCGATGCACCTTTTTTTCTCCACTTCGATGCTCCCTACGATTTTCATTATGCCGCGGCAATTAGCACATTGCAGGCCTCGTAAACAGTGGGAAAAGAGAGAAGAATTCGTAAACCCTGACCCGAGTGTCGTTCCGTTCCTGATTAATATTCACACGCCTAAGGATAGATAGAACGCCTCTAATACAGTACAACTCGCAAGGTCGTTTATTCTCGATCGAATTTTACCTAGGGAACTTCGTATCCGAAACAGTCACGCCGATTTTAATCGAAAAGCTACCGTCGTTGTAATCCGATGGATTAATCGAAAACGTCGGGTAAACGCACGATTGATATCGCTGTTAAATTCGTTTATGCGTGTACATACACTACCGGCCAAAATTTACAAATCACCTGCCAATTTATGTTAATATCGAATCTGCTATTAATTCTTTATTGATTTGAAATTGATATTGTGGAGATCAATAGCACTTTACCTCGTTTCGATTGATTCCAACGATAGAAAATTCGTTAAAAATTTATTACAAATGCTACCTGTTTGGGGGGAATTTTTGTGCAACTTTCAATGTACAGTGATTCCAAACATTTGGCCGGTAGTGTACATCGGAGAAAAATCGCGTCTGGGAGTATTCTCCGTGTTTCGTCGCGCAGGTACGGAACGCGTGGGGTCTTCGTTGACCGCGTTTATGGCAAGCTCGCACGAGAAGGTTATTTTTGAGCACAAAGACGCTTCGTAGCTCCGCGAAAAAATAAGTAATTTCTTACAGAACAATGCCTTTTCCGCGTTCTCGATAACCGAAGACGTGTCATAAACCAGGTATTCCTGAAGGGTCAATCCACACGCGCGTATAACGGCACTCTCGGCCGAGGGTTGACCTGGCGGGAATTTCTGACACGTCACCGAAGGACAGCGAAGATTCCACGCACCCGCAGGTAGGGCCACACTCCCTCCAAGGAAAAGCGCGCTAAGGGAGCAATGGAAGGGTGGGTGACACTCAAGGGGCACGCTGATTGGTAATTTTTGCGTACGTGAAACTTCTTGCACTTGGCGGGGGAGTCACTGCGGACTCCAGAAAAATTCGGCAATCGAGCGACAGATTCGAAAAGGTTCTATCGAGCGAACACCATTAGATCTCCAGCCGTTCGAGGAGACATCACGCACATTTCGAGTCGCGATCGAACACTCGAGTTATTTAAAACAAGTCGTCAATCGTCTCGTGACGTACTCTACGTTTGCTACGTTCCGAGCAAAACAAATTTGAACTAGTTGCCCAAAATTAATTTGGCGGTTAACAGTCGCGACCGCGAGCTTCCTTTTGACCATCGCAAAAGAACGCGACGCGACACTCCGCCTATCTGTTCTATACGCAAGGTCGTAATTTTATCTGTGAAAATTTAGATCCGAGAAGAGCGAAAAATGTCGGGTGAACAGGACGATCCATCGCTGGGGTAAATTCGTTTACGGTGTATTCGGAGAAAAACTTGTGTTCCGAGTTCTATTCTCTCTGCGTTTCGTCTAGCAAACCACCGCTGCGGTACCTGTAATTATTCGTATAATTCAGCCGGATGAAAAATCGCGGAGAACAGTTGAATCGTGTATTCACTCGTTAAATCGTTCTCCGCGAATCTCATTACTGGCCCCGCGCGCGATTTATTATACCCGGCGGAGGAGGAGCTGAGAAGAAGCGGAGGAGATCGACGGCGGCGGTATCGGGGCCACTTTCAAGTGGAGGAAGAGGAAGAACGTGAATACCGCGCGGTTTCTCTCCTCCCTGGTTCGCGAGAGGAACACAATCGAGCGACGGATGCAAGCTCCGTTTTCCCGGTTTTCTCTCGCTGGAGGTTCGGCCGTGTTTCCACGCGAATACGCCGTCGCGCCGCGTCACGTAGAGCCAGGTGATGGTGCTCGAGAAACGGCGAGGCTTTGCTCTCTCGCGCGCGCCGAATCTGGGTCAACCGAGGCGCGGGTGCGTGCGTCCCTCGACCGCGAATCGCGAAAGCTCCACTTCTCTCTCTCTCTCTCTGACTCTGTGCGTGTGTTTCTTTCTCTCTGTAACTCTCTGTGTGTCTGATACTCTCGCTCTTTCTCTCTCTGGAAATGTTTTTCCTCGCCGCTGGAATCGGCCACAGGCCGCACACGCTCGAGGAGCGTTTTATGGAAAGCGAGCTTTTCCTACGCGTGCACGCGCGATTTCCTCCGTAATTCGTCCGATTCGCAGTTCGACGATCGTTATTCCGCACGAGATGTAACGAAAATGGGGCACGTGTGTCGTTTAACGCGTTCCCTTTTTGCCGGGTCTCACTTGGTCTTTTATACGGGGTGAAAAGTATTTCTGGTACTACTGGAAATAAGGAGGCATGGCTAAAAGTAGTTTATACGCTTTGATAACGTCCATCTAGTAATGATAAAGAAAAAGTTCCTTCAAAGTCACGTGGAAGGTCATTTCAAGGTCACTGACATATTTTTGCAAATTTAAGTCTAGTTTTTATAACGGGAAGTTGTAGGCAATGTGTAGACGAATACAAGGACCTATGACACCATCATCTTCGAGTAAGTTCAAATAACATATCAAAATATCGCTGACCTTGGAACGGCCTTGAAGATGACTTTGGGCAGTCTTTTTAGTATCCATCACCAGATCTTCTTTATACATTTTTTTCCCTATCTTCAGTGCCGTTCAGAAATTAATTAGATGTTTATTATAAGTGAAACATCCAGTGTACTTTCATGCTAGATTATGAGGGCATTTTTTTAATTGATAAAGCAGCAAAACTTTTCTCCAAAGTCCTCATCTAGGTTCCTGTCAACCCTTTGACTATTAGAATCGTACAAATACGTCCTGAAAAAGTAGCCATTTACCTGCAAAAATCGTACAAAACGTTCTATTTCCCACCAATCCTCCCTCGTTTCACCAACACACCGCCATAATAGGAATTATCGAAAAACGAGTGAACTCGTTTACCGGAATTAACACGTTTAAAGCATATACCCACCCGGAGAGACTGCGGAAAATTACAAAAATGTTCGTCGGCCTGAACACAGGAAATCCGACGGCGGTGCATGTGCACCGAATGCAACAGGGAACACGTTAATGGAGAAGGTGTATTCTGTCAATTTAAAGCATCTTCGAGTGTCGATAAAACTCGCCGGTATAAACGTGGAGGAGTATGTGTGGGAGGATGAAACACACGGGTTCTGTACATCGGGAAAATTGACGAGGCTGGATATCGAGTGGAAGCAAAATTACATTTGCCCCTCGGATTTTAATTCGATGATATCCAGCGCGACGCGGTAAACACGTAACAGAGTAGCGCCGTGTATTCCTCAGTACGTTGGATCGTCTGGTTAAATCCCCTGATAGAAACACGATGGAGACAGATGCCTCGTCACTCTCTTCTCTCCATCTATCTATCTATCTATATACACGTCGGAGTTAGCTCTGAAAGTTTTTCCGCGTCAGCAGGCTGAAGGAGAGGCACAGTTTCCCCGGACAATAAGAAAGAACGACGTCGAGGTAGGACGATATATAGGATCAGTGAGAAACTCGCGGTGAGACGTTCCCGTCGTAGACAAAGAAACGTGGCCGCGAGAGAGAGAGTGAATAACAGAATCGCGGTTACGCGAGCAATTTTAATACCATTAAAAGCGGCCGCCGTTAATTTTCTTGAAATACGCCCGAGTCGAGTCGCGTCTGCGACACGGAAGCGCCGTTGTCGTCGAGGAAATTAAGAGAGAGAGAGAGAGAGGAGGCGCGTGAGATACAAAACGCGCAAAATGAGCAAAAAATAAAAAAATAAAGTTTCGCGGTGCACCAGAGAACAGTCGCTAAGGGGGAGTAGAGAAAAATGAGGACCTCCCAGAAGCTCGAGGTCAGGCAGCAGCACAGCAGGCAACAGAGACGCTCGCTAATTGCAGTTAATTAGCTCGTTGATGTGGATTATGCATAATGAAGAAGAGGCGCGATTGCGCAAGTCAGCAGAAACGAATTGAGGCCATCGGTGCTTCTACTTGCATCCCGATGCATTTATAACAGAGGAGAGAGGTTTTTCGAAAATTCATAGTTCGGGGTTAATACTAGTGCTTGGTTGACGTTCATTCCAGATGAGTAAGTTGCTTCGTTTATTTAGAGTTTTGTGGTTACTATAATGGCGAGTAATATTTGTGGGCTACGTGCAATTCCAGTGCAAATGCAACGATTGGTAATAGTGGGTAGTGAACTACGTGTACTTCGGATAATAACGATTAATTTCGAAGCACGACTTTTTGATCGTTGATACTTCATTTCTGGAAGATTTCTACTTTATCTACGAACAATAAAACAGAGGAGGAAACTTGTTACCTATTGTAGGTAACCTTTTATACGAATAGTTACCAACCTTAGGTAACTTACCGATAACGTTACAAAATACTACAGAGCTCCACTTTACCGACTTACCGACCTACAGAAACTCGCTCGTAAAACAGAACTCACTTTTTCACGTAGATCGATAATTTTCAAACCGTCTCCCGAAACAAAAGTACCACTTACCACCGTCTGACACGATAAACATTTTTTACATACGATAAAATATAAATTATCAAACAATGCATCTAATAACAACACCGCACCTTGAAAGCAATTACACCGCCCCTTTACTTCATCCTTTATTCAAAGAGCAGACCGAGGCGGGATCTCTTTCCTCTCGATTTACTTCAGCAATTTCCACGAAGCTTTTAATCTTCCCCGAGACGCGAACACCGCGATAAAGCCAGCACGAAAGCGCATAATATACGGCGCAAGAAGACGAACGAGTCGTGTAACGACGTGGGCGGATCGTCTCGCCCCCGCAGCTCAAACAACACACGTCTCCAAGAACAAGAAGAAGAAGGAAGGAAGGAAGGAAGGAAGGAGCTCTTTTGGTTCTTCTCGTCAACCGCCTCCTCCTTCTTCCCCCTTTTTTTTCCACCGAACGATTCACCTTGCACGACGAGTAGTTCAAGCCTCTCTCTCTCTCTGTCTCCTAGGTTTATAACCCAGACGCAGCAGCCAGACACGCTTATTTCCACGCAAAGATCAAGAAGAGAAGGCGAGAGCACGTGTGCGTCTGGTCTGTGTTGAAGAAAAAAAGCGAAAAGACAGAGTGAGAGAGAAAGAGAGAGGAGACGGAATAAATTGGGAAGGTTTCCTGGAGAGACGACGAGCGCGCCTCGTCATCCGGCACGTGCTGGACCGCTTCTCGCAAACCGGTTCTCGATTCACCCATTCGACCGACCCGTGTTTTTTATCCTCTCCAGCCAGGGTTCACGATCGATCCTTGACGAATTATCGTCGCCGCCTCGAACCACTTTTGCAACGGAAAAAACGAAATTACCCACGGGAACGTGAACAGGAACAAGTTACGTTCGCTTGTTCCTTTTTTTTTCTCCTCCTTTTCTTTCCCTTTTCTTCTTTTTCACAGGGTTTGTACGACGAAACGGTACGCTTGTATCGTCCCGCGAAAAATGTAGAGGCACGATCAAACGTACGTTAGGTGAAACGCACTGTGTGTGCGCACGGCTAATACGAAACGGTAGAGAGCTTTTTTCTTCCAATTAGAATACGCGAAAGGTTTCCGCGAGGCTCTCTCGGTTGAAAAGGCAGAGAGAGATATCGCACAGTGGAGAGAGTCACGATTCATATACGCTGGTGAATATATACGCACACCGGCGAGTGAAAAGAAGGAAGCTGATACACGATCGCGAAAAAAAGCAGGGTTTATTAACAAATCTAGCGACTTGTCGCCATTGAATCGGCGGCTGTCGATGGAAATGGGTCGTTTCACGCGCGAGATTAATTATCGGATGTATTGAAAAGACTCATTGTTACGGTCCAATTAACTTCCGAAGGTCGGCCCTGGTCTTTGCCCGGTTTCTGCTAATTTCCCTGCTGCATATCGCGCTTTCGACTATTCACTCTTGTTAGGCGTCGTTAGTTATGCCTGTAATATTCATAATTAAATAATTGCGAAATGAAAAGATAAATCGGTTAGAAGTCGAAGTAAACGTGTTTCCAGTGTCCAGATAAGTGAATTGACAGAAATACGAGTAGTTAAGGACCTGAAATCTTCGGCCAGGGGCGTATAAAGAAACGAGCGAAACACACTAAGAAATTTAGCTTCAGAGTAAAACATTCAGAAAAACTGCAAATATTCCAAATGGCAATTAACATTTTCAAGCTTTCCAATTGTAAATGAAACACTGTTGGTCATAAGTCGTCATTCTCCTATTCTGCAGAAACTCGAGATAGAATGCAATGTATAGTCGGTGGAAGCGATACAGAGAGATCGTAAAACTAGGAAACTTTTCTCTTAAATTTGTATTTCAATAGAATCTCTGAAGAGTTTGAAAAAATTGAAGCCCCGAATTTAGTACTCCTCTACAAAAAAAATTCCACAAGTTTTCCTTCTTTCTAGACGCTTGAGGGTGTCTCACCCCTAAATGCGGCGACAGCAATTAGCCCTCTAACTCGAAGACTCAATTTACCATACCCAAAAATCACTCGGTAAAAACACAAAATTCCACCGGAAACCAACGAATCACCCTGTACATAATGGCGCACATTAGCATATTCCGCTGTAACCAGTGAATCCAGAAGCACAGGTCAGACAAGCGGATACACACATGTGCACATTGGTTTCCACTTTTCCCGATGGTCGAACGGAGTGGAAACAGGCTGGTGAATACGCGCTGCCTGTGTAAACGGCTGCAAAGCCTCGTTAAAAAGCGAATCCCTATTTTTGCGTCCGAGGGGAAACGAGAGAGCAGAATTTCCATTGGCGAACTACGAGCGTGCAGCGGTACGAAAGGGACTCTCGGTTCGACGTTGGAAGAGTAGATGAAAAGGAAACGAGGACGGCGACTAACCTGCTACATTTCGTTCTACGAATTCTCTTCGAATTTCACACCCGAAGACGAACAACTCGATCGAATAGACACGGCGGTACGCGGCTGATAGGAACGATTGATACGCTCAGATGTTAGAGAATTCCCGTTCGATTCTCTGCTAACCTGAAACGCCACGAGGCTTTATCCACGGTGTATTACACAAAGTGCTATCGATTCGAGACACCCACACGCACTGTCCACGCATACGAAGAAACGAGAGGGAGAGAGGGCACGCGCACGATCTCGACCTATCCAATTAGAGTAATTTAGGCGAGTGGGAAAAAAAGGACTGTGCTGCTGCTGGACCCTCGCACGATGGAATTTCCTACCGCACGAAACGTTCTCCGGCGAACCAAATTCGAGAGGATACTTTTTAACGCTGCGCAGAACTCGTCCGTCGTCGTCGTCGTCGGGGCTTTTGTGTGAAAATTCCGCGTTGTAAAAAAGCCGGGGGGAAATATTCGAGCGCGAATTATCCACCGGTCGAGGAGCTTTGTAAATTGACGTTTTCAACTTTAGCCGCCGCAAGTTCCACCACACCGTGAAAACTGCCGAGCGAGCGGACTCTCGAACCAACCGACCTAGAGGTTCCCCGTATAAATCGTATCGTTTGATACGATTTTTTTATGCATCGTTACATAGGCAATGGTCCAGGATTTTTTTGACGCTCGAGGACATTTTCCTTTCTTTTTGTTCTCGAACGTCTGGTTTAAACGTTGCGGGTACGCTCGGAGAAGGATCGATGATAAGTTTCGAGAGGTTTTGAAAAGTAGAATAAAGTGGTTCTATTCGAGGTTCTTTCGCTTCTTTTGCAACGTCTGAAATATAGCCACTTTTAGCATCGCAGATAGCAGAGAGATTCCCTGGATAGTTTCCATCGATTGCGTTAATACAATGCCGATTGATCGATGTGGAGCAGAGTGGTCGTCTTTCAGTGAGATTTTCAAAGGAATTGCATGGAATCTCTTAAAGAGAATTTTAACAAGACGAGATTTAAGAAGGAAGTCTAGTGTACTTATCTGATAGTATTGTAGCATTCAATTTTTAGAATGAAAGAGGAAAAACGAACTTCGTCGATTATTCAATAACTATAGAAAATATTTTTCGGTATTTTTGTGTACGTTGTGACTGAACAGGTCATAAAGGTCACAGAATATAGGTAAAGTAATTGTTCGTGCACGTGAAATTTGTGGAGCATGAAAGGGTTAATACTAGAACTGTTGCAAAAATCAGAAAATTCGGTGTATTCGAACATTCGAATAGCAGTAGAACTCAGATTTGAACTTCGAACACAGTTGAACTATTCGAATAATTCGAATATTTGGAGTGTTTGAGTTTTGGATCGTGTCGAATATTTCGAATATTCGACGTGTTTGAATTCAGGATTGCGTCGAATATTTCTAATAATTCGAATATTGGACGTGTTTGAGTTCAGGATTGCGTCAAGTACTTCGAATAATTCGAACAATTCGAATACTTGACGTGTCGGAATTTAGGATTGCGTCGAATTTTTCGAATAATTCGACCAAATCGAATATGCGCCGTGTCTGAGTTTCGGACTGCGCCAAGTATTTCGAACAATTCAAGTAATTCGCATATTCCAAGTGCTTGAATTACAGGTCCCACGGAATATTTCAAATAACTTCGAAAGAAACACGAAAAATCTGCGAAACCTCCCCGAAAGGAATACACCGAAACAATCTTCTCGAAACACACCTGGCTTCCTTCCCCGAGACAGCAGAACAATCGACGCCCGTTTCAAGCAGAGTTCAGCGAAGTCGAGTGTCGACCGCCTCGAAGCATCCGAGAGAGGCACGCAGATCGATCGACGAATTTCCGAGGAGCGCGAGAACGATTCGAGAAAACCGGGGGCCATTAGCGCGAGTGCACAAGAATCTCGGAGCATTTCGTGGGAACAACAGAGCGATCTTTTCTTCTCGAAAAAAAACCCCGAAAAAAGGAAGAAAAATGAAAAGAGAACACACAAAACCCAGGGAAATTCCTCTCGAATCCTGGGACGAAACGCGCGAAACCTCGCCACCTGAGAGGTTGATCCGTGAATTCCGCGTAAGTCGTTATACAGCAAGTAGAAAAGAGGACCAAACGGCAGAAGAAGAAGAAGAAGAAGGTACAAGGAGGAATTCGAGCAACGCGGCGGAACTCGTTTCTAAGCAAACCTTTCAGAGAAAAAGAAACGACGTTACACGCGTCCAGGTCACAAGTGCTCCGGCTCTTTTCCCTCGACGTGATACCACGCCACTTTTGTTCGGAACCGGAGAAAAACCAAGTTCCAGAAGCGTCACCGGTGGATAAGGATCGAAGGGAGAGACAACGTTTAGAAGAGGGACGACGTTCGACGTTGATACGAGGAATCGAAGGAGAGGATCAAGGTTAGACACGCATCGTAGATGCACGGAGATCGCAGCCGAGCACTCTCCCTTCGTTATCGAGGAGGAAGAGAGGCCATCTGGCAGGGTGCCGAGTGGCTTTCTTAATCGCCGGAATTTATCGAGTGCCTCTTCTCGTTTCAATTCCAGTTGAACGATAATAACGACTCGTTAAGCTGGACGAACCGTTTTCAACCCTGTTGAACAATTTTGTAAGACTCGAGAGGACTTTCTTTCGTTTAAGATTCATCGCTGTTTATTATGGAACTCCAAGATTTACCACAGGCTTCTTCTCCGAGCGATTTTTATGCCCCGAGTATCAGCGAGGGAGAAACGTTATTCGGTTTGCGGAAAGATGCGACGGGAGAAATTCGAGAATATCCCGGGGAGATTTGTGGAAGAAAGAGGACTCGAAGGTGAAGCGGTGAAAATTGCGAGCCAAAGGGACCAGCGTCCACTTCGAGCTTCTCGATTCTCGTTCCGCCTGAATCCAAGGTAAGAACAATAAAGCTGGAACGATTTTCCGGCTGGATCTGCTTTCGAAAGTTCCTCGAAAGTTCGCCAACGTGAAGAGGTTCGCTGATTTTCTTTATCGTCGAATGAACGGCGAAGGGGAAAAGAAGATTCACGTCGTGAATGGAGATGAACTCTAATTAATTCTCTCTTTATTAGCGCCATCGATCAGCTAGGGTAGAATTGGTTAGAAAAGGGTCGAATAAAAGTTCATTTGCACGTAAATAAAATTGATCACCGTTGGAATAAATTTGTCGGGGGAACCGGGCGGAAGAATCGAAGAGACACACCTAAAGTCACTCGGAGATCAAAGTCAGAAAATTACGAACGATTGATCGAGGACGTTATTACAGCCGACAATAGTGAGTCATCGTTTCCATCGGTGATTGTCGATGCATCGTGAGGATCCGCGGCAAAGAATAGCCTGTACACACAGTGGCGCGCGATTCGCGATCGGAATTTTTCAACCGGCGCCAAACGCAGTGAGGTCGTCGTCGTCGTCGAACGAACGATCCAGTCTGTCTACGTACGAACCGTTTCCACTTCTCCACGGCTGGGAGCTCGCCCTTCCTACTTACGGCGCGGCACCAAGTCTCGAAACGATCGACCGAGTTCTCTCCTGCAACGCCATTTAACGTCGGTGTACATTGTTCTCGGGGAGCCTCGTCAAGTGTATCAATACAGAGAGACGAGTCATCGAAACGCTCGTCATCCGGCGAATAACACACACACAGACTGGCGGGGAAGAATCGATCAACGATTGTTGCCTCCTTTGAGAACGGAATCACGTAACAATGGGACAAAAGAAAAATTCTGTCGAAAGTTCGACGTGTTAGAATGTTGAAGAATTAATTATATCGTTATGGTAGTGGTCATTTGGAAAGTCGACGGAGTATGTAGGAGTATAAGCACGGCTGGTGTGTGTGTGCACGGTAGAATTTTTAGCAGTTAGAGTCGATGGATTTGTGACAGAGAATTCATTTTGTTATTACAATAGAACAGTGGTCACTTTGAAATTGAACACACTATATGGAGGCATAGAACACTATTAATTTCTCTACATACACTACCGGCCAAAAATTTGGAATCACTTGTCAATTTACACCAATATTCAGTCTGTTGTAGAGATCAGTAGCAATTTACGATTTTTGTGTAACTTGCAATGCACAGTGATTCCAAACATTTGGCCGGTAGTGTATGTACGGTAGAATTTTGACAAGTTATTTTACACCAATATTCAGTCTGTTGTAGAGATCAGTAGCAATTTACGATTTTTGTGTAACTTGCACTGCACAGTGATTCCAAACATTTGGCCGATAGTGTATGTACGGTAGAATTTTGACAAGTTATTACTTAAAATTGTTGGATCCGGAATATTAAAAAATTAATTACATTATGATAGTGGTCACATTGAAATTAAACGCATTATATGGAAGCATAGAACACTATTAATTTCTCTACATACGTACAGTAGAATTTTGTCAAGTTACTACTTAAAATTGTTGGATTCGGAATATTAAAAAATTAATTACAACATTATGATAGTGGGCGCCTCAAAAGTGGACACGCTATATAGACGTATAAAATATTATTAGTCTCCCTATATATGCACTGTGAAATTTTTTTGAAAAGAATTACCGATGTCATTAAGATAGTGGTCAGTTTGAATGTAGACACGCTGTATAGAAATACAGAATGCTATTAGTCTCTGTATATGCGCAGTGAAATTTTGGCAAGCTGCTGTTAAGAAATACTGAATTTAAAATATTACAAAATTAATTATACCGTCGCGATAATGGTCACCTAGAAAATGGACGCAGTATATAGAAGCACAGCTATTAGTCTCCCTGTACGTGCACAAGTAGACTTTCTGCAAGTAACAGGTTAAAATCGTTAAAATTACTCTACTATAAAAATGTGTATAATTTTTAACGAATTAAATTCTGAATATAGTAACCATTAGCATCCAAAGAACTGAAAGAACCCATCAGCGCAATAATGGCCTAACCCAAACCGTCTGTTCCGAGATTATAATTAATAAAATTATCGACATTTTAAAATGTTTCCTAAAATTTCTATCTTCATTCACACGTGTATAATTTAAAAGAAAATTTAGCTTGCATAGACCACTGTAGAATAAAAGTTTCGATACCAGCAGCTTCATCCTGAAACGTCAACTCGCCCAAAATTGTGGGTTAACCCACTATCGTACTCGTGCAGCCTTAAATAAACTTCAATTTTCCCCGATCTAAAGAAGAGAACGTTTGAAAATTCAATTACGATTAAGTAGAACGACGCCAGAAGCACCGTGTTTCCCTATTTCACCTATTTTCCCCCCGGTTCGCGGGAAATCACCCGACCTTCACAGGGAATCTTACGAACGGGGACGACGAGAAAGGTATTGATCGGGGCTGGCCAGAGAGAGCCCGCCTCGCCCAAAATCTGATCTATAAATCAGATTATCGTGTGGTGCACGCACGTGTGTAATTTGGCAACCGGTTGTTCGAAACGATTCGACGTTAACCAACGACAAAATTAACCGCGAACCAACTCCCGACGTGGAACTTGCACGAAAAAGCTTCGAGCGACAGAAGCGGCTTTTCCGCCACGATCTCTCTACCCCGGGTTCTATGAATATTTAATCCCCTTGCTCTCTCTCTCTCTCGCCCTCGTCTCTGTGTGTGTGTCCGGGAACAGGATGAATTTCTCTCTCGAGCAAGAAAATACACAGCCGGGTTGGTAGCTTGAACGACCTTATCGTGGAAATCCTCGAGTGTGTCTTTTGTAAACGTTTCTCGAGTGGCGATGCAATTCAAATGTTTCGGCTTGTTTGCGAAGATTAGCGAGCCTCTGGTTTTCATTCGAGGGTAATTGCGAGATAAAGATATACCGTGAATGAATCTCCGTTAAAACTGCTCTCTTTGTACTCGTAAAACGTCTGATTTAGTTTCCACATTTAAAATCTTCCAGTGGCTCGAATACATACATACTTGGAGACTTGAATCGTTTGAAGGCAATAAAACTTTTCTTTCGTTTCTGTTTATCTAATCTCGCGGGTACTTTAGATACTGTCAAATACCTGTTATTTTCTCCGCGGCAAGAAAGAAAAAAGAAGCAACAACGAATTTATCGAAGGCTATCGAGAGGAGAATTGGCCCTGTTTTTCAGCAGAATTTTATAGAACAGCCACTATACTGGTAGTGAACCCGACCCAATCAAAGCTCGCGTAACTCAATCGATATCTCCGAGTGCACTTCTAAATCTCCGGATTTCTCAACGACCGCCATTAACACTCGAGTATCAACAGAGAGAGAGAATCGTGTCAGCGAGTCGTAATTAACATCGATTTCATTATGTCCTCCGGCATGGTTCTACCGAAAACTCGTCGAAATCAACCGTTCGAATAACTACATAAATTACACGAACGATATCGATCGATCGAAGCTCGCCACGGAAATCGTGGATCGTTCTCGAATCACGAACGATCTCGACAATGCCAGTCAAACCAGCCGCCTCTCCTCTCTCTGTATCGATTCTCTCCTTTGCCCCTCGATCACGTTTCAACGAGACATTCTGCCATTAACGAGCGAATACGAAATGTCACCGAGGCCATCGGGGGGAATACGCGAAAGGTAGAGGTTTTGCAGTCACGTGTTCCATCATCGATTTAATCAGAGTGGCCGCCGCGGCGTGAAAACACATCGTCGCCACACTTCACTTGGCAAGAATTCTCGCGTGCAACGAGACAGAGAGAGAAAGAGAGAGAGATTCCTCTGTTGAAAACCGTGTTTTCCATCTCGACAATACACACGTTCACAAGTATTTATCAATCGCTTTTGAATAAAGCCTGTACATAACGCCGCGCCTCGAAGAGGGTCGTCGTCGGGAGCTTTGGAGAATTTCATTAGATCGACAGCTCGACCGGAAGGACTCGAGAGGCGCGTGCCGTTATTGACGTTCGAATCCCCAGTATTGGACGAGGGTTATACGATCGTGTGCTGATCTGTGAATGGAATTGAATTATATGCTTCTCAGAAGAGATGAATGAAAGGAGAGTAGAGGAAGGTAGTATTAACCCTTTAACACTTCAACGTGTCTGGCAAGCGCTTATGGCGACACGGGACTGTATAGTGTGTTTGGTCTGGATGAGATATGCGACGAAGACTTTATCGTTTGATATTGCTGCAAAGTATGTGTTGTCGTTTATACTTCTCTGATTTCTTTCTTTGAACGATTCATTTTTTCTACTGTATTGTAAATTGTTGGGAGAGATTAATTGAATGCGGATAAAATTTTCTATTTTTAAAGCATACTTCGTCAATTTTAACTACTTGCACTCGGTGTAAATTACAGTGGATTCCGGTTAATTGGGACCGGACTAAATTGTCCCAAAAAGGCGAATTTCAACAGGCAAAATCTGAACAACGTAAACAATGAAGCCAAAAACGATTTATTGAAAAACGTGTGTAATATTCGGTGTTGAATGCAAATGTGTGTTTAAGCATGCAAACGAAGCTAACCATAAGTAATAAAATAACATTAATAAGTAATGAAAAATAAGTAAATAAACACATATATTATGTAATGTGTTTATATTCCTGTAAGGCGCTGTGCGACGCGCCTAGACAAGGACCGCGGGACCCAAGCCACAGGGGGCCCTAGACAAGGATGAGCGCAGGCTACACCCCCACTCGACTGGGTCCTAACGGCCAAAAAACCGTATAAAAACGGGAAAAAGGGCAGCGGCCCACACAATATCGCACATAGTCATCGACGAGCGAAGCGACGTTATTCTAACATCAGTTATTTTAAGCGCCTGTAATTCCTCAGCCCTACATTCCGTTCTTCAGTATCTGTCCCAAATAAACGGCGGTCCCGGTTAACCGGAATCCACTGTATCATGAGAAACTAACTGATTGTGCTAATTTTCAATACGAATAAAATACACAATTTTTAAATCTACTTCGTCACTTTTAATACACTGTTAAAGG
Source organism: Habropoda laboriosa (assembly GCF_001263275.1). Taxonomy (NCBI): domain Eukaryota; kingdom Metazoa; phylum Arthropoda; class Insecta; order Hymenoptera; family Apidae; genus Habropoda; species Habropoda laboriosa. The sequence goes on along the minus strand of NW_017100261.1, from coordinate 1,868,980 downwards.
GTTAATCAGTTGTATTGAAAATAGAACTTTTGATATTGCTACAAAGTATATGCTGTCGTTTATTCTCCTATGATTTCTTTCTTTGAACGAATCATTTGTCAATTGTATTCCAAATTATTATCAGACACTAATCGACTGTGCTAATTTCTAATATGAATAAAATTTTTAAACTATACTTTGTCAATTTTAACTCTCTGCACTTGGACTTCTTCTGGGGTAAATTTTGCAGAAATTCGGACCTTTTTCAGCTTGTCATGTGTAAGGCGTTGTGAGACGCGCCTAGGCAACGACCGCGGGGCCCGAGCCGCAGGGGGCCCTAGACAAGGAGCAGCGCAGGCTGCACCCCCACTCCACGGCTTACAGGGCCCTAACGGCCGAAGAAGCGTATAAAAACGGCCAGCGAACCAACGTCATTTTAAAAATCAGTTATTCTAAGCTCTTGTAATTCTTTACCCTTACACACGCATATGTAATAAATTGTTTACTTGAAAGCAAAAATTGTAAATAAGATTCAGAAGACAAGAAGACAATAGTTCTTTGTGTTCTTTACTTCTGGTGTGCCTGAGAGTCGGTGCTTGGGGGAGTACTTCGAGTGCAAAGGGTTAATGAGCTGTTAAAGGGTTGTATTGTAAAATAGAACTTCTATATTGGTACGAAGTATGCCCTGTTTATTCGTCACCAGTGTTTTCTTATCGAAGATTCTTTTTTAAACTGTACTGTAAATTATCGTCAGAAACTAACCGACAGTGCTAGTTTTCAAAACAAATAAAATATGCAATTTTTAAACCTACTTTGTCATTTTTAATACACTGCTAAAGGATTGTACTGTGAAATAAAACTTTCGATATTGGAACAAAGTATGTCCCATGATTTACATTCATCTCTGGTTTCTTCCTTAGAATGATTCTTTTTTAAACCTTACAGACTTGACAGAGAAAATTTCAAATAAAAATAAAATATGCAATTTTTAAACCTACTTCGTCACTTTAAAGGGTTACTCAGTTGTATTGCAAAATAAATCCGTCCCGAAGACGGTGAAGCGAGCCACTTGAAGCCAGGCCCAGCGCGCTCGGAGGGAGTGGCTCGCCCTTTTGGGTCTTTTCCTGGGCCTGTTCGCGTAGGGGTGGACAGGGATCGGCAGGACGACGCGTCCTCGCTCTTCACGAGACCGTTGAACATATAGTTTTTGTATAAAGTATACTATTGCGAAAACGTAGAAACGTTTAATTAATTTTACGCCCACCCTGCTCCGAGTCAGAGTACCCTCTGACAGTAAATTATTACCACAAATTAATTCACAGTAAAAATATGCAAATACGAATAAAATGTGCAATTTACAAACCCTACCTCGTCACTTTTAGTACCCCGTGAAAGGGTTGCGCCGTAAACCCGAACACTCCCCAAGAATCATCTCTAAAACGAAATGCAGAAACTCTGGAAACAAAGTCGAAGTGCTACACGTTCAATTTACAGCTGGCAATAAGTTCGCCAAACTACTCTCGAACTCTCTCCGTCTGTGGCCATCAAGTCGCGGAGACCTTTCTCGGCGGCGTTCCTTTGTCAAATTTCGGAACGAAACTTCACAGTAGCGAATACACCCACCAGTAACTCAACTCTCTTTCGCAATAATAAACGTAATTCGAATTCCATCGCGATGAAGTGTCAGAGTGGCGAAATTCCAGGTGCTCGAGGTCGTTCCGCGCGTCGAATTGCGCTCGAAAAACACGGAACCGCGAAAGAAAGTACACCGGTTTCCTAGAAACAGGCGACGTTGTAACGCAACCGCGGGATCGGTTAGCCGTAATTTTCCAACGATTAAGCGTCACTCGTTCGAATTCCTTTCGCGAAAATCGATCGTTTCGGTGTACCGCGCCTTCGGTTCGCCCCCGACAAAGATTCGTAACACGTAACCGGCGAGAGAGATTGTGTAACTAGATAGGCCGTTCAAGGATACCGAAATCAATTGATCGATCACGTGTGGCCGGTGATTAGAGCTCAACAGAGGCGAGTTTCCGGCATCGAAATCGTCGTTTCGATTTCCATCGTTAGATCCATCGATTTGTGGATCGAGGCGTGGTTCGGCCGCTTGCTCCAGAACAACGTTCATTAACTTCGTTAACCCTGCGGAATTCGGCTCGCGTTTGTTAACGCTTTGACCCTCGCGTATATTCGTGTTAATTGCGAAAAGAACCGCTCGACGAGCGCGCACGAAGGAACTCGTTCGAGTGGAGACTCGTTATGCTTAATGAAAGCTAAAAATTTGACGGAGCTTGTTTTATTTTTTAATTCTCTCTCTCGTTCTCTCTCCTCTTCGGAGGAGACTCTGATGCGCGACGACTGAACCAGATACTCACATGCAACTTTCGAGCTGTCGCGGTACTTTGTTGCTAGGTTGTTGCAAAGGATACTCACCTGAAACAGAAAGAAACAAGGTTCGTTACGATCTAGTTTCGATGTAGAAAAGTTGCGATTAAAATTGCAGATGAAAAACTTGACGGGAGATGGGTTTCGTTATGTAATTCAGGTATTTTTCGATGTTTTATGCGGTAAAGCATGATTTCGGGTACCGTTAGACCTAGAAATATTTCGACAATGAGAAAACAATTACTGAACACTGTGCAGGCAAAAATATTTATATTTAAAATATGAAATAAAATGTAATATAAGTAATACGAATATTTAGAATATAAATAATATGAATATTCGAAATATTCATTTTTGCCGTGTGTCTGAATATTCGTGTAATATAGCAATTGGACGTGATTTCGAGTAATTTTTATTACAACTGCATACGAAAAAAATGCATTAACACGTTCGTCGCCACGTCACCCATATATCTGTGTGACGGGTATGCTTCCGTGGGGGCCCCGTCACCCAGATATGAATATTTAAAATAAAATACAACATTATACTACGTAGCATGGTATTCGTTAAAACAGTTGGAACACATTTCTGGTGATTTTGGACAATTGGGACAATATGTTGTCGTCTTTTTTACATTTTTTCTCGCTTCCTGGCGTTCGAGAATTTGTCTCTTCTTCTGATAACATTTACGTTCTTGCGCTCCGACTATCGGATTTGGGCCCCGTGAGAAACTCGACCGATTCACGCTGGGCGACGAACGTGTTAAACCAGCAATACCTGATCCTAAAGTGGAATAAATGACGCTTCGTACTGAAGAAAAATCAGCGCAATCATTTTATAATAAACAAATATAATTTCTTACATATTATTCTAAGTCGTAATTTAATAGTAATAACAGTAATTTAATTAAATATTGTATTAAAAAATAAATTAGCCAAAACACATCGCTAAAAGGGCAAGCTCGTTACACGGCAAAGCACATTTCTACGCGCACAAAATTCTTAATCAACTTCTCGACCAATTTAACATCATAGATCAACATTATCGAATTTCTCGATACTCCAAGATATCCTATGTGCAGAAAATTCCCGATCAACCCAACTCGACCAATTTAGCCCCGTGTACGTCAGCCGTCTCTTTCGGCATTAAAACAAACAGCCTGAATAACTCAATTACCCCAGATCTTCAACCCTCGATCGATCTTCCAGATTTCACGTCTCACCGAAATATATTTTTAATCCTTCTCTTTTATACTTGCTCGACGCATTTATCAGATTGGATATCCCAGTTGGCGATAAAGTCATTCCAGCAGACGATCTTCCTAATAACTTCAACACAGACACAGCCAGCAAGAGAACACATATATATACACAAGTATCTAGGTCGCGTCGTAATTTTGCCACGTCGTTTCTCGCTCGCACATAGAACGGCCCCGCGACTCTTCTGAATTATCTCCGGTCGCGTTTCGCTCGATTGCCCCGCGAAGACGTTCCGTAATCAATTATGCATCGAACGATATCGATCCCGCGAGCCTGACAATAGGTGACAAGAGGATTATTCGTTGTCACGCGAACAAACGACGGTCGCCTAACCCTCGCTCGTCGACGTTCGGGCATTTTCGCGTTGGAAAATTAGTCGTTGAAAAAGTATAAACCAACGAAGGTCGAACACATCTCGCGTTCCCGCCCACGGGGCAATAACGAACGGTGTCGTGATCACACAGAAATTAATTCAATTAGCGAGAGGCCTGGTTCCCCGGTTATTTCGAAACGATACCACGAATTCCAGCACGATGAATGAACGAAACCTAATTTCCTTCACGCGACGATGTATGGAGGGGGGGAAGAAGAGGAATCGTTGAACTGTCCATTGAGATTGTTCAGAGTGAATCACGATCGATACACCGGAGTGAAGCGAGGATAATTGACAGTGTCCTATCCCTAACCAGTTAATCACCGTTACGAGTGATTGGATTAGCGACGATCGGGACACGATCTCTTGCACACGACCAATCGGCCGGGATAACCGACAAAGGACACGGAAATTCCTTTTGCTAAAGATACACCGCTGGCTGCACGCAGACGGAGAGAGAGAGAGAGAGAGAGAGCTTGATCATTCGTAAACCTGCGCTTCCAAGGTCTGAGTTAAGGTCGCGGTCTTTAATTAAACGCGACATGTCGGGTGCGGCTTAAAAATAATTAACGCGATTCTATCTAAGTGACAAAGTTCTTTTTCTCTCTTCTGTTTTCGTCACGTGTGCTTTTTTTCTCTAATCTTTACGCGATTTCCGAGATTAAAAGTTGTTTGCAAAATTGAGGCGTGGCGAATTGCGATAAGGTGGAGTGTTGATAATCGTTCGGTGATTTGAACGGGTTCTAGGAGAGAAACTTTTCTGAGGATTTATCGGTATTTCTTGGTGAAACAGGACGGTTGAATTAACGGATAGAACGGGGATAGGTAAACGAGGCTGAAAATGTTCGTATTTCGTTGGGGGATTAACCGCCACCGAGCAAAGTTCCCGACGAGAGATCGGGTCTCTAAGTAGTAGAAGCTCGGCTTAACCAGACTTTGTAGACATTAGCCTCTATTTGCGCGTCCTACGGAGTTCGTGACGAAAATTCACTGCTGCTCCTTTGCGCTGGTCGCTCGTTGGGATAATTGCGATATGGCGCGCGGAGTGATTCGATCCTCGTGTGAACTGACTGTTCGAAAAATTTCGACGAATGAGGAGAGACTTGCTTGCGAATCGTTTGAAATGATCAGAGAGCGGAACATAAATCTGAACAATTTTATTGAAATGCTTGAATTTGGAAACTTTTAGTTCGATTGGCTCATTTTAAAGTTTGAATACTTTGAATTTGATTGGTCGGATTCAAATTTCAAAAATTGAACATTTAAATTTAAGTTCTCTGAATTTGATTGGCTCAATTTAAATGTTCGAATTTGATTCGTTGAGTTTAAATTTCAAAAATTGAATATTTAAATTTGAGTCTCTTGAATTTGATTGGCTCGATTTAAATCTTTAAGAGTTCGAATTTGATTCGTTGAGTTTAAATTTCAAAAATTGAATATTTAAATTTGAGTCTCTTGAATTTAATTGGCTCGATTTAAATCTTGAGTAGTATGAATTTAATTGGTTCAATTTAAATTTCAAAAGTTGAATATTTAAATTTGAGTCTCTTGAATTTGATTGGCTCGATTTAAATCTTTAAGAGTTCGAATTTGATTCGTTGAGTTTAAATTTCAAAAATTGAATATTTAAATTTGAGTCTCTTGAATTTGATTGGCTGAATTTAAATTTTGAATAGTGTGAATTTGATTGGTCGAATTTCAATGTTAAAAATTGAATATTTAAATTTGCGTTCTCTGAATTAAAATTTTAGAATTTCAATATTTAAATTTGAATATCTAGAATATGAGTATTTATTTTGTAATCTGCATATTGGAGTACATGAACTTTTATAATTCGAATTTGAATATTCAAATTCGAAATTTTCAAAAACTAAATGGCACAGTTACAGCTTAAGTCGCAAAGCAAACGGGGCTAAACTAACAAACTAAGATAACACAGATTGTCGCATTGAGAATTCTTGCCGCTTGCATTCACTTACAACGATAAACGCGATGATTTAACTTTTGTTCCCTAGCCAAGGACAAAGATAAAACTTTACTACCAACTCCTCTAATTATTTCGCGCGGGTAGAATCGTACAATTTATTCGCTGGTGCGAACGTTCACCGTCTCCCGATCCTTTTTTGAATACACTCCGCCAAGCAATTAAGAGATTACTCTTCTGAATAATCCAACAAAACGACCCAACACACTATCCACCAATAGAAAAATAACATTATTCTACCAAACCTCTGACAATTTTCTCCGCCAATTAAAAATTCCTTCAAAAACCATCTTATTTCGTTTCAATATTTTGAAAAAATTACATTTGTAAGCCTTGTTACATTTCAATCTTTCGAAAAAATTGCATTTTTAAAGCCTTATTACATTTCAATATTTTTTCACCGTCTCCCGATCCTTTTTTGAATACACTCCGCCAAGCAATTAAGAGATTACTCTTCTGAATAATCCAACAAAACGACCCAACACACTATCCACCAATAGAAAAATAACATTATTCTACCAAACCTCTGACAATTTTCTCCGCCAATTAAAAATTCCTTCAAAAACCATCTTATTGCGTTTCAATATTTTGAAAAAATTACATTTGTAAGCCTTGTTACATTTCAATCTTTCAAAAAAATTGCATTTTTAAAGCCTTATTACATTTCAATATTTAAAAAAAAATGACAATTTCAAAGCTTATCACACTCCAATCTTTCGAAAAAATTACACTTTTAAATTTTGTTACATTTCAATACCGACAAACCAACAATCCACTAAAATCCCTGAAACCATCGCAGAAAAACAAGCTTAAACTCTCTCCAAAAGCTCAATTCAAGGAGATTAACCGGTTATACACAGCCAGTAACTCCGAAAATGAGCGTTCAAAGGAAAATGGACAGAAGCGACGCAATCTCTATCAAGGAGCTAAAGTAGGAAGAACGGTTGAAAGCGTCTAGGAGGCGCAAAGTCGAGTGCACGAGAGAAAAATACGATTACGACGGCGTGACCGCGGCCGAACTACGGAAAACAGTATCTCCGCAGCTCAGTTCGAGAGGCTTTGTCCTCTGTGCTCGGCTAACTTCGTTTCCCGTGGCTAAAGCGGGGCTAATAACGAGCCTTTGTTAATGATTATCGTGCTGTCACGCTGCACCGTGACCGACTGATTGACGACAGCGTAATTACGTTATCGTTATTACGATTATTCGCCCACGGAATTGCGAATAATTCCTCCTCGCGTATCAATCCGCATGCGTCACACGCTCAGAAGCGGAATCGTGACGCGCTCGAAATTCCTCTCGCCCTCGATCCCCCGCTTCACATTTCTATGATTCAACAATTGAAAACCGTGGAGAGAAACACAGGTGGCGGTAAATTCTTGGTAAAGCAGAGGCGTGACTCTGAAAGCACGTATAGTCTTCTAAACGGCAAATACGAATAAACCGTTGAAATTTCTGTATTGAAGCACGCTCGAGCCGCCAGAATCTCTCTCTCTCTCTCCTGTTCGAGAGAGCCAGGAATTTCAAGAGGCACGTCCTTTTTTCGAAAGGCTCGCCTTTTAAACCGCGTCACACCTGAACGGTTTATTTACAATCGGGGAAAAAAGGCGGAGAGGCGAAGAAGAAAAAACAGCTCTCGGTTCGTTTCCACCTTTCTCGCGTTACGCAAGCTGGAGAGAAAAAGAACGTTTGCCGCGCGGCTGCGTGTATTATCTACATAATCACAGTTTTACACAGGTAGAAAAGAGTCCATCGATTGCATCGAAACGGTGTTTCAAAATCTACGGCAATTAATTGCACGCGGAGCGGCGTGAAATAGTTTCTACATACCGAAGATTTTTCGCCTGCTCGAGCCTAGGATTTCGATCGAACGACCGAAAAATTACACATGACTGCACGTATAGTGAACACGTTTATTTCGTAACGACGCGTTTCACGCTAATTTTATTCGGGGTACACAGACACTTTGCACACGGTTACATAGCGTGTACTCGGCGAACGATGAGAAAAATAGAAATTATTCCGAGACATCGGTTGTGGAGGAAGAAGGAAAAAAAAAAAGGAAAAAAGTGGTAGAGCAGGCTCGAAAGCTGCGGTGGCGTGAGCCTTGTGACGCGCGAAATATGATGTAAAACACACCGTAACTGGACTCAGGCTCGAAAGTTCCGCGCTTGCTTTCTTGTCGATTCACCTGTCGATACGTGGCGCGGCTGCCATAGCCGGACATAAAAGTGACCGAGCGATAATTAGCAAAAAGGCGGTTCGCGGGAAAGCTCGGCGCTCGGTTTCTTTCGCCGTAGAAAACGTTATTCGATCTGGAGATGTTTATTAAGAGAACGTGACGGCGTGTCAGAAAGAAGGTTCTGTTCTCCAACGGAGTAAACAGAAAATTGCCCCCCGCTGTCGTTCCATTAGAACAGAATCGCGCGGTTTCAGCAGACCGCCGTTGGAAATATCAGCGCGACCACGATGGAAGCTATTAAAAACCAGCCAGATTGTCCTAGTACGATAAAGCGACCTAACTGTAACCGCAAGAGAGGTCTCCGGCAACGAGAAAATGCCACCGCTCGAAGGAAGCCCCGTGTGCTGTCAACGCGTCGAAAAAATAAAGGGAGCACGCTTATGGCCGCTGTAATTATCAATCTTGACAGGTGTAGATAGTAACATTGCGAACAAATGTCAGAGCGAAAACCGTAATAGGTAGAGGACGGGGTCAGCGATGAATACAAATGATAGTGGCCTAACAATGAGTAGGAAAGAAAAATGTGCCGCCTTTAACGAGTTGTGTTTCGAGAATGTGCTTGATACGAGAGAGAGAGAGAGGGGAGTATGTAGGTTGAAGGACTGATAAAAGGTTAATTTGGAGATTCTGTAAAAATACCATTTCGCGATGTAGATACGTGTGAAAGAAGAGAAAAAGGGGTTAGAAGAACGCTGAACTTGGAATACGAGTTTATGGAGCAATAATATGCACCCTCGTTTTTCCAACGTTCGCGAGCCAAGTAGAGACAGCATGGTTTTTCATTTTCGAATATTTCCATTCTTGTGTCCCTTTGTTTCGCCGGGTGGACGAAACTAGGTGGGAAAAATGAAAAATAGGATGGGACGTCGTGTAATGTAAGTTACTCGTCGTGACGTTTGCACCGATGGAGGATTCGTGATTCACGCGAGATCAGTAATAGAAAATTTATAGAAAAACTGAGGAGTCGAGGGAAAATTCGAGGGTCTCTACGCTTTCTTAACTTCTTCGCTGTTATTTGCTCTTTTCGACGAGTATCGAAGCTTCGATTCCATACTCGGTCATCCTGCGCTGACATTCGAATGTCCTAAGCGGATTTCAACTCTCTCTCTGTCTCAATATTTTTGGGTAGACTGTCCCACTCAGCCGGAACTCTTCTGTTCCTCTCAACTCTTCTGGGAGACGTGCAACCCTCTCGCGTGCTTCTTCACGTTAGACGTAGATGCCTCCATCTCTGCTGAGCTCTCAGTTGCAGAAGCTGAGGAAATGTTTGATGGACCCAGTGGGAATCGAGAATCCACAGTCCCTTTACTTTTACGCTTGTAGCCAAGATCCTACATTTGACCATTCTGAGCTGGTGTTTCCAGACGCACTTCAAGTCCCTCTAATACGCTCTTCTTTTTTTTATCATTGTCTCGTGTGGTCGTAAAAGCCTCCATGCTGACTGAATCCCCAAATGTAAGAGTCGAAGAAAAATTTGAGTGTCTAATCGAACCTCTGGTCGGCAAAAAGCAAACTCTACGACCATATCCAAGGCGTTCTCTTAACACTTTATTTACCACTAGCCGATTCGTCAGGTTTTCGGTACTCAAGGGTTGTTGACCTCTAAAATCGACGATTTTCGAATTAAACGGATCTAGCGATCAGTTCTTCGTTTTTAATTTTTGCTAAAATTCCTATTTCACGTTAACTTGTTGGTAAATGGAGAGTAGCGTGTCACTGTTACGAGCGATTAACAATTACAAAAGTACGATAATAAATAACATTAGATACAGCGACAATTGCTCCCCGCGCAACACGAAAAACAAAAGAAAAAGGTTTCCGCTGAACCCATGCACCATCGACCGATCATCGACCACACTCGTTAATCAATGACGCACACGTTCGAAAATTAGAAATAACAAAAACGCCTAAACGATAAGCGAGCTCGTGGAACATCCATTCGCCAAACCTCCTACTTCCGCGAAATAAACAAAACCAGCCAAATTAATAAAATATTAATTTTATCACTGCTATTTGCTCCTTTTGATGAGCATAAAACCTCCCTAATCTCTCAAACGTAACGTAGAAACGAACGAATCGACGGAACACGTGAAAAAGTAAATTTCAACGAACGTTCGCGACGTGACTTCAAAAGAGAAACAGAGCGATTCGACGGTACATCTTGGTTCGACCGGGGTATTGGCCAGAGGCTTCATCAAGGTAATGAAGTGGCAAGAATTATGGAGGACGCGAAACAAGTACCCTTCGGTAGCAGCGTTACTTTCATTAAGCGAAAGAGGGATTGACCGAAAGAGGCCTTGTTACTCGAAAGCTAGCACGTTCTTTGTAAGAAGCTGAACCCGAGAATTAAGATCGCTAAGATAGATGCGGTTTAATGAGCTTTTGATGGGGGAGGGGGCAATACGGTGTTCCAATTAAAAGTTCGGCACGACAGCTTCGATCCGTGTGGTTCCAAATGAATGAGAAGGTCGAAACAAAGGATTAGTACGACCATTACGAAACCGCTGTATTACCTAACGTAATGTCTAACGTGCACACGAATAACGGTATATTTACAGTCGCGAGAAACTTCGTACTATTAATACACGTCCCAGTGATTCATTCTTCATACACCAAGAACAGAGAAGGTGGTAAACTAGGGAGAAACGAGCAGCTGGAACCTGTGTGTTTACACGTAACCGAAGGAACACTTGTTCCAACACTGGCGAATTTTTCGAACCTCCGACCGCCGTTCTCCGTTCGAATAAAAGCACGTAATTCGAACAAGCGTACCTTGATTACGAACTTCTACAATTCACCCTGACACACATATACACAGTTCGGGAGGGAAAAAAAAGGAAAAGCTCCACTCGACGAACGAATAGAACGAATCAAGAGAACAAAGAACACCTTTCAATACAACCACCAAACGAAGCATTACACCATTTAACATATCGTACCGAATACGCGGAGCAACGAAGCCATTTAACCGAACCTACATATGCCAGCATACCACGAACGTCGCGCAATTTGTCCGCATTTCAACCGTGAAGTCACAATCTTCGCGTCTGTATTACCCACCCTTCCGAAGAAACATAGGAAGTACTTCGCGGCAACGGTCGCAGCCGCATTCAACCAGAATCTCTCCCCTGGATTTCGTAAGACGGAAAAACCGGTGATACGTGTTTCGTCCGCTACCAATTTCTTTGTTAATCAAATATGTGTTGTACGATAAAGCCCGGTGCAGACGGAGCATGTGATTTTGCAACGGTCATGCTGTAGGATTCTGCATGTAGTGTAATAAAAAAACGGGTCGAGTTTAAGGGTAGATTTGGAAGGTTTGTATTGTTAGATTTATCAGTCAATTAGATATAACAAAAATGAATCTAACGCCTTACTAGGAGGTATATATTACTTTTGTATACGTTCGGAGAAATCCGTTTTAGCCTTACCACCTCTGTTTAGTAAAGATCTAAATGTTGATGATACGTGACAAAAGGCCCTTCGGTCCCAAGCGGGGTCGTAGACAATATACAGTGCCTCAGTCCGTAGACAGTGCTCTTACCATCAAGTAGGAAAGCGGACCTTCCTTGTGTCCAATAGGAGTTTATAGTTTAAAATAAGGATTATTAATTATTTAACAACCAATAACTCCCATAATCCAATATGTATTTGTCCTAGGGAAATCACACGCTCGTGTGCATTGTATTATTGGAAAGGCAGGATGGTAGGAAAGAAGGTTCGGAGCTTTAACCCTTTCGCTGTTCACTAAAATAAGAAAAAGCGGTAAAAAATGTTCGACTTTTTTTATAATTAGTATTGCTTCTATTTATGTGTTTCACTGTTACTCCTAAAGATATTCTAATAATTAGTCCGAGTATGGTAAATTTTGAAGCACGGTATGCATAGACCAACGTTGCATTCTTTACAATAATACCCTGTATCTTTCTTTATTCGTTTTCATTTTTTTTTCTTTTTGTTTTTGGATTTCTTTTTGTTGGAAACGAAACGAAACGAATTAAGCGACACGACGCGACGGATAGGCTAAACAAAGCGGATTCCGCTCTGCCCGTACGACGTACGGACTAAACAGCGAAGGGGTTAAACCTTTGCGGTCCTATGTTGTGTCAGACTCGACGTAAGAATTTTTGCCTTCAGATATCGTACAGTGGTAAATTATAAATGACGATAAACCATTTTTTTATGCATTAATATTATACTGAAACTTAGTATTTGTTGGGTTATTACTAAGAATAATGCGTCAGCCAGGAAGCTAATATGAGAAACACTGCTAGTGAAAGATGTGTAATAGACCGATGTATTCTTGGTCTCTTTTCTTAAATGCGCAACAGAATTTCAGTTGTACCCTTGCGTTTCTGTTTCCTTCACTTTGACTACGAAATTCGAAGAGAAAAGACGTCCTTCCGCGCAATACAAATAAAAACACATTTAAGAAAATATATAGTGAACGCTATTATTAAACCCATTATCTAATAGTATTTGATAACTAATATCACGCTGAAATATTGGAATAAAGGGAAACCACGAGAGTGACAAAATGAGTGCGGACTAACGAGACTAGTTAGATCGCAAAGGGTAGATACTGCTCGCCACATGGAGGGAAAAAATAATGAACACGGGTAAAAGTGAAAAAGTCGAAAAATTAAAATTTTCGAAGTTATAAATAATTTTTTATCTCGATTAAAGAGAGAGATTTGCTCGATTAGAGAGTTTTCGTGCTACTGTAATGTGTTTCTTTGGCACGACAATAAATGAAATGCATTTCTGCCATTTCTTACCGAGAAAATATTGTAACTGTTCAGTGATCGCAAGAATGCGTAACTAACATTTCTCTGGCGAAGTCTAATGGCGAATAATTCTTTGTTACGATACTAAGTGAGAGGAGGACAGATAATCCGTTGCTTTTATACAGAATTGTTCTCCCGAAACGAGGAAGCCATTTAACTCAAATGAAAAATTGTTCGTAATTTTGAAAATATTAATTTTTGTCCGGATTTTTTCTCATATACCTTTAAAATTCTGAACCCCTTTTGTTTCTGATCACCCTGTATTTTTCATGACACAATGCACACGATCGTATGGTTCAGTTATGACATATAAAGTTGAGCCTAAGAGTTCACAAGGAGAAATCTTTCATTTTACAACAAAAAAGTAATTATCGCCTGATCGTATATTTACATAATACACGTATCTTCGTAAGTACACACGGTCACTTGCACTTCGTTGCCAACGTTGCCTCGTTATGATCACGAGAGACACGTTAAATGTAACCTCTTCAGGGACACTGACACACGTGTGCACGTTTAGTTTTTTCGAAAACTCTAATCTTTCTGATAGAAAAAGTACGAAGATGTAATGAATAGTTTATTCGTTACATAATCTAAAGCTATTCATAAATCATACATTCTAAACTGTGCATTACCTAATCTGCCATCGAGAAAAACAGTTTAATTGCTATCGATATAAAATGAGTAACACGTAACTGCCTAAAGAAATTCTATCATCCTTTTCCAACATTAACGCTAAAACAGTCAGAACTGAATGTAGCATATTTTTCCTCTTTTGAATAAAAATGTCGAAATAATTATTTCTAAAATAATTTCTACAATTTAACCTTCTTAGACTCGCGTGGGGGTCCACAGACCGACGAAATCGGAATTCGCTTACCTTTTCGAAACAACTGACCCTCTCGCCCTATCCTTCCCTGTTGTCGTAACGAATTACATGAAACTGTACGGTATAAATACCATATTCCGATCATTTAACCCTCTACAGTCGAGACACTGTTCTTGGGGATGTAAAGCCCGATGCGGAGTCTACGAAACTCCTCAACTTCCAGTTAGTATAGGGGGGAGTTCCCATAGCACCGGACGCTTAACCCTTTGGCTACATTTGACGTAACAGAACGTCGTGCATTTGTTTGGGCTAGTTCATTCTGGTTTATTTCAAAGTGATGCGTATCTGTTGCAACAGAGCAAATAATTTCAGTATTTTGGTGAACCTTGTTTGGGATACACAACCCCATAATGGCAGAAATAGAGAATATATTTTATCAAAGTGATAGCGACAGTTTTAATGAAAGTAGTGATCTTGAACAATCTGATGAAGAATTTTTTAATGACCCTTTAAGCGATAAAGGGGAATTTCAAAATGAAAATGATGAAGAATAGTAATGAATAGCATATAGAAAAGTAAAAGACGTACAAGATGCTTATCAAGCAGTGATAGTGAATATTCTCGTGAAAAATTAGATGAATGGATTTGGGAAGAAAAAGAAAATGTAGCTGATGTAAAACGCTTTTCTGAAGTACCTGGAATCAATACTTTGTGCCTGCGAAGGCTAGGTGATAATCCTAAAGCTTTAGATGTTTTAAATGAAGTGAAAAAAACAGAAAATCTGCTGCTTTTACTTGCCCACAAAATTAAATGTGCTCCAAGTGCAAAAAAATTTTCAAATAAATGTGTACCCAAAGGGTTAAGGTTTTTCTTAAATAAATCTCTCTACCTGTGCACACGCGACTGAAACGCGTAGAAAACTTATTTCTATTCCTTTTATCTCCTGTAGGAGACACGCAGAATAACAGCTCGGTAGCGTTTCAATTATTGCAGATATAACTAATGTCCGATATTAGGTGCCGTCCGGCGTTAATTTTCAACTTTATTACACATTTCCCTAATGAACATTATAGAACAGAGTGGTTGGTTGTATTAACACATTAAGGACCGCTAAAAAATCTATAAGACATACGCCTAGGACCGCACGTTTTTGGGCAAGCTTGCACACGTTACTAAAATCCTCGTTACTTTTTTATTTACGAAGCAATTTTTGCGAAACTTTCAGAAATTGTAAAATAGGATGCATCTTAGGTATTATTGAAAAAAAATTATGTTTTTTAATAATTATTATAACTTTTTTACTTGAAAAATAAATTTTTACGAAATTTTTAGAAATTGTAAAATAGGATGTATTTTAGGCAATTATTAAAAAAAATTGGTTTTTAATAATTATCATAAAATTTTATTTAAAAATCAATTTTACCAAAGTTTCTAGTACTTTTTTAAAGTATGATATTGCGTGAAAGATTTTTCTCTATGAAGAGGAACCATACAAAATTTACATATATATCTTGATTCGCTTCGAAGACGAAGACTATTCGAATCACCAAAATGCAATGCAACGTGTCGAATTTTCTCTGAGACTAAGCTGTTTTTATTTCGGGTTCGTGCATTTATACAGTCTTTCATAGCTTGACCTGTACGGTTTCCACCAATGGGATGAGACGAAAACGGTTAATACATTGACTATTGATGTAAACACTTAAATGGACAAAGTAGATACAATGTATCAAAGTAATTGACATCTAAAGACAACGTGTAGAAAACACGGGTTTGTCTCGTGATCCGTCCGTAACAGACGGGGCGCGCAGCACGAGAAAACTCGTGAGCGGTCCTTAATATGTTAATTTCATTTCAATAGAATAACGTCGAGCTCCAAATAGAATGAAAAAAAAAACAAAACAAAACAAGAAAGATAGAATCAGCGGAGTCCCTGAGACTCCGCCTCGACAGTAGAGGGTTAAAAATCGGTGTGAGTCACTATGCACTGAAAAATAACGCGAGTTCAAAAATGTTAAGGTAAAACGTTAAGTAATTCCACAGCCAAGAAGAAAAAAAGAAAATCGTCCTAGAATAGGCCAAAATTACTATTTCCTCCGCCGTTGTCACCGTCTGGGACGGTGACCTAGTGCAAAAGCAACGAGAGCCAACTCACATAGCCAGACGTTGCCGCGGGGCGCTGTGTGGAGCAGGTTGAGGTGCAAGTTGAAGTCTAGACCGGCCAGGTCCTGTCTTAAATGGGTGCTGTCCATGATCAGTGCCCTCTCTGGCAGCAGAAAGAGGTGGTCGCTGCCCTCAGCGGGCCCCAGGGTTCGCGGCACGCCGAGCCCAAGAGGCCCAGACCGGGCCGTCAACATTCTACCGCGACGATCGCCGAAAATCGCGTTGTCGCGCGACGGCGCATCCTCCGGCCCGATCCCCGACACGCTGACCGTCGCCTCTTCCTCTTGCTCGCGACCGATTCACTGCCCCTTTCACCTCTTCCGGTATGTTTCCTCACTTTCCCGACTGCGATCGTCGGAAGGAATTCGTCGGATTAAACGTTGAACTTGAAATTTCGAGAAATCGGTGTTTGCGGTATTTCGTCGAGATTTGGACACTTTTCACTTTGTTTCTTGAATTAGCGAAGATTTGGAAATGTAAGTTTGGTTTACGATTGAAATTAGTTCAATTGTAAATTTTCATGGGTCCAGGATCAGGTTCGAATTCGTATAACGTGTGTAACTGGAAAGGTATTCCAAGTTTCAAGGTACACACAGTACGGAGCAGAGTTCACTGACAGTTTGGTCCGTAAATATTTACCCGCGGAACGAGGCGGAATCGTTCGGTAGAGACTCGGATATCGGTGAAGTTCGAGGGAGAGAGGAAGCCACGCGGCGCGCTTATTCGACCGAGTCTCTCCTCCTCGCGTCGTTCCTCTTCTCTTTCATCGCGTCCGGCGCTCGCGCGCTACTTCGCGGTCCAATTAATCCGCCTCTAATTACCGGCCAGCACTTTTGTCTGATCGTTAATTGCGGATAGTCTGGACTGGCGACTCGTGGTTCGTTGGATTCGCGTGGCAGCTTAAGGATCCTCCTCCTCTTCTTCTTCTATAAGGCGTGTAACCACAGAGTGTTGCACGCTTCTTTTCCTATCTCGTTCCTTCCGTTCCAACAACTTCCTCTTATCTTATTGACTCCGTCTACTCGGATGAATCGTCTCGAAGCGACAGAACGGGCGCATTGTACGCGTATCTTGGATCGCGCGGACCAGCAGTATGATCTCGCGAGTCCGCCGCGGTCAGTCAACCCTAATGGAACGAGGAGACGAGCGGGACGGGCGCGGATCGTCCACGCGGGCTGGCACGAATTGACCGCGGGGACGAGTGGCCTCGTTGAATTCGTTTAAAGGCGGGCTGCTTCGTTAAGAAGAGCCCCCCCGAAGAGAGACTGGGAACGCGTCTCTCCCCCTCGCTCCGCTGTGTGACACACCACAGCACACGACGTTCCTCTCTCGTTCGCAACGTTGATTCCAAAGCACGCGATTTTGAACGCGTGGCACAGCAAACAGCGTCGCCTCTGTTCGCTCGGTGAACGTCGATTCGAGAGACAGACGACCTTCTAGATGTCGTATTCCCTCTCTGTGTCGACGGTGTTTGCCAACAGACGTTCGCAAACGGAACAGCCTTGTTTGCGTTAGAAGCCTCTGATCACACCGTTAAGTATGCCAGGGGAAATAATTCGATACACTGCACTCTGTGACTGCCACGTTCTGTGTTGTCTCTTTGAGAACACGTGCCTCACAGGTGAGAGAGACACGGTAGAGAAACGAGTGTTACCGAATCGATCGTACAAACGACGTGTGTTTATTTGAGAAACTGGGAATCGAACGATTCTCTCTCTCTCTCTCTCTCTCTCTTTCTCGATGTAAGATCGATCAACGATCGTACTCACCGATTCTTCGCGACACAACAACGTTACACGTACACGCTACTTGCCGAGAAACACGAGACGCGACTCGCTGTCAAAGCGGACAGCTGAGCTCTGACAGCCGGGAGTGACTCGTGGGACGCACGGGTATCGAGCGTAACACGATCCTTCGCGCGTGGCGGTCAGCGTTCGACTGAATGACGCTGCGATGCGGCGCGCTCGCGAGACCCGCCGAGGGGAGCCGGAAATTGCCGAGCACGCGGACGACGCACGATTCGGGCGGTCGGCAGCGGGCGGACACACCGCACGGGGCATTTTTCGTTTGTTTCTCGCCCGTGCAATTGAAAAGCGACGGAGAGACACGAACTGCACCCACTACTCCGCGTAATTTCCACCGATACCTCCCCGCCCCACTCCCTTGTTCTACGTCTCGGCATAATTCCTGGGGATCTACTCGCGTCCCCTGGAACCGAACGGACGAGGGCGCAGTACATAATTCTGTCGATGGAACGCGAAAAATCGAGTGTATCGTTCTACCGTGGACCCAGAAGGCAGGAAAATTGAATGGATGGCACGGTTTCGAATGGAAAAGAATCTCTCGTTCGCTAGACCTGGATGCTCTGTATCGATCGAGAGATGCTCCAATAATTGATGAATTCTCCGGTGGTAAACGACCATAGTCCGTGATATCTGTTTGTTTCGAATGGACCATTCTACTCTGTATGTGTACTATATACACTGGTTATGAAACCAATACACGGATTCACGGTTCGCTCCTGGTGTTTGTCTTTATCGGTTCGATAAACTGGAAGTGTAACGAAATGTATAATTTCGAACGCGTAGATTTTAAAGACTTTCCAATAGTCTTACACACACACACACATACGTGTAATCTTATTTCCTCGCGTGATCGTTCGATTTACCAGTACACGCTCGAAGGATTTAACGGTGTCGTTAAAAAAAGAAAAAAATAAGAATGCTCGCGGTATTATTCTACGCACGGATAAATGGCAATTACTTACGGGTAAAGTTACAGTTAAACGGTAATTACAGCCGCTTGCCGGATACCGGGATAGTTGGAGGGAGCGCGATCACAAACTTGCACCGCGATTAGTGTACGTTTTAATACGCGTATACAATTGGGCGTATATACATATTTATGCGGCACAAGCGCAACGGGTATAAGCTCTGAAAATACTACAAGCTCAGTGGCTCGGTAAAGAAAACCGGACTATAATAGAATTCTTTCCTGTAGCCACGTACCTTGGGCACAGAATCGTTAAACAGAAATGTTGAGAAGTACGCCGATCTTTCTTTAACGTTAAATGTACCGAAAAATTTCAAACTACCATTCCTCGAGGCTACACTTCGTTAACCCTTTGCCTTGCAAATTTTTAATCGTTGTGCGTTAACCCTTTCGCTGCGGCAGATTTTAACGCGTAACGTGGGTGACTGGGGGTAAATTTTTAACCACTGCTGCAAAATTCGTTATTTTGACCGTATCGCTTTAAAGGTAGGCTTATTAACCCATTTGCATCGTTTGAAAAAAAAAATGAGAAATAGGCCCTTGACGCGAAATTTGAGTAGTTTGGGATTGTTTGCTGTATGAATGCGTGTATATGTACGCTTCCGTGATAGTGACCGGGAAAATTGCGCGTATATGTACGCTAATGATGCAAATGGGTTAAATTAGGAAAGTGCGTAAGGATAAAATTAAGTATTGCGGAAGTGAAAGATATAATGCGCTCAAATTTCAAAACTCCTCTAGGCGCCAATAGTAACGAAAGGGTTAACCGTTAAATAAAAAAAAGAAATTAAAATATTACATAAAATTTGCATTCTCTAACGGTGAAGCTTGAAAGGAACCCGAAGTCAGAGGTAAAATGCAAATTCATTGGAGACACAATTCTTCTTCCGTCACATCTCGGCCGTAATCTCCACACGACGAAGTGTGACTCGTCATAAGGCACCAAGAGGTTAACGAGAAATTAATTCCAAATGCTATATTCCCGGTACCGTCCTTATCAAGACACGAATTTCTACCAGCGACTTTCACCCAACCAAGCTAAAACTAGCGACCCGTGCCGCACCGGATATTTCACCGACTTTTTATCCCACCGCGCGTCTACCTCTTATCGAACTCGCGACAAGGTAGCGTGTGTGTCGCTCGGATCGATCTATCGATCGGTCGTTTCAGAGACCAGAAGAGACCCGACCGCGAGCGCGATTTTCTGCTCGAAGATAAAACAAGGTCCGCCACGAGCTTCGTCTAGCGTAAACGCGCGAAGAAAAGAAGAAAATGTGGGAGGGAGAGAGGCTTGGCGTGCTAGCCGGTCGAGTGAGAAGCTCACGATGCGAGAATATCACGAGCGTACAGAACGGTCTGGCCGCGACCGGCAATTTGCGCCAAGCTCGCTTTTATAGCTAGAGAATGTTTCGCGAAGCTGCACCGGAGCTATCCCGCATAACGCGACGATCGTTAGGAACGTTTCACGGAACCCCGCCTTACGACCCGCCCGATATTCACCGAGAAAACACCAGGAGAGACGGGTGCGTTAGGTGGAACGATCGTTCTCTCTGCTGGATAACGAATAATTTCGAATGCGAATGACGAATCCGTTACACGAGAGATTCTGTGAGATTTGTTTGAAATTGTTGCGCGGAAGCGATGGAACTGGTTGGGCAACGGAAGCTGGGAGGGAATGTTTAGATTGTAATTGCGTAGAATTGGCGATATATAAATAAATGTACAGGGTGAGCCGGGTAAAATAGGAAAACATGTCAAATGAGACAAATTTCTTTATAAGTGCCATTTTTTGATTTTTTTTTTTTTTTCTAAGTTACCAATGTTTCTTTACACCACATATGGGCAGCCCCCGGCCCTAATCTACTGGGTAGTCGGAAAAGTCATGACGCATTTTGGCAAACAGATAGCGCTAGTTCGTTTTTGAGGTACTAGAGTCATTCGCAGCTATGTTATTGCTGCCATTGGACAGTTGACAGTTCTAGCTTCATTCTAAAAAAAAACAATTGAGCGATTTGGTTGAGTTTTGGAGATTTTACAACAAGGGTAAGATGGAAGACCAAACTGTGCATTTTCGCCATATTTTACTGTTTTACTTCCGTAAAGGGAAGAACGCGCGTCAAGCGTGTGCAACGCTGCGTAAAGTTTACGGTGGCAATGCTCTACAAGAACGTCGGTGCCAACGATGATTTCGATCTCAACGACAGTCGTCGGTCAGGGAGGCCCTCCGAGGTTGATGACGGCAAAATCAAGGCATTAATCGAGCCAAATCAACGTTTACACGACACGAAGAGAGTGCAGAAACATCCATCATTCAAGCGTTCACGACCACCTGAAGAAGCTGGGATGCGTAAGCAGGCTCGATATTTGGATTCCTCATGAACTCAAAGAAGTTCATTTGACGGCACGTATAAACATCTGCGATATTCTCATTAGACGTGAGAAAAACGATCCTTTTTTGAAGCGACTAAACTGGTGATGAGAAATGGATTTACAACAAGATTTCCACTTGTTTCGCGCTCTTCAAAACTCCTTGCGTGGTATAACGTTCAATTCCGATCAGGCCGTAAATCAGCACCTTGTTCAGTTTTTCGCCGATAAAGACGGGTCCTTCTATGAACGAGGAATTATCAAGCTCGCTGAAAGATGGCAAAAGGTTATCGAACAAAACGGGCAATATATCACTGATTGATCTTTGTTCTTTATATAAATAAATGACTTCAAATATTTCAGCGAAGTTTGTCTTCAATCTTCACGTTAAATTGTTACGTCGTTCGTTGTATTATCAAATTTATTTAGAGCTTTATACCAAAGCATTATATTATACATAAATGAAATACGAAGTAGCAGCAACTTGTTTTAATTCATTTAGTATTCATTTATTTTACTTAATAATTTGGCCCGGCCCTTGACTCGGAAAGAGAATGATAATTCGGCCCCCAAACTAGGAAAAGTTGTCCATGCCTGCTTTACACGAATGTGTATATCTTTTTTTTTACTGTGTGTTCAGGCGTAATGTGACTTTGAAACGATCTCGAATTCTAAAATTTTTAATCAAATGTGAATCTTTTCATTTTTTGCCATTTTTTTCATGAAAGTAATTTTTCTTCCATCTTATTCACCCTTTGACGCCGTTTAAATTACGTACGAAAATTTTCTCGTGACAGCTAGAAAAAATAATTAGGTGGTCCATCCTGTACACAGAGTGTTTCAATGGATTACACCGTATTTAGGAGATCAAAAAGAAGAAACAAGTTCGTACGAACCCACGTCTGAGAATGATTTATTAAAGAGTTAAAAGAAAGAAAAGAATCTCTGTGCGATGCTTCTCGATCTCATAGCTCCGTGTAGCTCCAGAAGGAGGAACTTTCGAACAACTGTTATAACTTAAAGCTTCGCAAAGTCGAGAGAATAATATCTGACGGATACGTATGAACTTTTTTCATCTATTCGATCCCCTAGATCAGGGGTTCCCAAATGCGGCCCGCGATGGCAGATCAGCCGCGTCTTGAATTTACAGATAATTTACATATTTACAGGAAAATAAATAAATTTTATCGTATAATTAAAAATTGTTCAGTTAAAAAAATACTAAATTTTATACCTTTGTTATACACAATTATGGCCGTAAGTGTCTTAATGGCCCGCCAAATATTTTCAAATTTACAATTTGGCCCACCTAGGCAAAACTTTGGGAGCCCTAGATGCTCTATCAATTTGGCGCCAACCTATTCAAACATCCTGTAGATGTAATGTATCGAATTACTCGAATATCGCGTCTTCTGACTGTGATTGCGCGTGAGCATTGAACACAGTCAAGTGTCCTCGGTGTTTGACGTAGAATTTTTTTCTGAAATGGACGACGAACGCAAACCCAAGTGTAACGACGTGTGTCTTTCTTTTACTTGCAATTTTTCCACATTTTTCAACAAATCTTAACCTCGAGATGATTTCATTCAATGCTACGATTTCTTTTCTGACTATGCATCTAAGCGTCAGCCATGTTTTGTTCTAGTACCGTAACAAAAGTTAATCTGTTACAGATTAATTACACTTAGTAATCCTCAGACTTACGAATTCAAACGAAAGATAGGATTACGTTGAATTTTTCTTACCGATATAACTATTTTCGTTACATCTTGATTAGAATCTCTGCCACGAGTCTGACACGTCGTTCTAGGTTAAGGGGTTAACAATAGCCTGAAAATCCTATAGCACTTCGAAATCCTGTTACTCGAGAGACAATTGACTGTCCAGCCTAAAATCGTATTACAGCATTAAAGCAGTTATCTGCTCGAGGAGAGTGGTTTACCACCGGGAGAGTTTCCAGTATCACGTTCGATCAAGTTCGATTAAATCTCTCGTCGATACTACTCTCGGCTGCAAAACTTTCTCTTACGTAACCACTCGAAATTCTCCGGGAATCTGAGACTGTTCGGTGCATGAATATTCCAAGTGACCGGGGCGTGTCTTGCGGCGTCCCTCTGTGCATCTGCGGGGCTCGTTGAAAAATTCAAGTCCCCGTGGGGGGAGAGAAATCGGTGGAAATAAGATGAAAAAAGAACCTTATCGAGAGAGGGAGGAGAAGAAGAAGAAGTCAAACCACCGTGTAACTTCACGACCGAGCGAAGTTCCGTCGATCAGGTATACTGTTACCCGCGCGGCGCGGAGGCGCTTCTTGCGGCTTGATCTTCCGCGTGCGTGCCTCGTGTACGAAGTCGATGAAATGGCGATCGATGCCCCTTTATGGGGACTAATATGCCAAGTCCAGCAGTCGACTCGTCTGATAGCGGCGGCCTCGTACATGGCGCGATCGAACCAGACACCAGCGCGGCCGACAACCCGCTTGATTGACAGAGATCTTCTTCGTTCTTGCTTACGGTATCCTGTCACTTTGCTCCGCTAAGACGAATTGCTGCCTAGGCCTTTTACACCGCTGCATTTTTAACGGTGTACCGTACGATTAGATTGTAGGAATTCGTAATGAAATCGCTTCGGTAACGCGTCCTTTCAACTCCCTTTCTGTATCTCACTTTGCCACTTTTGGTGGGAATTAATTCTAGGAAGACTAGGAAAGGGAGCTTGACGTATCCATTAGTTAGGAGATATGTTACTTTTCTCACGTAGAAAATTTCCAAAAATTAGTCTTTATAAGAATTAGTATCCTCTTTACCGCCTTTGAAAAAAATTAACTCTAGAAAGACTAAAGGGTGGAATTTGTCGTGTTATTTTTCTCATATAGAAAATTTCCATAAAAATTGTGCGTTAGAAAAATTAATATCCTCTTTATCGCCTTTGACAAAAATTAACTCTAGAAAAACCAAAGGGTGGAATTTATCGTGTTATTTTTCTCATATAGAAAATTTCCGTAAAAATTATTCGTTAGAAAAATTAATATCCTCTTTACCGCCTTTGACAAAAATTAACTCTAGAAAAACTAAAGAGTGGAGCATGTAGAGCTTATAATGTTATTTTTCTCGTATAGAAAATTTCCAAAATCATTACAAGAATTAATATTCCCTTTACCACCTTTGACAAAAATGAACTCTAGAAAGACTAAAGGGAGGAGCTTGTAAAACTGATCACTTAGAAAATTTTAGAAATATGTTATTTTTCTCATCTAAGAAATTTCCAAAAATTAACATTCTCTGTGCCTTATAGCAACGAGTCAAACTCTCAACACAGATTCTGGTCAATATACGACAAAAACAGCTACATTACTAATAAAAATTAATTCGAATTCCAGCTGTCATTCTAATTTACGAGACTGAGGATTACTAAACGCACCGTTTAGATATACACTCAACAAAAAGAAAATCCCAAGTCAAGGGGTCAACGTTACCTTATTTTTATTGCAATATTACATATAATCTTCTCTCTGGACCAGCTGTTACGCAAGGCAAGTGACCTAAATTCATACCAACAAAGATACACATCCTCGTATCGAAACTTTCTCCGCGGAGGAACTATCAGAAAAATGAGGGTATAATGGCAATGGTCTCGAGGCTCCGCTGCCAGGCGGTGAATCAAAGGAATCAAAGGCTTGCATAGAAAACTGGTAGGTCTGTTGGATTGAATCATCGCTAAATCTGCGCGCCACGCGGATCCCCGTTACTTCGCTAGTCGCGTGTATGATATTACGCCGGCATTGTGATGCCCGATACGCGATCGGCCAGAAAAGGGACGTTCCGACGTGACAGCAATCCACGAGACGCTCGGCCAAAAGTAGCCAAAAGTACCGTTCGGATTAGTTACCATTTTCTCTCTTTTTTTCTCCTTCTTTTATACGAGCGCTTTTTTATCTGGCGCAAAAATTTATCTCCCAGGCGAGAGCAAAAACCGACCTGGCCTTTTTTCAGCCGTGTGTATCATCGTCCGTAAATTGCTTCGTATCGCCTTCAACGTTTCGGATCATTTCACCGCCTAACTCGAGAGCTGGCCCTGTTGTGTAATAAATTATGTTTTATAGTTGTCAGTCAATTTACTCCGATCTACCAGCGACGTTCGTTACTTCCGACTAATGGCTACATTCTGAAGAAAGAATTCGAGTAGCACTTGAATTAATCAGGTCAATGAGCGCCTTTGTGTGGAAATTGATGTTATAAAAAATGAAGTTTGTATTATTTTGTGTAAACAGTGGTGTTCAGTAATAGAGTCGGAATTGGGTTCGATAAATCAGTTGAAGATGAAATCTCTCGCGTTGGTCTGCAATCAACGAAACTTGGCTCTGGAACACTTACGACGACTTATGATTTTTTCTCCTATCTATGCATCTAAACGTCGGGTGTTTACGGTTTTAGTGCTGTGTTAAGTAAGAAAAGCTGATGTATTATACATGAATTACGTTTGGTAATCCTCGGTCTTGTAAATTAAAACGAAAGTTAGAGTTGAAATTCAGTTTTGTTACTAACGTAACTGTTTTCTGCTATCTTGACCGATATCTGTGTCACGAGTCTGACTCATCGTTACGAGACAGCAAGAATATTAATTCTTGTAATAAACAATTTTTCTAATATTTTCCAAGTGATGTCCTCGACAAACTCTCCGCCTTAGTCTTTCTAGGGTTAACCCTTAATAAACCTGTTAAAAGAAGATACGGAAAGGGGAACTGAAACGTCACGTTGCTAGAAGAATTTCATTTCGAATTCCTACGATTTAATCCCGACCCACGGTGCACCGTTAAAACTGCAGACATGTGCGTCAACGATGCACATCTCGAACAGCTTTTCCATAAAAAAACGAAAATTAGATCCACGTGAGTTGGCGATACGAAACGATCGTTCAGCCACTTCGATTCCTAGCCAACGAACGTATTTAATATGAAGAGCGTTCGTTTTCCAGCGACGAGGATGTGTCACAACCCGCGCTTCCAATTGCGTCCGCTTTTCACGCGAATTTCGCAATCCGCGCGCACAGTCTATACGTGTGTGCGGCGCTCGATCCATCGCGTAAAAAGCCGCGATACCTTGAAAACGACGCAACCTCGGCTCCTCTCCGGAACTCTGTGGCAATCTGCATCCATTCAGATTAGAATCCAGTCGCGGTCGTGCTCGCGTTCGCGTTTACCTCTCTTCTTATTCGCGTTTCTCTGGAAAACCGACGTTACAGAACACGACAACTGCGGTGCACACGTTCGCCAAGGGACACGCACGGTAGACGTAGGCTACCTGGTTTGCAATTAAGGTTGACGCGAAAATAATTCAAATAAAAACGCCTAAATCTCGGTCGGTTGCGTGTAAGAGTAAGTGCATAAGGTACGTGTGCGGTGCTCTCTCGTCTTTCTAGCAGATGGCACGCGGTGAAAGCGAGCGAGAGACGTTTTTTTTTTTCTTTTTTTCAAGCTAGAAACGGTGATACGCAATTTGCGATGCGATTCTTCGCGCAATGGGATAGATAAGTCGTCAGTCGCGTGTTTCTTTCTCCGCTAGCTGTGATAAATGAGTCAATTTCGCGGGGAATATATGTACCTCGGCGAGTGAAAGAGAAAGAAGACGAGTGTGCTCGTGATCTGATGGTTTATTAGACCGAGTTATGTTCGAGTTATCAGCGATTTCCGTTGTTAATCGAGAGGCGCGCGCGCACACACACACGGTACACCGGTGATCTCCGTGCGTGAATCATCGTGTACGAAATTCGAAAAGAAGCAAAGAGAGAAAGAGAGAGAGAGAGAGGGAGGGATTGGAAAGAAATCGATGGTCGACCCAGTTTTATCAACAACACCGGCCCATTTATCTTCGGATGATCGCAAGAACCGACCGAATTGGCACGACTCGATGCCCCACTAACGCTCACCATAGTGGTCGCTACGGCTAATCAGGATTATAGGGAGTTAACTCAAACGCTGTCTCGCGTTATCCGATCCCGTTACGATCGATCTCATTCGCGCACGCAACAATCCCCTTCCCCTTCCTCGATCGTTCCAGCGAAACACGAGGGTGATTCTGGGCAAATGAAACGAAAACGAAGGAAACGAGACAGAGGAGAACACGAGTTCTTGTTTGTTCTAACTTCCTTCGTACATTTCTCAAGTCCACGGCCAAAACTAGCCTAACTCTCGAGATTATTCTAAGCAACACTGACCTAACTCTCGAGATTCTTCTGGACGCATCTGGCCTAACTCTCGAGATTATTCTAGGCAACACTGGCCTAACTCTCGAGATTCTGCTAGGCAAAACTGGCCTAACTTCGGAGCCTCTTCTAAGCAAAACAGGTTTTCCATGGGAATTAGGACGAGCGAAGTGGATTCCTCGAAGGCGCGAAAGGAAGGTAAATAATTCCGTTCGGATGATCGTTCCCGTGGATCGTGGTTTCGACAGGCAATAACTTCGTTCCGGTGTAATAAATATCTCGAGCGAGGAGAGGGCTTCTAAGGCACCCGCGACTAAGAAGTCTCTCTACTTCCATCTTCTCTTCTTCGCTCCTTTCTTTCTTATTTTTCTTTTTTTTTTCACTTCCTCCCTTCCCCTTTTTCACATTCCCTCCTCTACTCTTTTCACAGCACGAAAGCTTCCCGCAGCGAAACGATTTCTTGCACTCTCTGCAAATTAAATGACCAACCACGGACGGCGGCGAAAGTGGAGCAGAGTCAGCCAGGACCAAGGAAAAACGATGTTCCCCGCGAGGTAAGGAAGGCGTCGAGAGGCCGTCGAGAGAAGATCGTGGGGAGCAGATAAGAAGTGGAAGTTGCCGGATATAAGCGACACGACAACTACCACGACATTGGATATCGAACGTTCGAGGGGGAGAAAAATCGGTGACAGGGGCAAGTTGAAGAGGGAGGGAGAGAGAGGAGAGGGTTACGCGAAATGCACTCTTTCGATTTCCACTCACGATCAACCGCGATTCCCCCCACCACGTCGTTGCATTATGTGGGGCGAAAGCGACGAACGGGAGAATCCTTTTGATAGTAGAAACGAAGCAGAATAGAATTGTACCGTCTCCACCACCAGGCGCGCTCTTCCTTCGACTTTTTTCTCTCCCTTTTCGATTACCGGGAGAAGTTAACACGCGCGACCGAACGAAAGCAGGAAGGAATTTAAATGAGATAGAACGGGGAGAATTCTTGTGGACCAAGGACAAAAGCGATAATAATCGCTTCGCAAGCAGGACTCTCCTCCTCTTGTTTTGCTCCTTTGCCAAAATCGCCTGACCTCGAGAACGACTCACTTCGAATCATCCAATGATACACGCGCATTTTACTGTCGTTAAATTCTTTTTAAAGCTTGCACGGACGATTTCACGGTGGGACAAGCAAACCTATCGAAATGACGAATTTCAGATTTGTTATATGAAATTGCAGAGGTTACTGAGATATTTTTGTTCGAGTGTACGGTGACTTTTTGAGGTGAACTGGTTGCGTGACTCATTTTCTGTAGAGAACTTCGAGATTAGATTGATAAAAAATAAATTGGCATATATAATTATTTATTTCTTATAGAAAATTCGTTGCTTTTTTTAAATTTTCATATAAAAGGTAAGTGTTCCATTTAAAAAATTCAAGGTCACTTTGATATTTTGTAAATAAATAGGTTACTTGAGAAAATCGTTTCAGCATCAAATGTTCCCTTAGAAACCG
This sequence comes from Habropoda laboriosa, assembly GCF_001263275.1. Lineage (NCBI taxonomy): Eukaryota > Metazoa > Arthropoda > Insecta > Hymenoptera > Apidae > Habropoda > Habropoda laboriosa. Next base: position 1,840,137 of record NW_017100261.1, on the reverse strand, counting down.
TGCGATTTCTGCATAAAACACTTTTTTGTGGAACACGTACTTTAGAAACTGGACAAGCTATAAAGGTATCAAAAGAGAAAAAATTCTGTTTGAAAATTCATCTATCATTTTCTACCGTATCATTGATCTCACTATCCTAAGAGACATTTCGTCCCATAATATTCTTGAATACAACGAATCAGCATTCTATTCGAAATTATTAATTTTCCCACCACAAATGTTCTTCCCAATGTTCCCAGAAATCGTTTTACCAGTCTTAGAAATTTATTCGAACACGTCAGAAAACCCCAAAATTACATTCACAAGAATATAAAAACCTCCAAAGTCCGAAATGTCCTTAAATTTCCAAACGGTTACTTAAAATGCTCCCCGTTTGCAGGTACTATCGAACGGGTAATCGATATGTTCCACGCATAAGTGTAATCTCGTCTTCCTGGCCTAATCTCGCCGGATTTGCCGGCGGCTTTGTTACAGTTTCTCGTTTCAGGAAAAAAACGGCTGGCCGCGAGGCGACGCGTTTCCTTCTTAGATATCCAAAGAGGCTGCAGCGACTAGGACAACGACGGTGGAACGCGGACAATCGTCTCTGCGTCTTTAATCTCGAAGAATTAATCCACGGTATCGCATCTCGTCTGCAACAGCAAAAGCAACGCGGTATCTCGTTGCTCTCTCTCTCTCTCAAGTCGAATCATCGTTGTCGATCAGAGAGGGCGTCGTGCTACCGTCGCTAACATTATCGCCGCAGGAATTAAACGGATGGAAAATTGTTCGTCGGCGAACGACG
>NW_017100261.1:1834193-1839061 GCF_001263275.1 Habropoda laboriosa | reverse complement strand
ACACTGTTAAAGAGGAATCGAATTATACGATTTTGTTGTACAGTTGCCGTGGCGAGACTCGTTAAGAGGGTTAATCGATAGCGTTTGAACGACAAAGTGGCAACGATCCGAGTCCTCGTCCGCTTCTTCGTTTAAGTGTAATCTACGTTAATCCTGGCAACGGTCTCGACAAGCCACGACCAACCTTTTTAAACCGTGTTATCGCAAGAGAGGATCCCTTTTTAATTCTTCACCAGCCTACCTTCGCTCACCCAGTCTCTCTCTCTCTCTCTTTCTCTCCCTCGTCTCTCCTTCACAGCGCCGAGGATTAAAGGATCGAACGGAGGTGGCGCGGCCTCGTTAGTTCCATCTTCGTGATTAAATTGCCCTGCCTCCTGCTGCCTCTCGTTTCGCTTTTGCCTCTCTTCTGTACTCTGCTTTTATCGCTGCGAAACTCTCTGTACTCCATCTCTCCCTTATTCTCTTCTTCGACCACTCTCTCTTACCATCTGCTCACGAATCGAGCGCAGAATTATTCTTTCTGACAACAGATTCGTCGTTTCAAAAGATAACTTTTAAAAAGTTTCGTTCTTACCCCTTAAAGTATGATTTCTTTTCCCTGACTGTGCGTCTGAGCGTCAGCTATTTCCTGTTTTAGTACTATATCAACCCTTTTCGACTGGTATTTTGCATCGGTTTCCAACTTTAAAATTACGTTACCTTGTAATATCCCGTCCTGTATCTACTCCGCGATAAAATATACGTTCGCGTTGTAACTGACGCGTACAGTCGAACCTTATTCGCGACGGGAGTATCCGTAGAGCGGAAGCATATTCGCGAACGACATAGCCGTATCGAAAGGGTTAAGTAAGAAATGCTAGTGTATTACAGATTAATTAAATTTCGCAGTCGTCAGTTTTATAAATTAAACCGAAAATTGGTATTAGAATTCATTTTTCATACGGATATAACTGGTTTTATCAGACCGTGGCCAAAATCTGTGCCACGAGTCTGACTCGTTATTATACGGCAAAGGGTTAACCTCTTAACTTCGGCTGGACTTTCCACTGTATCTACAGAGTGTCCCGTAACTCTGGGAACATCCGGAAATGGGGGGTTACTGGGGTGACCCTGAACAACTGTTTCCTTATCCAAAATGTAGTTTGAAGCTTCGTTAGAGTTATTAACGAAAAACACTGGCCAATCAGCGCCCGTAGAGCCAGCGCTCAGGGACGGCATATACGGCACGGTTTGACGCAGAATGCGCGTAAATAAAGTAGCACTGCGATTTGTGCCTGGTGATGCTTTTCACTATGAAATTATTCTACGTCAGAATAGAGATTTTATAGATGAATAAATAATTTATTTATACGCAAAAGCCATCGAAAAGATGACCACCACGAAAGCCACCATAGCGGCGTTCAGTAGCTAAGAGATGAAGATTATTTTATTCGAGAATATTCGTTCAGTTTGGTTCCTCTGAGAACTCTATCCACCCGTGTGCGTACGAGTCGAACGAAATAATTCGTTAAACATCGGCAACCGCAAAAATTCCGGGCAGGATGTAGGCGTGACCGAAGCTGGCTACCCCTTTTAGGCTTTCACCGAACTACGAGACTTAGATAACAGTTCCTCGACGTAATTATACCGCGGTACGAGGAGTATCGGCTCGTTACGACGCCGCAGTCGCGAGTTTTCTTGCACCTGAGAAACGCCGTTTCTCCTCCGTTATCCGGATCCCAGGGAAATTCTTGAAAAAATGGAAATCTGTGTTTCTGCTCTTGGTTTAGGTCGCGTGGCGGTACCCTGTGTCTTTTTTTATCATTTTTGTCGGTATTGTTTTTGGTTTTTCTCTTCTTCTTTGGTCCATTGCTGGCGTCTCATTGAAGTCGCTGCGTTTTTATTATATATGTATATTATTTATTTTTACGTGAAACAGAGTACTGTGCTTTCAACCCTTTTGCTCCGGCGCGCTTGCGACAAAATGCGATTTTGTGATGCGATGCGACTCTGACGAGTCGACGCTAACTTACGGGAGTGCGTTCGACGCACGATTGCATTTTATATTCTGTGAACTTTGCTATGAACTTTATTACGGTAGTTCGAATTTATGTTGACAGAAAAATGCAATTTACATTAATACCTGGATAATTTTACCGCGGCGCTTGGACGAGAAACGGAAATATTTCGGTTTTCTATTGAATTTAAAATGAATTAAATGGAATTCCGTTGAGTTTAACACGAATTAAATGGAATTCCGTTGAGTTTAAATCGAATTAAATCGAACTCCGTTGAATTTAAGTCGAATTAAATCGAATTCCATTAAATTAATTTATAAACGTATGGAATTTGTTTTATTTATGATAGCGTGGATTTCCAAGATAACGATGAAGACTGAAAAATATACACGATGCGTTTTTATCGTTAAAATGTTCAGCACTGCTATACACAGTAAGAAAAAGAGTTACAAAATATAAAGTGAGCGACACTCGTCGTTTCCACTCAAGAGACTGACACATTCCTAAAAATATCACATTTCTAACGTACGTACCATATGTTTCGTCCACTTTTCAAAAACGAAAGAGTTAAAAATCTAACAAAAATAAGCTGCACGAAATCCTTGATCGTCTAAAAAATCTAATCGATCCTAAGCCACTAAACGAAGCTACAGAAGCGTACGTCCTACTCCTCGAATACCGCGAATCGTAGCTAATTACAAGGTAATCGAGCGAATTCCTCAAGTTCGTTGATTAATCGTCGAGCGTATCTCCGGGTTCGTTAGCGCGTCTCGGGCGAGAAACAGCGAAATTCTTCGACAAGTCCGAGCGGAAGAGATAATAAAAAGGGATGTGTACACGTGGAGAACGGGGCTGACCCAGATGATAGGTTCGATCGATCGACGGTATCCTTTGGCTCGAGTTTAACGCCTACGGACAGCGCACAGCAGGGCAAACGGGATGAGAATAATAAAAAAAAAAAAAAAGAGAGGGGAAAAAAGGAGGGAAGAAGGGAAACGAGAAACGTGTTCGATGCTTGGACTGGTCCTGCGAGGCTCTGCTGCCTCGTTGAAAGATCGATGCGATTCCCGTGGAAAGATGCGGATTACGCGCTTCGCGAAGCGAACAACAGTGTTTCTCCTTCTACGAGAAACATTCTTTCGATACTTATTTCACTCCGAAATTTTATTCCCATTTCTTTACTCGTATCGTCGGGATAAAATACTTAAGGGGTCTCCCTACTGTGACGGGTTGAAAAAAGCTTGATTTTTCGGAAATTTAAAGCGAAGCAAGCGTTGCACGTATCATTTTGCAAATTTGTGCGTTTATTCTGGCGTCTTTTGAGAACACGGAAATATTTTTTAGAAGTGAAAATATGGATTTGTTGTGAAATAGGAGCACCGTGAAGAGAACGCCTTGGAAAATATCCTTTCCGATGACTGATTATCATATCGGACGTTGTACTTGTACAGAATACTAAATGCGGACGTATTCTTAATCCGTAGACGTGTGGTTATCGTCTGAACTGGAATAATAAAAAAATATTGAGAAATAAAGAAATGGCGAGGTTTCGAATAAATTGCTTTCAATTTTAGCAAGAAAAATGATGGTTGTTTTCACCGCAAAGACTGAATTTTGGAAATATTTGCACAGTTCTAGTTCAGACGATCAAGCAACATCTACCGAACATACCTGACAAATTTGGAGTAAATCGGACTTCTGGTTTTTTGGTAATCATTTCACCAGGTTTCGGGAAAAACGCGTTTAAACTTTTAACCCTTTGATAAGATTAATAGTGAAACTTCTAAAAATCCAGTTTTCTTTCGAAAAATGAAAACAAGAGGATTTTTAACGTTTATAAATTTACTTATTTCCATTTCTTATCTCAATTTGCATTATTTTGATAATATAAAAATACCGGAATTTTACATATTAAAGTTCTCCATGTCGCCATAACAGCGCCATTGGAGCGCAGAGGGTTAACTACAGTTTCTACTACTTCCTTTCAAGGCATATATCTCTGCCAATTTCAAGAATTAAGCCGTAAAACTTCCTACACATGTTTTCCAGACGTAATCTACAAGAAAATCCAAGAAGAAAAAAGTTAATTTTTTCAACCCGTCGCAGTAGAAACACCCCTTAAATCGATAGATTCACTTGTTAATTAGTGACAGTAAACTCATCGCACAACGTGTTTCTCCTTCCACGAGAAACATTCTTTCCGTAATTATTTCATTCCAAAATTCCTCCCTTTTTGCTTTCCAACCTCTTCATTCCTAACACTTAAAGCGCCGGCTATTTTGTTGGAAACTCGACTTAAAGAGTCGCAATATTTACGAGTTTCGTAGAAACATGCACTTTTGCAAAATCAAATAAAATAACTCTCGTAAAACAGAAAATTTCTATTGAAAAATTTGAACAGCGACGATTTTTAACCATACTGAGCCATTTGCTAGTCCACATATTACGCCTGAAAGCGGATCCGGCGCTTAAAGTGACATTGTCACGATAGAATACTCAAATCGATGGATTCACTTGTTAATCGGTGACAGGAAATTCATCGAACAACGTGTAAATGCACACGCAGCGTGTCTCGTCGGAGGCAAAAAGGAGCCGCAGTGAAAGCTGACCGCGGCAGAAAATCAAGGTCCAAGCTGGCGGTCGAACATGTTCCTCGAAAAGAGACAAGAGGGCACACACGGGGGCTCGATCTCGAGACGAGATGTCTCGAGCGGACGAAACGGAGGACTATACTCTCTATCTCTGTCTCGCGTTTGCATTTAAACACGTGACGAAGACACGCGATTCCTGGCCACTTTCCTCGCGTTTCGTGCGTCGCGGCCTCTGCTCGGCTCGATTGCCTCGCCGCGGCTTAATTAGCGCCACGTGTCG
>NW_017100261.1:1830448-1834160 GCF_001263275.1 Habropoda laboriosa | reverse complement strand
CTTCGTTTCACTTCTCCACACGAGAGAGAGATTTACCGTGTGCCTCTTTGGAAACGTCTGGAGATCTTCAGACTTGCTGATATTCTCCGCTGGGATTACATTCGTGCATTTTTCTCTTCTTCTTTTTTTGTAATTTTAATTAGACGGTTAGATCGAGATGTGCGATCGAAAGTTGATTTTGATCGAAATCTCGGTGGATAGACGTGCTACTTGAAAATGTATCATTTCTCCAAGTATACGGGAAATTGTACGCTGTTAAAAGGATTAAGGTTGACAAGCGGCCACGTACGTAGCTACTCGAGCTGCATTCCAGTTCAGGTCTTACACGTGGTGGGCTTCCCATCAACCACTTCACCGGGTCAAAGCATACCGTGCGTCATTGTTGGACGGAAGGATGCGTGTTTCACGTGTACATTTTGCTCCGGGAAAATCTGACTCGTGTAAGTCGTTGCCTGTGAGACAATTTGAATAAATAAAGAGGCATTCGGTTTTGTTGTATCGTTCGTGCCACGTTTCCTGTGGGTTTCTTTGACCACGGAATTCGTGAGTTAATGGACAATGAGCTAGCTTGTTATTCAAATGAGCAATATTTATTGCTTATACATTTGTATGTATATCTGTGTTATAATGTCTGTCCAGTTTTCATTGCGCACTTAACCTCGTGGAAATTGATTCTGTGATCGAAATTTATGGAAGCTAGAATTGTTTGTGTGCTTCGGGTCGCGAGGAAAATGTGAAATTTGCTAGAGCTTTGAAGTGAAATTAAAATGTTGCATTGAAACACTTGGTTACAGGGAAATGCCAATAGTGTTAAATTCATTTGTATCTTCTGTTATGCGTATTTTATCTGGGATTTGGGTCCAGGAATATTCTTTTGCGCGTTGATTAAATGCCAATAGCGTTGTCAATAGTCTTATATTAAATTCAATGCAATTAAAAATATTTAAATTTTAATATAAGAAAAATATTTTCTAATTTTCCCAAATTATTCTCCCAAAAATACTTTACAGCCCAAATTAAATCTACAACTTCTTTATAATTTACAATTAAATCTGTAAATGTTAATCCGCCTAATTTACTAAATTTAAATTTCTACGTTCAAAAACTATCGCGTAACCCGTTAAACGTGAATTACACCTAATATTTCACCCTATCTCGTGCAACGCAGCGTTAAAATAGCGAATGGGTACTCGAAAACCACGTAACCTACCGAAAAGAAAATCAATCTCTGCCGGTAAAGTAGAGCCAGTTAGCATATCAAGTAGATCCTTCGAACCATTAATCAGACGAGCCCTCTCCAAGGCGTGTCTCGTCCAATTTTTCGGTCACGGATCGAGAAAAATGTGTCCCCGCGGAGACAATACGGTCGTATAGCAACGTTGAAACGTGGGACGACGCGGAAAGAGCAGCTCTTCGAGCATTATTAAACATTCAATACGAGGCACTGCGTGCACATATACACACGAGGGTGGAAAAGTCGATGCGTGGCTATAACTGACACAGGATTATCATAAATTTTCCAGGCGCGCGCATACGAGACGTCGTCGTCAATTTCCCGTTTCGTGCGCGTCGATGCGCGTCCGATTCTATTAAAAGTAACGCGCGATCGTCGCGTCCGCTGCTCGTGCTCCTGACATTCGTCGTCTCGTGTCGCGCAGAGGCGTTTCATTCTTCAAAGGCATCCGTGACACCGTTCCCCTCTCCGTAGAATCGCTGATAAACCCGCTGGAATGTTCCTTCCAATTCGAGACGCCATTTTGGAGAACGACGAAACGAACCGACATACGGAAATACGCATTAACCCTTTGAATACCGAATTTCAACGCGGGAAAATAAACGCGCAGGCTGAGGTTTTCTGTTCATTTGAAAACACACGATATTTTATTCAGCGAAATCTGGATTGCGCAACTTTTTACTTATACCAGAATGTACACTTTTGTATAGTTCGCAGTTTGAGTAAATAATTAAATTCTTGGTTTGTGTTTACTTACTGTGCACGTGAGCGTCGGCAGTTTACTGTTTAAATGCTGCATTACGTCAGGTGAAAATGGTAATTTATTGTACAGGGTGGAGGAAACAAAGAGTGCAAGCTGTTCTGTTAGAAATCGCTGCAGATATTGAATTCTGTTCTGAGAGTTTTGACACTGTCACATGTAAAAATATTTGAAATATTGGAAATATATGATCGACCAATTAAACACTCATTGGTCAAAATCACTGACCCGTAAAATGAACATAGGTACTTAAAGGAGTGAACACCCAGACGTACGCTATTATCAGTACGTCACTAGACCCCGATGAAGCTAGCTGCAATGCTGGCGAAACGTCGGAATGTCAATTCTTTTGGACACGGCTTACACCCGGAAGCCTCAAATATTTCCACTTGGCATAGTTCAAGAATTACGGCGAAATATTAAAATCAATTCTAAGAACGTTCAGGGACAATATGAAATGAATGAATTCTTCCCGATTTTCGGGTGCAATCAGGTTCGTTAAAAAAGAACGAAAACAGATCAATCATGGAAATAATTTCCATTACTCGTGACCTTTTGCATCGCGATAGAAACTCGGCAGATTTGAATCGATGAATTCATTTCCATCCTCGACGTTATTTATATTCGATAATTTTTTTTCCTAATATTATTTATATTCGATCATTTTTGCCTTGGCTCTGGGCCAATTTACCAACTTATCCGTCTACGTAGTAACCCACTATAACATTTTCGGATTAATATTAGTTGACCGCACAAATAATTACAGAAAAAATTTTTTCAAAAAGTCTTTAATATAGAGTAACATTATTGACATTCGATAATCTTCAATCCCACAAACTGAAACTACAGTTACACCCCGAAAATTGACTATCCTCGTTAAACCCAAAATCTAAGCACAGTCTCCCTCGTGACGAAGCAAAGACTTGATAAACAGCACTAATAACACATATATTAGGCCAGATACAGTCGGTTAGGTCGTTACACAGTCCCCAAAGGGTTGACACGCGTGGAAAATGAAACGGTCGAGATACACAACAGTTATCATACTTTCAAATGAATCCGCGACAGCCTCTGACGAGGATCTCGCGTGACGCTCGAGACTCGATCGATATTAGTTAACAATACGGACGTTTGCACGCGCGAGGAGCCCCGCTTCTGCCAAGAGTAGAGCCGACAAATAAATGGACTCGACCTGGGGACCGTGCGAACTCGGATTTCACGTTCGAACCCGATATACACAGAGAGAGAGAGAGGTGTAACGACGATACAACAACACAGTTTACCTTTATCGACTTCCTGCTGCACCTGTGCACTCTCCTCGAAGCTCTATGTGACGTCGCGGTATGTTAATTCCCGTCTTTCTACCTGGGCTGGGCTTTCGCGACACCCGACAGACAGCCTAATCGGAAGCAATTAGGAGCATCGTTCTAAATTACATCCTCGATCGCGTCGAATATATCCAAAGAGGAGGAAACAACGACCCACTTTTGTCAATTTACCCCGCGGTGAAAATCCACAAGCCTCTTGCCTATTGTGCATCCATTATTCTTGACATCGTTCTTGTCTTTCGAACCAACAGTACTTTCTATTTTTCTTTTCTTTTCTTTTTTTACAACAGCACCGTGGTAATTCTATCTGAACTCTGTTGCGCAACATGCTGCGCATTCGTTAAGAATTGCAATTAGATTTGTTTCTCGAGAATCATTATTTGCTTCTTC
>NW_017100261.1:1820269-1830413 GCF_001263275.1 Habropoda laboriosa | reverse complement strand
TTATATAAAAAAATTTATATTTACTGCACTGAAAATTGATATTTACGAAATTTTTGAAAAGTAACAAATAAATCGTATATATGTGTCGGTAAGTGTATTTTAATTGTGATACTTTTTATTAGAAGCTGGTTCTTTCAAACTATTTCACCGCTGAGACGTTTGTGAGAGGCTCGTGGACATGTTCTGTGAAATATTAGCTCTAAGAGAGCCTCGATTAATTATTTTCCAAATGGTATACAATAATGTGCCTCTCAGTTGCCGCTCGAGTGCAAAGGGTTAAAACTCGTGCTAGAAATTGATTTACAGATGCGCGTGACAAAAACGTTCAAAGCGATTCGAAGCGAGCTACAGTTGCTCTCGTTAATATTTCAACACTATTTGGAACAGTGTTTTAGAGTTTTAAAAATAGAAAAAAATTTGGAAAAAATTGCAATTTGTGGAAATCGCGATGAAAATGGCAAAAGTCACTTTTTACTTACTTTTACTTCTTTTGATGAAAATTGGAAAAAATGTGATTTCCATGAAATTTCCAGCGTGTATATAATTGACATAAATCTACAAGACCTATTTTTTAACACGTTCCGTGCCACGTGTACCATGGATGGTGCATGTTAAACTTTCCATTCAGGCCACGTGTACCATCGATGGTACACGCTGACATATTTATTTAATGCGCTAAAAGCATATATTTTATAACAAATTTAAGTCTGTGAACAAGCTAATTACTTACGGGTTGATGGTGTAATGAAATATTGTGTGATAATATGTCAATCTTTAGTCAAAACATCAAATGGCCTGAATGAAAAGTCGAGCAAAAACGGCTCAGCACGGAACGTGTTAAATTTTCATCACGAGCTCAGATAGAAAAGAGCTGCAAAAAGTGACCTTTGCAATTTTCTTGGCGATTTCCACGAATTGCAATTTTTTTCCAAATTTTTTCCACACGTCATATAGTATACTAATCCTAACTTCGCAAAGATACTCTACTCGGTTGGTCCAATTTCAAAAAAGTTATACTCTTCTGAATAGTGTCCGAGTGTTGACCCGCTGTTCATGTCAAAAACACTTTAGAAGCAGATAACAATATCGTGGGGGGTTTTGGTACGAAAGAGTGAACGTGAGAGAGTTGGTGTGAATGGCCCGGAAAGGGAGAACGAATGGAAGACGATCGTGCGTGGCGCATTTGTCATGTTTAGACAACATGAGTTGTCAAGCCGATCGCGGCGTGTGTATGTGGATGCGTGCGTTGGAGAAAAGGAAGAAGAGTGCGAGGTGTGTGTGTGTGGGAAAAAAACACGAGAAGCATCGAGCCGGAAGAGAGCGAATCGGAGCAGCGGGGAAATAATAAAAGGAGAGATATAAGTGAACAGCACCGGCGACGCGTGGGACTACTTTTATTCTAATAAACACAAAAGTATTTAACCAAATCCCACAAAATAACTTTATTATCGATAGTACAATGACGATAAAATAAAACCTCCTGGGACAAAAGTAAAAAGCTATCACGTCCAAAACTAAAAACGCCAGCAGAAACACCACCTGTACTCGTCCATTCCCAACACTTCCTCTTCGTACGATCCCGTTTCTCCGCTATCTTCAAGATCCACCGTCAAATCCAACCAGACACTCATCTTCCGTCACTTATCACTTTCTCGCGAAAAGTTGTCTGAAAGTTAGCGACCCGGTTCCTTTGACTTTTCTCCCCTCTATCCTTTCCCGTATCACGCGTTCGAAGCATCCAACACTCGGGCAAAATTCAAGCAAGAACGGTAAAACGTCGAGGAAAGAACAATTTCCAGCGACTTGTAACAATAAACAAGCCGCGACGTTAAGAGCTCCGCGGATAAAGAAGAAACCGGGGGGAATACGCATCGAAGGGATAAGTTTTAAAGCGTGGCTCGCCGGTACAATATCGTGAATAATGGATCGCGTTTGATACGGGTATCAGACGAATGTGCCTCGCCCGAAGGCACGATCGATGTTTTCTGCTAGCCCGTGGGCAGACGATAAATAAGCGACGTCCGATTATGCAGGTTGTCGGCGTAGTCGAGTCTCAATTAGGGGAGAGATCATCTGGCGATCGGTGTCCATTGTGGCAAATTGCGGATCGTTTCACCTTTAAATAGCTCCATTAAATCGTTTACACTATCTGAAGAAACACGATATAATAATACAGGGTACGTACACGGCGGAATTTAAACACATCCACCGTACAACCAGAGAATTTACAATCGATCGTCCTTCGTAGACACGCTCGAGATATTAGTCATTAACAGGTTCGAATTACGCATTCTTTTCCTCTTACTCGTGTAACGTTCAACCGTACACTGTCGTTCATAAGTACGCTGGGACATCCGTTAAGTTCGTAGAGAGACTATTATGTGATTTAACCCTTAACTACAGATGCACGCCTTGTGTGCAGACTCTCAGACTACTTTGGCAATTTTGTTTATTACGTCGGTGTGTTGTGAAATTAATTTAATACGATTGCTTCGTTTAATGATGCACGTGCTGTTTGTTCGGCTTTTTAATTTTATGTATATTTTATTATTGTGTATATTATGTATAATTTTAATGGAAATAGCGTGCCGTTTGCCGTCAATTGAAGCTATTGAAATGCAAGAGATTCTGTAATTCTTCACACATCGACGTGCGTTAAGGGAAAGTAGCACGTTTCACTTATCTTGCGACAAACAGCACGTTTGTCTTTGTTGTAACGAAAAATATCACGTTTCGTTTTCCGTCGCGAAAAGTAGCACGTTTGAATGGCTGGCGTATTTCGTCTCTCGCTGAGAAAAGTAACAAATTCGAGTAATTTGTCACAGAAAGATATGTTTAAGTTTATACTGCAGCAACCAACAAAATTTCATTTTTTTTTTTTTTGGACCATTAAGTCAAATTATGATCTAATCAGAATTTTACCCTAAATTCTGTCCTAATCAGAATTTTTTGAAACAAAAATTCGCTCTGGTCTTTTAAACGAGCGATCTGCAGTTAACCCTTTCATGACCAGTGTGACGCAAATGTCCCACTAGAGTAATCAACGCAAAAATTGACTCCAATTTAGTGACCATTAGAGACGTGAAGATCCAAAGATAAATAACAAATTTCGAGAAAAAAATAATTTAGTCATGAATGGTTAAAGAGTTGATAAATTTCTTCACCAAATTTAGTACCATATATCAATAGAAAAGACAGAATTACGAGATTCCAGGGTGAAGAATTTCGTAACGACAGCTTAGGTTCGCTTCGCACTTAGCAACGATGATTGAAAGATAAATGAACTTTTGAAAAAAATAATTTGGCCATGAAAGTGTTAAAAAGCTCAATTTCTTCACCAGATGTAGTACCACATATCAACAAAAACCCACATACTCCTCACATTACAAAATTCCAATCCGAATAATTTCGTAACGACACTATACGTTCCAAGTATCCCAATATGTACTTCTCAACCAGACCATACACACGCCCTCCTCGGTACTATTCGCTTGTACAGTTTCATTATCGTTATCTCTTCGCATCAGCGAGTGCAGCAGGTTCTTTCTCTCGGAAAACCATTTCCATCTGCAACTTAGCCATGACCCAGACTCCATTCGCGCGAAGACTCTGACGTATCTCTAACTTGTCCACGCGAGAATTACCTTTCCCTTCCTCGTCAACCTAACGAAAGCAAATATCTCCCCTATCCCAACGAAAGAAAGAAAAAAGAGAAGCGACCTTCGAAAGGGAATTTTTCGCATAGAAGAAGGAGCCAACGTACCATGAAGAGGTCGCGATAAGCCTGGGCGGAAGTCGCGAGTGTACTCGAGGCGTCCGATGGTCCTAACGCTAATGAAGAGAAGAACCTAGGAGCCGACTAGAAGCAGAAGAAGAAGAAGATCCTCTAGGTGCGTGGCGAGCGTCGCCATGTCTCGGCGACGAGGTTTCTCTTCAATGCAAAAGGAAATCGGCGAGGGTTGCCAGGGTGACGGCAGCCGGCGCCCCGAGCAGAGAAGGGTCGATACGACGACACAGCGTCGACGTCACCGATTCGTTCCCTCAGTCCGCCAGAAACTCTCCGGTTTTTCGTCTTCGCTGTCTGTTTACTCGAGAACACACGCGTCCTTGAGGAAGGAGGACAACTGCCGAATTTATTCTCGCCGAGACTCTTTTCTCGAATGCAGCGACAACTGCGGCAAACTGCGACCGTGGAATTGGTTATTTGCGAGACGTCCTTCTCTCGATCGACGAGCATAAACTTTCGACAGTTTTCATTTTCTGATCCCGTCCGTTTTATCTGATCCAACAGAGGGAAGTCGTAACGGAAGGTCTAATATGTTCGTTGAAATTTCTATTCATTTATGTATGCGGTAGGAAGTTACGTTCGTTTCCTATACCAACGTACCTCGCGAACAGACGACTTGGCTAAAAGGTCTGAACTAGGTTAAGACACGACCCTATGGTACCTAAAAAAGGAAAACAAGAACGTACTACGAAGCTATTAGAGAGAGTTTGAACCTGTGTACAGAGTCCTCCGGGTGGCTACGAGGATTAATATGTAAAAACAAGCCTGCACTTTGACGTGCACTCTAACCTCCGTCGTTTTGTAAAGAGGTGATTTTCTAGTCAAACTGGCCTACATTTAAAACGGTCGGTTCGAGCAAATTCTGCCGAGCGAGATCGGTCTGAAACGTTGTGGCGTCACGAAGCCGGAAGGAAATTCGACTATGCGGGCGATTCGATTGTAGGGAAGGGTGGGTGGTGGTGTGTCACCGCGGGGGCTTTTGTCCGCTTTAAGAGCCAGCTGTTTCAGCTGCTCTGTATACCTGGGACTTGCGGTCGTGTCGGATTGCGAATACCGAAACGGAGAGGAGAGGTCGGTGCATTGAACGAAACACAAAGTAGTTGTACCGGGGGGGCAAACAAACACCGGTGGAGAACGGCGTCTAGTGAAACGTATTTGTTGCGCAAACGAGCCACGAACCGGGTAATTTTTGCAATTGAAGGCAAGATCCGGTTAATCGCGGCGGAAGTCCCGATCGTGCACGGCTTTACGAGCGCGGTACGTCCCAGTAACCCGCGAAATACGCCTAACGACGCGAACCAAGAGGCATTGTTACGACTACGGGGAAGCATAAAGATAATATCCGACTTTATTGACACCGTTGATCCGTATCTCTCTCTCTCTCCCTCTATTTCTCTCGGAAACCTTCGTTCATCGAGCGCTGTGGTCCCTCTTATTGTCATTACAATGCACCAAGTTTCTAACGTTGCGGCTGCCTATTGTTCAGATGCAGGCAAAAGAACTACTAATTTTATACATATAGAATATAACGACGTGACTTTCTCCAGCGGGGGGGAGAACGGTTCTAGGAAGTAGAACGTAGAGCAGATCAGATAGAAAACGTCTGGACACGCGGGGAGTCCCCGGATTTAAGGTCAGATAAAAGGAACAGGACCAGGCGAAGATATCGATCGTGGTGGTTTGTTGCCTCTGGAAGGGAAATATCCACCTGCGGGACGTGTGTGGTTCGCGGTGAAAAACACGACGAAAGAACACAAGGTCGAGAACAATGCTCGCTCGTGCCGAACGATCGACCGGGTCTAGAGGAGAGCCAACCGGTGATGAACGTTCGTTTGTTCCTCACGAACCGTTGACCGCCGAGGTCAGGATCTCTCGGTAAGCATGTAAAAAGAGATTACACGGTCTACGACACCGTTTGTCATCTATAACCGTGTGTGTCTCGAGCAACGAACCTGCTGCTGCTTGCCACGATTAAACCAGAAAACGGTCGTTCGTTAGCACGAAACACCGCGCCACATTTCACGGATAGTTCCGACGTCCGTCGGAATGGCTAACAAGCAGTCGTGTCAGGTGGTAATAGTCCAGGCCTGTCGCGTTTCTTCCTAAGAAACCACCGACGAAACATGACGCACCACGGGCTGCGATAATCTGTGCCGGTAGGATAGGCAGCTTTAAGTAGATGCGATCGGGCATGAGTCAGACGTGTAGGGGAGGAATTCGACGGATCCAACGTAGGCGGGTTATAGCAATCTCGGGGAGAAATTGGATCGGAGTAATTTTGGAATTTGCTGACTCGTCGCTTGCTGGAGGAATTCTTCCAAAGGGAAGATCCAAGTGAATTGCAACATTGGATGAAATCTAGTGTAAACGATATTCTTGCCATTAACACGTTGACTACCACGTTGGACACCTGTGATAGGGGCTATGATTGTTATCGGTGACCGGAGTGCCTCGAATGTTTAGCATAATTAGAATAAAACGAATATCGTCTCGAACTAGACGTTATTTTGAATTTTTAAAAAAATAATAAAGCATAATATAATACAGTGGGTGATCAAATTAATAGAACCACCTGCAACACTTTGGGCAATATTATCTGTCATCTGGACGTTATTTTGAATGAGTAGGCTGCCTATGTAGGTTCCATTAGTTTAGATTTTGAGCATTTGAATTTTCGTTGTCGTATTTTTCCTGCTTAGAATATATAGTAAATGACTTAAAGTGTATCGAGAATATGTCCAAAGGAATCAAGGCGGTAATTGCAGCAAAAAGTGGCGCTACCAAATACTAACTTTATTGTTACTTCTTAACTGTATCTTTTTATAGCTACATAAGCTAAGTTTAACTTTCTATGTGAATAGTTAGTGGACAATTGTCAATTAAAAATTATTCAGAGTAAAAACCTTGATATCGTGATTTTATTTCTATACAAACAAAAAACATACATTTTTCGTACGGTGGCTCTAATACAGTAGTGCACGCATAAGCGTCCGCATTTTTGCACACTTAAGCGTCCGTCGCTACCCCAGCCAATTCTTGGAAATGGAACTTCGGAGTGGAGTTCGAGCGTGCCGAGTGAACAACTGACACTTGATATATCGGTACCCCACTCAGACACATCTCCTCCCTTTTCTTTAGTTAAATTAGAAGTCACCTCCCTGTCGGGGCCGAATGCGGACGCTTATGTGTGCACTACTGTAAGATCGCCCACTATAATGAAAATTTTCTTGTGGCTCCCTGAGAGCAACATGTAAATCTATCGTGACAGTGAACGACAATGAACGGGCGTATTACAAAATTAACGAAAGAATCACGTTACAGAGAGGAGCTAAGTCCCTCGGAAAGTCTTCCCCTACCTATGCAAGCCCGTCCCAGTTTCGAGTATCTCCACGTACACACAGAGATGATAACGCCGCGCTGAACTTTCATACGTGAGATGCAGCCCGGATTCAGTTGCGATCGCGGAACAGAGAGACGGATGGAGGAATGAAGATCGTAGTAGCACGTGCCAAGTGTACAAGCCCCCTAAATCCCGGTGTGCCCTGTGCAGTTGGCCATACTGCGCCGCCCTAGTTACGATGCTCGCTGAAAGTGTAACTAATTAGACGCTTTCGAAAGTTACCGCAATGTAACAATGTTTTATCGGATCGAGCAAGAGATACGAACACCTATACACCAGAGAGTGTATAACGGTAGGTATCGTTGTTTCGCGAGTTTCAACGAGAGGGCCTCGATGGAGTGGACCGTGAAATATAGTTCCCATCGATTTTAAGTAGATCGCGAACCAGGTTTTTGGTTAAAGAGCATCGTGGTGAAAAAGAGTGAAGAGGTATGAAAAAGTCGGGCACAACCGGGAGTTCGATTCGAGTGCAACGCGGACTGGAGGAAAGGGATCGAGAGAGCGAGGACAGGCGGGAGAGGCGGTTGAAGAAGAGATACTGTTCGTCCTGAGCTTCCTGGTGGACTCGACAGTAAGGCTACCTAGAAGACAGTTGGATTCGAGTCAGAAATTGTGCTCGTAGGAATAAGTGCCTCGAGGACTTGTAAAAGAGGTTGACGTTTCGCCAGTTAGTCTTCTGGTGGTGTAACGTAGAAGGTATAGCCGGTGGAAGAAATATAGCGAGGTCGTAAATTGAAGCATTAAGTAGCGGCATCGATTAATCTTTTCGCTGTGACAGATTTCGTGGCAGACCTGGCTGTTCCATCACGGCCGCAAATTTTTTTTATTTCTGCCCTGTCGCTTTGAAATTTGTTTCATTAAATTAAGATGGAAGTGTGTAATGGATAAAATTCAGGCTTGAATTGACATTGAAGTGCGCGAAATAGCTTCAACAGAATAATGTGAAGAAATTTTCCGGTATCTTTTTTTGAATTTTACAGTAACACCGGAAGCTGGCATTTTATATTTTTCGATTAGAGCTGAATCAAAGCTATGATAATACTTACGATCCTAATTAAAATTTCTGTCGATTCAATCATACAAACTTTGATGCCCAACCAATCTCACTACATTTCTTCCACCAACTATACCTCCACAATATCCTTTTGCCACTGGTTAACGATACGACGGTAACAGTCCCAGCCTGCTCCTTCCTCAGCGCAATCAAGCTTAGCTACAACAATGTATGTTACTGCCCCAAGTGCATCGTTGTATCCTATATTGAGAAAAGCGCGTTGTTCGAGCCGAGAGTTGCAGCAATATACTCTGCTGTCCAAACATGGTCACTATGTAACAGTTTGAGCTATTCGAAACCGTGGGACATCCTAACGATTGGCTGTAGTTGGCGGCTTTAGTTGCATGACCACCCCAGGAGAAGATTTACGCATTCTAGCGAGAAGTGTAGCTACCAGCAGCACGCGAATGCTACTTCTCGTTGCTCTGCTACACGGTTGATGGTCTTCGATGTTCTGTTCTTCCTGTTGATGCTTGTTCTCGTCACGTCCGGGGTCACTGAAGTTTATGACGGTTGGTTGTGGAAGGAGGAGAGAGATCGAGAACGAGGATAAGAGGAAAAGGAAGTTGGAGAGTTTCGTCCTGGACCTCCTGGTAAATTTGGGTGTTTCAGGCTCGGGTCAAAGGCTGTTTTTGCAGTAATAGGTTCTGTTCTTCCTGTTGATGCTTGTTCTCGTCACGTCCGGGGTCACTGAAGTTTATGACGGTTAGTTGTGGAAGGAGGAGAGAGATCGAGAACGAGGATAAGAGGAAAAGGAAGTTGAAGGAGAGTTTCGTCCTGGACCTCCTGGTAAATTTGGGTGTTTCAGGCTCGGGTCAAAGGCTGTTTTTGCAGTAATAGAGCTACGACAAGGACTTGCAAGATTGGTGTTTCGCCAATTAGTCCTTGTAGCTGTAGAGTGTAGGAGGTACCGCGAAACCAGTAATAAAACCGGATTATACAGGTGTTAGCTGAACCGAACGAAGGAGAATTTCATCGGAACACATTCGCGGAATGCGTATCGAAGCGGAGAAAGAGAGAGAGAGAGAGAGAGGAAACGCGAGCGTTTCAAGCGGCAACCTGCCGTTTCGAAGCTGTTAAAAGTGTACGAGAACGTGTACGAATCTGGCTTCGATCAATTACACCTGAAAGTACACGCGACCAGTGAAAAGCTCTTTTCTTTTTTTCATTCCTCATCGATGAACGATTTTGTTCAGCATGTCGAAACGAACCGTGAAATTAATTTACAAATAACTCTTCGACAATTTGTTTTATGCTCTGTATACGTTTCTCCTCGGACAAATTGACCATGGACTAGCAGGGAACGTGACGTTATTGATTATCGAATTCGTGTGACACACGAGAGGAAAGGGTTTTCTTGGCAGAAAAGTTCGTACGTTAGGCGTTTCGATGGCGTGGGCAGAATCTATATGGAAACGGTGGTTTAGTGAGTTAGTTCGATGTGACGAAAGGAGAACCGCACAATCGCGTATGGAAACCGTGACCTATCTCTCGAACGCCTTCGAGGCGCATGTGCAATTAAGAGATCGGAACAAGAATACCGCCTATTATCGATTGCGGCCAACTGCGACTTTAAATTGCCCGTGTCTCTTGATAAATCGAATATTGCACGTCGAGAATCAAAACACTGGGACAATTTTATGGGATAGTAAGATGATTGGGGGAAGAATAAAATATGAAAGATAGAGTGAACTTTATGGATACTTGGTGTGACGACAACGTTTTCAATGACCCAGAGAGCCTTGGTATCTACAAAAGCTGGAGCACTTTTCGTTAAACCAATATACTTTCTGTTTTAGTTCATCAAGTCTCTGCCTGCCCATATTCGATTGCTCCGTGATTGCACTGGAGAACTGACCTGATTTCACGTGACACTCGTCACACGTGGAGGGTTCATTATGAC
>NW_017100261.1:1801358-1820239 GCF_001263275.1 Habropoda laboriosa | reverse complement strand
GACGACGGACACGTGACACGTCAAACGTAACATCCGGATTGGTGACCGGAACAGATAGAAATTTCTTCTAAAAGAAATATGAGGAAAATCGTCGTGAAATGCGGAGGAAGAAACGGTTGAAAAATTGTCCGAGGTATAGTCGATGGAAGAAATGTGGCGAGGTCGTGAGATCAAACGGGCCGTCAGAGTTTACGTGTTCGAGAATATCGACAGAAATATGAAAAAATGAGTGAAACGTAAAATGACACGGAATGTCACTGTGCCGATCCAAAATCCGGTGGGTCAAAATGATCCATTAGCAAGTTTCCCAAAAAAACAGCAATGTTCGATATTGGTAAATATCATTTCTAACTTTCCAACTTTGTTTTCTGTACGTATACTTCTATTTATATCAATAAAAATCTGATTTTTTAATCACGTTTTAGTTATATAAAAATTCAATGTTGGAAAGTTGCTAATTGATTTTCTAGGAATTAGTGTTAATTTACGGCCAGGCTATATTTCTTCCACTGACTGTACGTGACACGGAAACGTCGAGGCACTATCCGGGAACATCAACTATGAAATCAAAAAGTTACAACTTATGTAACTAGAAATGTTTATCTTTTGAAAATATATATATTTGCCAAGTACAACCGTGATTTTTATTTTGGTATCGGTAGCCGTGACAAAATCTAATTTTTTTCGTACTCTAGACACGCTTACAGTTTCGCTTAACTCTTTGAAGCACAGAATTTTAAGACTGAAACAGACTCTAGTTGCACAGGTATTATATTTTAAAAAAATGTAACAAAGTAGGTATGAATTACGACGTAAAACAACTAAAACTTAAAAAAAATGTTGAGATAATTAATTATTAGATGAGACATAAATAATCTCACCATGAAATTTGTGAAAACAGGTTAAATTAGATTAGTTTTCTTAATGTTTCAAGGTGGGATGAAAAACATCCCACAGTGCATATGTAAGTACTAAAAAGGTGGGACACTTTTTACCCCACTATGCCCCAAAGAGTTAATGCATAGAGACGTTGAGGATTAACTTTGCATTTCTAACTTATTTCCTATCGATTAATTTGCAAGCTTCACTTCAACATTTCTCCTAGCAAAGAAAACAGAGACAAATTTTGGACTTTTTCGACAACGTATCCCATCTTTCGATTTCTAATAATCCAAATGGGTCAAAGTTCACGGCTCTATTCCCAAAGACATTTGTAATCCCTCGTCTGTTCCGTTCGCGTTATAAACCAATATTTCACGTTAAGCTCCGATAAAATCTGAACGGTTGAAAAATGCGAGCTACAATCTGCTACAATCAGAACCGTGTATTTGCTATTACCGACAGCTGGTGTTCTCCATTTTCCTTAGACCGCGCCCTCATCTTTCAGAACGCAGCGTGAATCCCGACGGAACAAGTGCGGTACCCGTAGAAATGAGCGATGTCTCAATAAAACAGCATCTTCCCGAGCGCTCTGCAGCCGCGATTTCCCCGTTGTTGCGATCGATATCACGCTGAAACGGAGCGATCGTTAAGTGGGTCAATTTGTACCGTCCGCGCGCGCGCGCACGCTCGCGGCCCTCCCCGCTGCCATCGATCGATTACGATCTCGAGCGTGATTTACGAGTCTGAATCCGCGAGCAACCGTGCACAACCCCGCGAGGAGAAACTTCGCGCCAACGCGTGCACAATCTTTTGTCACACTTATCGCGGGAAAAGGACGCGAGCCGAGCGAAATTTATGGCCAGACTTCCACCTCGATAGATCGACGTTGCCCTTTGCCCCCGCGCAGCTGAACAATCGTCTGCCTCGAAGGCTCAAACGTCTCTATTATGTACGACACGCGTCAAGAGAGAGGTGATTTCTTCCGAGATTTCCTCGTTTTTTTTCTGATTTTTTTCTTGCAAATTATTGATCGATGGAGGTGATATTTAAGGAAGAACGTAGAGGGACGGAAATTAGTGGACAGAGAAGTGTATAGTTGGTGGAAGCGATGTAGCGAGGCGGTAAATTGAAGTATTAATTTACCTTTGGACAGGATCATCCGACATTTGTGAATTAATATATAAATTTTCTACTGTTGGGAGCTAGAAAAATGACTCTAGGGCGGTAGCTCTATCTTCGTGGACAGACACATAAAGACGACACACACGAATTTCCTTAATTGGCACATCTGCTTAAACAGTCGACGTTTGTAGGTAACGTCTAATTTCTTTTTTTCTTTCAAATTATTGATCGATGGAGGTGACATTTAACCGTTCGAGTGTCACGGGTTATTATAGAAATCTGACTGGAAAATGTCAAACGGTGCGATCGGTCTTCTTTCATTTGATATCGAAAAATCTCAAAAATTTTGTTTCGAACATTTACACTGAATGCAGTAAATTCTCCACAAGTGTCAGGTCCGCAAGGAACCTAAACCTGACACTTGTAGAGTCAGGGACTACGTTTTCGAACCTCGCGCCCGCCTTTGTAGTTTGCCGTACGTAGACAAGGACAGCGAATAAAAAATAAGGATGAAACGTGAGTCGAGGCAACCAAGCGATTTAAATACCAACTTTTTTAATTTTACGTTTTTTTTATCCCGAAATTTTTCTTAACATATTGATGAGATTTTTCTGATAAAAATGACATCGAACACGACATAATTTGAACAACATTTTGTCACGCCAGACAGTGAACGTGTTAGAACATATTGATGAGATTTTTCTGATGAAAATGACATCGAACACGACATAATTTGAACAACATTTTGTCACGCCAGACAGTGAACGTGTTAATAAGTAAATGTTCAAATTATATCGTGTTTGATCTCATTTTCATCAGAAAAATCTCACCAACATGTTAAAAAAAATTTCAGATGAAAAAAAGTAAAATTAAAGACAGCGAGCGAGATAACATGGGCGCAGCAATGACGCAGACCTAGGCGTAGGGCCATCTATACTGACACTTGTAGAATCCAAACTGACTGACACTTGTAGAGAATTTACTGTACTACTATTTGGAAAGAACACGAAACAGAGGCAAAATAGATTACATACGCGGATTTTTATACTCAATTTTTTATAAAAATTAGATCGATTATATAAAAAAAATATTAGATCATGCCATAAGTTTGTGCCGAAAGCAAAAAATATTTTAACGAAAATCCAAGAAAATTCTATAGCGAAGATATAATGGACTTACCAGGAAAACAAAGAAGAAAAAATAGCAAAGGTTTTGGAATGAAAAGACGCTTACATTTCCTTTTCTCAAATTTGAAGGTTCGTTGGAAATATTGACCTAAATGATAAAATTCGACACGAACTCATGGGACGACCTAATAGAATACAATTTGCACTTCCGTGGCCTGATCGTGGCACTCAGGCGATTAAGGAAGAACGTAAAGGGACGAAAATTAATGGACAAAGAAGTGTATAGTTGGTAGAAGCGATGTAGGTCGCAAGAGGTCGTAAATTAAAGTATTAAGGAGCGACATCGATTGATGTAGCCACGCCTAGAATCGTCAGTCACTTGTCAATTGATATCTAAAATTTCCACTTACAATCTTCCACTTAAGATATGCGGTATTAATCCCTTTGCCCCTCTTGGGCAAACTGACAATGACGAGCTGGACTCGCCAGAAACTTTTGAGAGTTGAAGCTTTTTATATGAGAAGTATATGTATAGTCGGGGCCACGATATAGCGAAGTCGTAAAATCGGTCAGACGTCAAAGTAAACATGTTTTAGCTGCCGGGACCCCGAAATTGACAGAGATACGAGCAGATAAGTACTTGAAACCATGGTCAGGACCGTACAAAAAATTCTTGTATCCAGCGAAAGTCAAACTGATTCTAATATATTTACTGAAAATTGAGTTCAGCTAGGACAATTTAGGGTTTTTTTCTTCTGGGAAAAGCCGCATTTGGAAGTACGGTTACAAGATGCAGATAGAAAATGCAAAAGGATTGTGTAGCTTTAATATTAACATATTTTCCATTTGTAAATGAAATACCATTTTCTACTTGAAGTACCAAATCATATGCTACCATTCGTTTATTGTTGGAACCCTCAAACAGACTGCAACACACGGCCTTGAGTGCCGCAACATCAATCGGTGCCGATTCTTCAGAGTTTAATTTACGACCTCGCTATATCGTGGCCCCAACTATATGTCATAGCGAGTCTTTTGCTTTGATACATTTGTTTACATGCCTAAATTTATGCAGCCAGTATCGCGTGAAGTAAATGCACGACACGACATACTAATGAAGTGCAATAGCGGTTATTTTACTAGTGATACCCGTCTATAGTAAATGTTTTTTAGTATATATTATAGTAATTAGTAAATACGGATAAATATATATATTTACATTGTTTGAAATTGTTGCAAATATATTAACATTATGTTTGTTGGATAACCAACCGCCTATTGACATTGAGTCACCAAGTCACTCTTAAGATTAACCCCATAACGCCGAAAAGCAAGTTACTCATCGATCGCTGACTGTCCCTTCAAAGTCCTGTCCAGCAATTCGTCACCAGAACCAAGTTCACCTTCTCCCCCAAATCCCTTCCTTATAAGTATACCCGAAAAATCCCTTAGATCATCATAGAAACCAAGCGAGTATAGTTAAGAGCGGCCGGTCTAATACACGTCGCAGCAAAAACCAACGTTATCTTCTCTTCCTGAAGTTCGCGCACGAGTATAGTTAAGAGCGGTCGGTCTAATACACGTCGCAGCAAAAACCAACGTTATCTTCTCTTCCTGAAGTTCGCGCATTGTCATACGCAATCCGCGTGTGCAAGTATCATCGCCAAAATAAAAGTTATATTGTTAAAATATAATCGATATCTACTTTCCTCCCCGGATTCCAATATGTTGAAACACATACTTTTTTTCGTTCAAATACTAGAACTGTAATATTTTTGTTAAACATTATTGAAGAATTTCATGTAAATTAGGAAACAAATATTATTTTTACTAATAAATTATTTGAGCAACAAAACCGTAAGTTTCTATATCAGTCCCGCCTCTTAAAACTAAGAAAATTAAATGGACTGCCTGAGCAGTGCTGGCTGAAAATAAATTGCAGATCAAGGGGTTAAGCCTCCGTCGCCTGGTGCTCAGTAGTAATTTCCGTATTGGTAAAATATTGCCGGTATTTACCATATTGGTGAAAAACCTGCAGCTGTCAACGATTAAGGTGTAGGCAAATATTTGAAATATACTGCTGCAATGGCCCTGAGCGAGGCTCGAGAGCTCTTTATCTCCCTCGAATTGCTCTTTTCACGCCTCGCTGATTTTACGACCTCGCTATATCGCTTCCACCGACTATACTTGCTGCAACAGCAACAGTAAGGTCGTTAAGCGAAAACATCGATTGATACAAGGTCGCACGCGTCTTACAGAAGCTCTTCAAATCTCAAATCTCAAACACTGAGCGAAAGACGTGAATCCTTGCCCGCCATGATTGAATCACTATAGTCCTATACCTCCTTTTTTTTTCTATTTTCGAGCTATCCAGACTTCATCTTCTCAGATTTCTCTCGATTCGATGAATTTTGACGTCTAAGAAAATTTACCAATTCGCTATATTTCTTCGATCGACTATACATCGCGAAGCATTTTGAAATAACAGCGGACGACTATTCGGAATGATTTAATTGGACGAACGAGGAGTGCGCCTTGTGCAAGGCAAAATACCGCGTTCTACATAAAACTATCGGCGAGCTATGCATTCGTCTGACACACCGCGAACAATTCAACAGAGCACAATGGTATGTTATTAGACACTGAAATGATCCTGTATGTGGTAATACTCTATTGCTTCCAAGTGGATTATTTTATGGAAAGTGAAACCGTGACATATAAAATACGGCTTAAGGTACAACCGTCTAGCGGCAATAGGATAGTGAAAGTCTTTAATCCTCGAACGTTTACATCCGCTCCCAATTATCAGCTTGATTGAATCGTGAAATTAATTAAACGAAATGACATTGGAACGCAACTGGCGTCTCGTTAGAGCTCGAAATTTTCACGGGAAATTCGCGCAAAACCGTGTTTCATCACGGTTGTAGATCTCTCTCTCTCTCAACCTCTGTCTCTCTTTTTCTCTCAATCTCTGCCTCTATTTTTCTCTCTCTCTCAGTCGAGACGAACGCGAGACCGTTTTTAACGAGCAGAAATCACCACGGTCGGATTAACGACGCCGAAATAGGGGAGAGTCTGTCCTGAAAAGGAGACAAAATCCGTTTGGAACGGATGGCAATCGGATTCGTTTAAGCCGGAACACAAATGTCGAGCGAAGCGAGAGAGAGAGAGAGAGAGAAGATGATTAAACTGAAATCGGGGACGCGTAGTTAGTAAAACTAATTCGCTTTCTCGCAATGCAAACAGACTTTATATAAAGAAACTAGATCCTTCGCGTTCTTATTCGTAATATTCATTTCCCCTACCCGAACACACACACACCGTTCGAAATTAACAACGCGGGGAAACGCGGTTAATCCAAAGGGGAAATCGAGAAAAGTGAAGGTATATTAGAACGACCACGACGACGATACTACATGCACCGAGTTTCTTAAATATTTAAGGACACTCCTGCGATATACGTATTCGTAGCCGATTTCAAGCTTACAGGTTCGCGATAACCTCGCAACGTAATAGCTTTCTGCGTCGAGTAACGTGGCAATTAACGAACACAATTCAGGTTAATTAACCACTTCGAATCGTATTAACCGTTTCGCCATATACCATAGTGATAATTAAAACGCGAACACCGAGCATCTTTAGATTCTCTTCAACGGGACGAAACGCCGGCCATTTGGCTCAGTTGTTAATGACAAGAGAAGAAGAAGAAATAAGTTTTATTTCGAACGATTACCACAGGCAACAGCAGGAGAGAAAGTCGGTTTTTCCAGCACGCATAAAATTCACGCAACGTCGAAAATATGTTTCGCGTTTTCTAAAAACCGCGACGCTCCCGTGAGTCGCTATCTCAGAGTAACAGCCGTATAAGAAAGCGTCGCCTGTTTCGACGAACAGATCTCCGGCAAGTATCATTTTGTAAAAATCATATTGTACGACCTTAATTGCAGAGGAACTTCGACACAACGTGTGCCAGCTTTCTTTCTCGTCTCAACAGTGCACAGTGTTCGTAATCGAACAAGTACTTATAACACACAGAGATCGGGTTAGATACCGATCGTTTGTCCGCGATCAATTTTCATGCAATTATACCTTGACTAAATTCTAACTGTCTGCTGGACTATAATTAGGGAACATTAAGACGGGATTTATTGAGAATTGCAACCGTGTCGAGGGAGAGTAAGAAGAAAAATTCGAGCTACCGCGAATTTCGTTACCGACACTGATGCATTTAAGGTGAAAAACCTCGATTTCGACGCTTTCTATGTTGTTGTTGTTTTTTTGGGGGGAGAGGGTAGAAAGGAGTAAGAAAAATCTGAGTTATCGCCGAATTTCGTTAACGACGCTAATGTCCGAAGAGAAACACTTGGATGTAAGTGTTTTCTTGGATGGAATAGGAAGAAGGAAGAAAAATTCGAGTAATCACGAATTTCGTTACTGAGACTAATGCCCGAGGAGAAAAACCTCGATGCAATCGCTTCCTGCGTATTTTCTTAGATGGATTAGAAAGAAGGAAGAAAAACTAAGCGTTAACCCTTTCACCGCTGCTTATAGACGCTCTGTAAATTTTCTAGCGCTCTGCCCTTGGCGCCTATAGGCGTTTTGAATATTTTCTCGCGCTGCGGCCTTCACGACTATAGCCAGTTTAAAAATTTTCTGCGCTCTTGGTGCTTCTTGGCACACTTCGTTCAAGCCTTGATCCTTGCTCCTGGCGCACTTCCACCACAATTTTCAAAACGATGAATCCGAACCAAGAATTAAAATTTAACAGTTTCTTAAAAATTTCCGCGGCCACGAAAATCTGTCAGCGAAAGGGTCGAGCAAAAAAAACCCGCATATCCAGAAATTTCAATCCTAAACACCGACGTCCGAGTATAAAAACTTGGAGAATCAACCGCTTTCTACGTATTCTCTCGGAGCAGGAAGCGAGGAATGTAAGAGTCGTTTCAATATTCCGAAACGAAGCCAAATTCTATATTTAACGCTTAATCGGTCGTGTCTGTTCTCTCCAAACGACTCGGAAACCGCACAGAGAGAGAGAGAGAGACTCCTAACATCCGCACACATTCGAGAGAAGGAAGAAGAAAAGAAGAAGTCACGTAGCGAATTTCGCATTACAAAAGACACGGCCATTATTTCACGGTTACGGATCATTTTCGTAATAATGCCGCGGCTTGCTGTACATCCACGGGTGTGCAACCGCGAAGAGAGAGAAGACGGCGTCGGCGCGCACGAGTTTTGCAATTTGTTGCCATCGCTTGGTTCTCCATGGCAGCGGCTGCGCGGGTATATATTGCGTTACGCTTATTAGGACGAAACGCATAAATGTCAAACGTAGAGAGATAAAGAGAGAGAGAGGCTCGTGCCTGCCGCTATTTTCACCGTACCTGTGCAAGTACGTTTATCCAGCATCGTCGAAGCGTCTCTAAAATATCAGAATCCTGGTGAAAGCGCGACGACCGTGCATCACCACGCTACACACGACCGTGCACACTGCGTCGTGTCCTCCCTTTTACTTTTTCCACACGCGCCGCGATATAATCGCTTGGTAGCCGTGACGTTTCGATCGAAACGCTGTTTACTCACACGTCTGATCGCACACCGGGGGGAAGTAGCGTCTGGGTGTGGAAAAATTCGCGGTGGTTTTACCTGACTCCTGCGGGCTAAGCATCCCGTTACGGCGGAACTGTACACTATGCCGGCTCTGGACAGTTCGACCATTAATCACCGCGGCGAGCACAGAGAGATTTCTAAAATTTGCAAAGCAGTGACTCACCTGTAACAGAAAAAGGGAACAGAGGAATTAGTCTACCTGAAAGATTCTTGTGTTTCGAACTTAAATAGGAAGGTCTTTTTTTTTTTATTTCGGTCGATTCGTTGGGCGTTTAAGTGTCACGCGGAGTGATTATATTTTGTGGTGAAATTTATGGTGTGTTGGGATTTTGTTGTATATACTTGCTGTCTTAACCCTTTCAGCTCCTTTGTCGAGTGTGACTCGACGTGAACTTT
Source organism: Habropoda laboriosa (assembly GCF_001263275.1). Taxonomy (NCBI): domain Eukaryota; kingdom Metazoa; phylum Arthropoda; class Insecta; order Hymenoptera; family Apidae; genus Habropoda; species Habropoda laboriosa. The sequence goes on along the minus strand of NW_017100261.1, from coordinate 1,811,102 downwards.
ATTTAGAAGTACTTCTATATGGAGTCACACGAAAGAAAATTTTAGAAAATTAGGACTTCAAAGGGTTAACCTCTTATTTTACGATTTTTTAACTTGTTGACTGGGGAAGACGAGTTAACTCGTCACTGGTTAGCCTATATACTGATTAGAATACAATAGTTCATTTATTGAGGGATTATTAATTTTCAATGGCACTGTTATGTCTGCGCTAAGGATTAAAATAAAGTAACATGTTATAATTTTTACTCATTTTTATTTGTAAACTAGGGAGATTTAATTTCTACTCGAGAAGTGAACTCAGTTAACAGGTTAATCGCTACGTATGTTAGTTTCGGCTATTTACTGTATTCAGTGTTAAGTAAAAAAAGGGACAATTTCATTGGATAATTGTCAGCCTTAAATTGAAGCTAAAGTTGGAGCAAAAATACAATTCTTCTTTTGTCACACATTGACCATAATCTGCAGCACATGTGAGTGTGACTCGTCATTATAAGGCAAGGGGTTAATCACCTGTTTTAAATTGACCAACAACCATATACATGAATAGGAGTGCTTAACATAACGTATTCAATGAAACTGCTGATATGTACTGTTATAAATAAAAGAATAAATTATGCCGATTGGCATTTTTCGACATCGAGTTAAAGAAGCGCAAACGTTTTTAGAGCCTCTGAAAGACGAAAAACGCGATACTTCGTATTCAAAGTGCCGTCATTTCTTTAATTTTCAATATTTTTCGTTTATTCTACTACCGACCATAGCGACATGCGTACTAAATAAGAATCAATTAGATTTTTTTATTTCTGATAAGCAGAACAGCTCAAATCGTGGCAACCACGGGCCTACTTTCTTTTTTCATGCTCCTGTTTGACGTGTTCCACAGCAGCCATATTTAATTATTTTTCAACAAAAAAAATTTGTAACGATTCTTCAAGGACAAGTAAATACATAGGAATAAAGCTCATGTTAATAACTGTTACCGTACTTCTGTAATAAATTAGCAAAACAGGCCTAAAAAAAACGGCCGTCACACTAGAAGACCCCCTTAAAAGGTTAAGGGTCTTTTTCGACCCAAAGTCCTTATGTGTAACAATTTTTGTTACCATCACGCTATATGAACCTAGACAATAAACTTGTAACGTAATGTAAAAGAACCACATACTCGATAACAGCAAAATTTATTAAAAAAATAAAAAGGCGATGGGTCAAAAAAGACCCGAGCACCGTACAAGGGTTAACCAATCTCTATCGCTCCGCGTAACCCAATTTGGTAAGATTTTTGCAACGATCCTTGACACTCAAACGGTGAAAGAACTCATAGCCACACAGGTGAACGCTTCCATCTCGATGCAAACGTAAAAAAACAATCGTACATACTCGTTTCTATTCGAAGTTTGCCAATGGTAACGGAAGCATCGAGACGTAACGAGAAAGGAGGAGCAGGTCTAGCGTGTTTATTGATAATACGGGAAAGAGAATCGACGGACTGGATCCACCTACCCACGGGGAAATTTAATTGAATCGTTTGTAGACACTTGTCAATCGTAAACTGTCCGGAAAAACCGCTATGTTTATGGTGTCGTGGTCGAGTGATCGCAGGGGCACAATTAGCCGGCTGGTAATAGGGGAAAAAGCGCGCGGCACGAATTGTGTCTCAGCCACATACACGCTTTCGACCCCGCAAAACAGCGGTGGTAATTAACGCGTATATCGTGTTGGTGATCTCACGGGAGAACCAATAAAACTTGTCACAGTTCTCGAGGCCGTCAATTAATATCGTATCCAGTAATTTGCTCCCTGTCACGGTTAACCATTACGAGATTCGCGTAATTAAATGTGCAAAGGTGCAATTTCCTGATGCTGAAAAATGTTCCCCGGACTCGTTCGCGATAACACCACGCTTATTATCGTAATTCCTTCGAAAACGAGCCTGGGAAGAGAATACAGGGAGCAAGAGAGAGGAAAAAAGAAAAGAAAAAAAAAAGCGAAACACGACTTGAAACGTGCCGCCTTTTTACATCGAAAACCAGCCTTTTCCGTGACGGGATCAAAGGCTCTTTCGCCGAAACGATAAACCCCCCCCCTTTCGATAAAGAACAGCTCTGCTAGCGTTTACTTTGCCAGCTGCCGCAAGTCGAACGGTGGTCGGTAAAACAGCGCTCCGCGGTACCGACAGTCGAAGAAACTTTCCACGAGAAGTTCGAGTTCCACCGGTTTGGCGGCGTGGTTTAACGGACGAACGTTGCGCCGCGGATGTTACAGGCGGAAGGAACGCGAACTTTGGGACGTATTTGAATACCGTGGCGCGTAGTCACGCCTCTGCACGAAAGACGGTTTTAGAGCGACCGTTGTTGGGTGGAATCGAGAGAGACGATCCACCCGTAAGTAAAATTAGAACCCCCACATGCTCGACGAGATTCGCGTTCCCTTCGTTTATCCTATTTCTCCACGGATCCCGTGCCTTAGAGACCCTCCTCCTCCTCCTCCCTCGATTCACACCGTGTGCTTTTGTTTACCTCCCGGACCGGTCACCGCAGGCATTTTAACTCTCTCGACGCTCGATCGAGATCGTTGGAGATACAGTGGTTTGAGAATATTCGTATGGCGAATTGAACGTTCTTGTACGGATTAAATGAACATGTGTGAATTCTTAGTGATACGAGACAATTTTTGTACGTAAATTAAATGGTTTTAGAAGGTGAATAAGATGGAAGAAAATTTATTTATAAATGCCTTTTTTTTTCCTTTTTCAAGCTCACATACCTTTTTTACATGAATGTGTATATTTTTTCTATTGTATGTTGCAGCAGATACTGATGTGCATAATCTGACCTTGGACTCTAAAATTTTTAACCAAATATAAAACTTCCTTTCAATTTTTTGACGTTTTCTATAAAAAAAATTTTCTTCCATTTTATTTTCATCCTTTGAAACCGTTTAAAATATGTATACAAATTTTCTCGTAACGTAATAGCTGGAGAAGGTAATTAGGTGGCCTGTTCAACGTGGGCCACGCTGTATATTAAGTGATTAACCTGTGATTAACCTGTTAACTGAGTTTATCTTTCAAGCAGAAATTGCTTCTCTCTAGTTTATAATTAAAAACGAGTAACAATTATAACCAGTTATTACATTTCAGTTCTCGCAAATGTAAATATAACGTATTTTATGTTCGACACACGCATATCGACACAATTAAAAATGACCAATCCCTCGATAAATAAACTATCGTGTTCCAAGTATTGGTCAACCAATGGACCAATTAACTCGTCCTCCCCAGTTAACCCTTTGGCTACAAAGAGCGTATACACACGCTCCATAAAAATGCTCGCTAATTTACGAAGAGCGTACACATACGCCCGTCCGATACGCACAGTTTATCAATTTATTTTCGCACTTCACGAATAAAATATCCCCGTCGACTATCGCGAAGCAGTTGATTTTCAATCACATACGTGTCTTTATTTTTAACACAGCGTTAGCCGAGCCACTCAGAAGCCAGAGTGACTAACTCCGTCAAACAAAATTTATCAAATTTGTTTCACTTATGAAAAATTAAGCACCAAGTGCGTGTGTGCTTTGATACTAAAATTGAAAGAGTATGAAACAGTGGATTTGATCATTTTGGCTGAAATAATAACTGTTTCGTCCAGTACACAACGAACACTGCCTGAAGCATGCCGTAGCGAAAGGGTTGAGTTAATGTAGGTATTCGAAGGATGGTTTTAAGGATATTGAATCCTGAACGAAGCTAGAGAGTGAAGAGAAGAATGGAATTCCTAACGCTGCGCGACGCTCCATTTACCGTTCTATGATTAAATCTGTTAACTCTGGTATTACGTCCGCAGAGTGACCCGGTTGTGGATTTAGTAGCTGACGTTCCTCTACTAGCCAGCGGAGGCAAACGAACGCAGACGTTCGACGCACGCCACGGTAATATATGACTCGATAGCATCGATGAACTGCGGTGGAGGGAGGAACGGTAATTTCATAATGCTCTAGCTAGCATGTTCGATCGTGCATCGGTAATTGATCCAGAAAAAGGGGAATTTGTCGAAATAACCTTTTTCCACGAATTACATTTTCCATCGAAATTACATCTCCGTGACAGAATATACGAAACATAATTCTTAAATCGGGAATTCGTAAAGCGGAAATTCATAAGTCGGGAATACGTAAAGCAAGAAGTTGCAAAGCAGGAATTTGTAAAGCAGGAATTCGTAAAGCAGGAATTCGTGAATTGGAAATTCATAAATCGGGAATTCGTAAAGCAGGAATTTATAAATGCGAAATTCATAATCGGGAATTCGTAAAGCGGGAATTCGTAAATCGAGAATTCATAAATGAGGAATTCATAAATGGGAAATTCATAACCAAGAATCCATAAATGAGGAATTCATAATTGGGAATTCGTAAAGCGGGAATTTATAAATGCGAAATTCATAATCGGGAATTCGTAAAGCGGGAATTCGTAAATCGAGAATTCATAAATGAGGAATTCATAATTGGGAATTCGTAAAACGGGAATCCATAAAGCGAAAATTCATTAATGGGAAATTCATAAATAGGGAATTCATAAATCGAGAATTCATAAATGGAAAATTCATAATTGGGAATTCGTAAAGCGGGAATTCATTAATGGGGAATTCAAAAATGGGAAATTCATAAATAGAGAATTCGTAAATCGAGAATCCATAAAGCGAGAATTCATTAATGGGAAATTCATAATTGGGAATTCGTAAAGCGGGAATTCATTAATGGGGAATTCAAAAATGGGAAATTCATAAATAGAGAATTCGTAAATCGAGAATCCATAAAGCGAGAATTCATTAATGGGAAATTCATAATTGGGAATTCGTAAAGCGGGAATTCATTAATGGGGAATTCAAAAATGGGAAATTCATAAATAGAGAATTCGTAAATCGAGAATCCATAAAGCGAGAATTCATAAATCGAAAATTGGTAAATCGGGAATTCGTGAAATGGGAGATCCTTCTAACTGATCATCACGTCATTGCATACTGCGTGATTCCCCGTGAAAATGAAAATTCCGATCGAAAAGCATCGGAGAATGTAATAAGTGGTAAATCGGAAATTCGTAAAGTGAGAACCACCTGTATAGTTAACAGTCCCTTCTCTTTCCTATTTAATATTCGAAAGTCCCTCGGTTCTAAGACACCAATTGAACTGCAGAAGAAAAACCTCCGATTTACAACCGCTCACCAAGCAGAGAAGAAACCTTTCTCGATCTGATAAACACGCAAAGCGCCTGCCTAAGTCGCAAACGGCGACGGTCTTACCTAGCGAGGTATTACCTAACTTTCGAGCAGCCGTTCGTCGACGTCTATAGCTGGCTATAGAGTAGCGAGGACGAGGCGAATTCTAATGCCTTCGTGCCGTTAGTCAAGGGGGGCCCGCCAATTACTCGCGGCAATCGCCGTACAATGGATGCAAAACGCGCGTCACAGTGAAGAAAGGGATAGGGGAACGGTCGAGAGAAGAAAGGGAACGAAATACGAGTGCAACTCTGGGTAATTAACGGTTGTAAAAGCGGACTCTTGGTAAACAGCAGCAGCCACAAAGGCGATCCATCGTGACAGGCCACGAAACTGACCTTTTTCTTGCTTCACTTTCGAAAATATTCACCTCTGTGTGTATGTGAGAGAGAGAAAGAGAGAGAGAAAGAGAGAGAGAGAGAAATAGAGAGAGCGAGAGAGGAATACAGAAAGAGAGAGAGAGAGAGAGAGAGAGAGAGAAATAGTGCGAGAGGAAGAGAGATAGAGACAGAGAGAGAGAGAGAAGGGCGATGGAATTAAAAGCGTGAAGAGTATTGTCGCTAGATCCTTGTCTACTCGAAGATTTACGCGCGGTGATTAAAAAGTTTTCGCCTCCGAGAGATAATAATATCCAAGATAGAAGCGGCACGATAGCTATTTTAATTAGACACATGTTCCCCAAGCAGCTTGTTACGCGAGCCACGTCGTTCAATCAGGAATAATTAAAACCCAAGTTTCATCGTAAGCAAACACACAGCGATTAACGAAAAGAGGGGTAAGAAAGGGTAAAAAAAAATATAGCAAGCTGTTTTCACAAGTGCTGTACCACCGCGCTCTGCTCATCTCGTCGCTCGCTGTTTGCTTCTACCTAACGATTATTGTCAGAAATCTGCGTGTGCGACTACGGTGTGACCTCTGGTTCCGCGAGGTCGGCTAATTAACCATAATCTCGTTGCCACTTTGTGAGGCCGATTATACAAATCGAACAGTCACACGCTGAGTGCATTCGGTTGTTGCCTATCGGAAATTCCTACGTTTGCATAATTTAACCACCGATCCGCCTTTGCTTCTACCGGCTTACAACATCGCCAACTACGAATTTCCCCAATCTTTACAATATGTACTCGATATTACACGCTGTTCGATTATTAAGCTACGGTTAGCTATTCTAAGCTATTCTAAGCTAGGGTTAGAATCTCTATTAAAACAAGAATTGAAATGGTCATCGAACAACGAGGTAACGAAATAGAGAAATAATTCTCGTAAGAGAAATAATTTGAAACTGAAATCCACCAACCTGTTATCAGTAAAATACACATATCTTCTAAGCTAGTACTCAAAGGGTTAGAATCGCTGTAGAAAAAAATCGGGTAGCATTTTTTATGGAAACTAAATCTACAACTCGTGAGAGAAATAATTTGAAACTTAAACCCAACGTGGGATTAGTGAAATATACAATTCTTTCTAAGCTGGTATACTCGAAGGGTTAGAGAACCGCTATGAAATAATCGGGTAAACATTTTTTGTGAAAACTAAATCCCCAACTCCTAAGAAAAATAATTTGAAGCTTGAATCGAATGTAAAACTGATATCCACCAACGTGTTATTAGTGAAATATACATTTTTTCTAAGCTAGTACTCAAAGGGTTAGAGCCGCTATAAAAAAAAATCAGGTAACAATTTTTTTACGAAAATTAAATTCTCAACTCGCAAGACGAATAATTTAAAAATGTAATCCACTGTGGCATTAGTAAAGTATACACTTCTTTCTAACCTATTACTCAAAGGGTTAAAGTAACACAAGCAATTAAAAAAAAAGATCAAAAAATTCATACAACAATTTTTCACAGAAGCTAAATCTACAAATGCGTCTCGCCAAGTCCCAGCTTAGACCCCGTTTCCACGGGTTTACAGGCAGGGCGATCGGGTGTTACATCAGACGGCGGTTCGAGGAACAGATTGCGACAGATCGCGCGAGAGAGGAAGGAAGCGATCGAAAAGCCGGGGTGGCAACCTTACTCATTAGCGGTACAATTACAAACCGGTCGGGACTTCTCCGTTAACCGCACAATTACGCGTTAGACAGGACCTTTCGTCTAGCCTGACCGGCTAACGTTAGGCGCGGGGCATCAGAGGACTTATCATGGGAACTCGCGCCACACAGAGACAGACGACGGCTGGATGTGTTCGCTGCTTTCGACTCTCTTTCCTCGTGTTTCATCGAACCGTATCATTAACCTGACTTTCGAAACGACATCCAATTCGATACACCAGAACGTACTTACACGAGTGTGTACTTTGAGAAATTGTTTGGACGGTACACGGAACACGCGTCTCGGCTATTCGTTTGTTTGCTGCTACCGCTGGAATTTACGAGGACTGGAACGCGATGCTTTAACGACAATTCCTATCACGCGTAACAATTGGAGTTTTCGAACGGAGTAAACCAACTTTCTAAGCAATCGGAGAAATGGAAGTATGAAACGTTGGAGATACGGTGGATTTCTCGAGATACAAGTTTAGGGTGTGTTAGACGTATTACGGCGTATCATCCTCGAATTTTCACATATTTAAATTTTTAAATATTTACATTTTCGAATATTTAAATTTTCGAATTTTCAGATTTTCCAATATTCAAACTGCCAAATATTCAAATTTTCCAATATTTAAATTTTCAAATTTTCAAACTTACAAATATTCAAACTTCCAAATATTCAAATTTTCAAATATTCAAATATTCAAATATTCAAATATTCAAATATTCAAATATTCAAATATTCAAATATTCAAATATTCAAATATTCAAATATTCAAATATTCAAATATTCAAATATTCAAATATTCAAATATTCAAATATTCAAATATTCAAATATTCAAATATTCAAATATTCAAATATTCAAATATTCAAATATTCAAATATTCAAATATTCAAATATTCAAATATTCAAATATTCAAATATTCAAATATTCAAATATTCAAATATTCAAATATTCAAATATTCAAATATTCAAATATTCAAATATTCAAATATTCAAATATTCAAATATTCAAATATTCAAATATTCAAATATTCAAATATTCAAATATTCAAATATTCAAACTTTCAAATATTCAAATTTTCAAATATTTAAGTTTTCAAACTTTCAAATATTCAAAGTTTCAAATATTCAAATATTCAAATATTAAAATTTTCAAATATTAAAATTTTCAAATATTCAAACTTTTAGACAGAATTTCGCCGACAAAAGGGACTTTAGCATATTAACACGTTTCATCTTAGCGACTACACAGTCCCAAACAAAAGAACAATCTAACAATGTTCATGGTGTCGAATTCTTCCAGAACAACGATCACTATAGAGGCAAAGAAATGCCAACGATAAAAAAGAAAAAGCGGAAACCATCGATATTTCTCCATCTCCAAATCATTGTTACACGAACCAATTGAACAAATTCTTCAAAACCTCAAAAACTCTCCTCTCTTACTCTTAGACAAATTCCACCCTGAAAATCATACTCGATTCCAGTTCTATAAAGTACAAGTTTAAACGTTCCTATAACTAATCAAACAGCAATCGAGCAACGATTCCGATAATAATTACGGTCTTTAGAGGTTCGTTTCCGATGAAATTACGGGACTGATCGGGGTTTACAAGATCGCGAGGCTACCTTCCGTGGCTTTTCTACCGTCATAACGCGTTCATTAGCTATCACGAGAGATCAAGGATCACGATAAACGCCGTAGAACGAAATGGGAGGAGTACAGAGGATTTTCTCGATCGATCTCTCCAAGAGAACTCCGACGAACACCGTGATCCCGATCGAGGCTTCGAGGATAGGCCTCTATCTTTCTACTCGCCTACCGTTCTGACCTCGATCTTTCCCGCGTTTGTCACGATATAATTGTTATTACGTGTCCGTGAACGTGCACGGTGCAGACACCGTGGCGCACGTGAACTCGCCCGATCGATTTACCCGGCATCGCTTCGTGCTAGATAACGTCTCGTGAACTTACACGGTGCACCGTGTTCCATTTTCTCTGAGTCATGTCTTTCAAACGTTTCCATTCTTTTTTTTTCTCTCTCTCTCTTTTTTTCTTCCTTTTTTTTATTTCGTTCTGTTCGCCATTGCTGCACGAACAAACGGAGGTAGAAATGTCCGGGGAAAATGAACGGGCAAGTTGATCGATGAACGCGAGTGAATTTTCAATGCACCGATTTTTCTTGAGAGAGGAAAAATAGAAGAGATTTGTAGGAGTTGATAGCGAAGGCGGGTCTATAAGAAGGACTGAAATAACAACGTACGGGAAAGAAAAACTGAGGGACACGGAATACGGGTACATTTTAACTGTGACACGTAAATAAGCACGGAAAACGTGATGTTTTGTTGGCTGATGGAACTGTGTGCTTTGGAAACGAGATTAGAACGAGGCTGTTTAAATACAACTTGGAGCACAGACGAAAATG
>NW_017100261.1:1791422-1801176 GCF_001263275.1 Habropoda laboriosa | reverse complement strand
GGAATGTCGGATTTTTAATTGTTCGTTAATTGATGGAGTGATTGAGTTGCTGATATGTTCTGAATTTTTCTGGGTCAATTTGAAGTTCATAAAATTCTTGTTAAGGTAAACTTTGGTAACTGCTAAATGAAAAGTTTCAAATTTTCCAGAGGACATAAATATAAATTTCAACTTTCTTCTCTAATTTTAAGTTCACTAAATTTTTGTTAAAGAAAAATTTCGGAATTTTTGTCATAGGTAACTGCTAAATGAAAAATTTCCAGAGGATATAAATGCAACTTTCAGCCTTCTTCTCTAATTTTCGAGAAGTAAAAGTGTTACAAACTGGAGTCAATAATTACCCAAAAAAAAACTTCCCAAATTTTACCAATTTTTAGATATCTCAGAGCAGTGTACCCCTTTAAATTACTATTAAAAAACTTCGGTGTTCATATTAGGAGCCAATCGAGATAAAAATGACATTTATTTCAATTTCAATTCGTCTACAAGTTCCTCCAGAAAATGTCACAAGTAAAAATGGTGAAAAAATTGCGACACGAAGACGTTCAAACGGTTTCATCGTGTTGTCGTTAAATACAGGTGTTAAGGAACAATCGAACGTGTTTCGTTCTTTTTTCCCACTTGGCAAGAACGTAGCCAGAAGGTGTCCCATAGGCGGCTCCCAAGTGAACGCACGGTATCGTACAGTGTAGAAATCTATCGATCGTGTACGCAACGAGACGCGTACAATGAATAGAACAGCGCATTGTGGGCGGACACACACGCGGGTATATCTGCATAGAAACCTTGTAAAGTCCGTTCTCAAAGAGCCGTGGCTGGTACACGTGGGCAACGATATCTGGTACGTGATAAAGATTTCACCATAGATCAGAGTGAGAGCGAAACCAGGGGGAACGGTAGCCCAGGCGAGTCACGATTCGTGAATGAAATCCTCGAAGGAGCGAGTCGAATCGGAACGGGGTCTCGATTTCGTTCCAATCCAGCGGTTAGATTATTCGAATATGAATATCGATATTTGCCTATGGATGGCCGATCGAGCATCTACAAATGCTGGAACAAATTTCAACTTGACTTGACTCGATCGAGGTGATTCTACGTGCATTTCATCTATTAGGTAAAATAATCTTAAGAGGAACTGAGTGCATGGGCATTCGTTTTTTGAGAAATTAGGGAAAAATCTTGAGAAAATGACAAAATGGAGGATTTCAGATTTCTTACTTTAACTTACGGAAATTATTAACACATTAAGGACCGCTCAAGAGTTTTCTCGTGTTTCGCGCCCCATCTGTCACGGACGGATCACGAGGCAAACCCGTGTTTTCTACACGTTGTCTTTAGATGTCAATTACTTTGATACATTGTATCTACTTTGTCCATTTAAGTGTTTACATCAATAGTCAATGTATTAACCGTTTTCGTCTCATCCACACCGAAGAGATCAATCCCATTGCTGGAAACCGTACAGGTCAAGCTATGAAAGACTGTATAAATGCACGAACCCGAAATAAAAACAGCTTAGTCTCAGAGAAAATTCGACACGTTGCATTGCATTTTGGTGATTCGAATAGTCTTCGTCTTCGAAGCGAATCAAGATATATATGTAAATTTTGTATGGTTCCTCTTCATAGAGAAAAATCTTTCACGCAATATCATACTTTAAAAAAGTACTAGAAACTTTGGTAAAATTGATTTTTAAATAAAATTTTATGATAATTATTAAAAACCAATTTTTTTTAATAATTGCCTAAAATACATCCTATTTTACAATTTCTAAAAATTTCGTAAAAATTTATTTTTTAAGTAAAAAAGTTATGATAATTATTAAAAAACATAATTTTTTTTCAATAATACCTAAGATGCATCCTATTTTACAATTTCTGAAAGTTTCGCAAAAATTGCTTCGTAAAATTAAGGATTAACTTTATAAAGAATTAATTTTATTAAGAATTAAGAATTCCAAAGTTTGAACACAGAAATAAACACACAGGGTGTCCCATTTAAATCAGTCCCTTTGAATATTTACGAAAGTGTTGGTGATACCCAAAAATGTTTCAAATGAAAGCTGAATGCTTTCCAGTGGTACCTTTTAAAAATTATACTAAAAAAATATACGATTCAGAAGAAGAAAACACTACTTACACCAAATTATGTGTCCCTCGAAACCATTCAATTTCTATTTGAAACATTTTTCACTATCGTTAACAATTTCGCAGATATTCGAGGGGACTGATTTAACCGGAACACCCAGTATATACCAATTTATTTCCCATTAATCGTTCTAATTCCCAAGTTCTTTATATAGTACGCCTAAATATACCAGAGAGAAAAAGTATACTACATTCAACTCCGGTTGTTCTAGTGTTAAAACACAGAAGCATCACAAGAGGTGTGCGCTTTTTATTTGCAATTTTAATCCCTCGTCGAATGACAAGAAGATAAGATACTATGCATAATTCATTTGATATGTTAAATACAATAGTTGAAGATAATAGTTCAATTATATAACGATAAGTTAAAATTCAAATTTATGACGAATGTAACAGTTCATTCTGAATATCTTGAGCGTTAATTGCGCCATAAATGTGACACGGTATTATAAGACAATGGTTAAAACAGCGATACATCAGGTAGGAGAAAGTTACCGTAATTAAATGAACAAACACACGGATTACTATTTCGTTCTTACAAGTGCAAATTTTTATTCTACCTGTTTCTCACATTAGTCTTTCTTTCGTATATTTTTTTACCCTAGCCGATTATTTCTTACAATTTATTTTCATGAACCATCTTTTTTAAGGAATCCAAATTTTCGGCTAATTTCTCGAAAACGAATTCCATTCGTCCGAACCCTTTTAGGGTTCTCTTTATCGCTCAATTTGAGGATTGAATGCACGTAAAAGTAACTAAACTCGAGTTTGGTCTTTTGCCATCTTCCTGTTAACCTAACCTCTATCTCGCCATGTGACTTGGAAGTAACATACCTCGTATCTATATTTCACAAGTCGTATTTCAATTGTTTACCATCATACCGTTGCGTTATTTCACGAAAATTAATTTCTCAATAACTCCAACAATTTAAGGTTATCCTCGATAATTTCTCTAATAAAAATTATCAATTCCAACGAACGGTAACGTTTTCTCAACACAAACGAAGGTAAAACTCGAGTTAAACGGTCGAGAGGAACCTCTTGAAAATTCACCAGGAATCTCGCCTCGAGTGGAAATCAATATTTGAAAATTACATAATGATAAATTTCCATCGGAACAAGGTAGCCACTGGTTGAACAGTGGCGCCATCGTTCGCCGGTTAAAAATAACCGGACGCTAGGCGTGAAAAACGGGCAGCGCCTTCAGACGACGGACGTGACGTCACTAGCGTGCCAAATACTTTAGCCGGCTCGTCGTAACGGAAGTCGTTATTTTTACCGCGGCTTCTTCTTTTTTTTTTCTTCCTTCTCCACGTTCCCCCTCCCCCTCCGTGCTACCACTGTACGTAGCGAACGAAGAAGTACCCGCGCACCGTCGAGGATTCACGGCAGCGCGAATCAATGAAAGCCTTCCTTCGCCGGTGCTTTTACACCGTGACTTTTGCTCTCCGCTCCTTCAGGTATACACGCTCCACGACCATCTTTCTTAACGCTCTACATACTCTCCGCGCCATCGAGCTATGTAATTTTTCTCTCTTTTTTTTTTCTTTTCCGCGGGCTAACACACCGGAGCAAGCCAGAATTGGAACAAAGAGATCGAGAGACGCGAAATTCGCGCGTCGGCGCGTGGCCTGCGCGACTGTTGCCGCATAATCGCACGTTTCACGCCCCATTTCTGCACTTCATGCCAATCTTCGTAAATCTCCTCTACATTCGAATTCCACTGGAATTTTCTTAGAAATCTTTCAGGTGTATACGAGAGAGAGAGAGAGAGAGAGATTTAGGAAAGTTTGGTATGTATGTGTGTATATGGAAGTGTAATAGAAATATTTCAGGTGGAATTTGAAGAGTTGGAAAGAGGAGGAAAAAAAGAAGCAGAGCAAGAAACTCGTGAAACGCTTCGGAACTAACGCAAACGTCTCGAGACTCCAAGGTACGTCTTCATCCAATTACGACTGATGCAACCAGCCACGTCCGATGTAATTGACCACTGGCGGATACCCAGAAGTGTGTCAATTTAATGTCTCAATGACACGCGTCACATTATTGTGAGCGCAACGCGGGGTATGAGTCACTACGAATTTAGCATCGCGACCGAATCGATACACTCAGAGGCTGACGCGTTCTTCGTTTTCAGTTTTTTGTCGGGTAATTGTTGTCGATGTAGGGGCATGTATATACATATATGTACGTATGTGTAATAAATCATCGTTGGATATTCATACTAAATCAACTTTCTCGATAAAGTTTCTGCAGAATGGTAGTGCTAGCCGTTAACGCCCTGAAGCGATCAACGAGGAAGAATCTTTGATCGAAGCAGAAGAAGAAGCTAATCGTCGATGAAATTACGATCGAGAGAAGATGCAGCAGCACCAACAACGCCTGCCACTGTGTTTCTTGCGTCAGTCATTGAACGGCTGACTCAGGCCACCAGTGACTCTGCATACAGCCTGTTGTGTTTTTCCTTCTGACGCATCATCCATGAACCGCCAAAAGTATCCCAGATGTCCCATGGATTTAAATCCGTTCGCTGGTTTTACGACCTTCTACGTGGAAACGATTTCGTGACTTTCTAGAGCTTCCATCTTTTACGGAGAACGAAGGAAGTGACGGAGAGAGAAAGAGGAGGGGCAGACAGAGGAAGCGAGAAAGGAGAGTCAGGGAGAGAGAGGGAGAGAGACGAAGAGAGAAAAAAGAGAGAAAAAAGAGAGAGAGAAAAAAGAGAGAGAAAAAGAGAGAGAAAAAGAGAGAAAAGAGAGAGAAAAGAGAGAGAGAAAGAGAGAGAGAAAAGAGAGAGAGAAAAGAGAGAGAGAAAGAGAGAGAGAAAGAGAGAGAGAAAAGAGAGAGAAAAGAGAGAGAAAAGAGAGAGAAAAGAGAGAGAAAAGAGAGAGAAAAAAGAGAGAGAAAAAAGAGAGAGAAAAGAGAGAGAAAAAGAGAGAGAGAGAAAAGAGAGAGAAAAGAGAGAGAAAAAAGAGAGAGAAAAGAGAGAAAAAGAGAGAAAAAGAGAGAAAAAAGAGAGAGAGAAAGAGAGAGAGAAAGAGAGAAAAAAGAGAGAGAGAAAGAGAGAGAAAAAGAGAGAGAGAAAGAGAGAGAGAAACAGAGAAAAAGAGAGAGAGAAACAGAGAAAAAGAGAGAGAGAGAGAGAGAAAAGAGAGAAAAAACAGAGAAAGAGAGAAAAAGAGAAAGAGAAAAGAGAGAAAAGAGAGAAAAAACAGAGAAAGAGAGAAAAAGAGAAAGAGAAAAGAGAGAGAGAAAGAGAGAGAAAAGAGAGAGAAAAGAGAGAGAGAACAAAGAAAGAGAAAAGAGAGAAAAATGGAGAAAGAGAGAGAAAATGGAGAAAGAGAGAGAAAAATGGAGAAAGAGAAAAAGAAAGAAAGAGAAGAGGAAGGGAGAGACAAAGAGAGGGAAAACGAGAGAGAGAGAGAGAGAAAGAGAAAAGAAGTGACAAAGAGAGAGAAAACCGGAAAAACGATAGAACGAGAGAGAAAGAGAGAAAGAAAAAACAGAGAAGGAGAAAAACAGGGAAAACGAGAGAAAGAAAGAGAGAGAGGTTAGTCGCGTGACACACCAGTGTCGTTGAAATACGTATCACGGGAGAATATTTTAATATCATTGACTAAAGGAAGGATTGGACGAAAGGAAGGAAAACGAGGAGGAAGAAGAGCTCAACAGCCCGTTTGAATTTTGCATCGTGTTTTCCATAGGTGTATCCGTGATATACTTGTTAACTAGATTTAACCAAGAACCACGTGGGGATCTCTATTCAGAGGGCATTTGTATTTCGATGCCGTTCTCCTCTCCTAGGGTGTTACAGAAAAGAACATTTCACAATTCCGCGTATAACCTTGCTCCGCTAGCGATGACTTTTCTGCAACGAGAATTCATGAATGACAAAACTTAACTCGGCCGAGTTATTACCATTCGTATGGAGGTGAGCTATTTTCGAATTAGGTATGCGTCACGTGTGCCTGAATTTCAAATTACGTTAACCTTTCAACGATCTGTTAAAACCGACCAAATATATAGTCCAACAAATAACGCACTTTTATATACTCAAAGTTACTAACAACGTTCGTAAATAATTTTCTGTGATACAATCTAAAAGTATTCTATTCAAAATTCATTAAATACACTAAATAATTCGGTGTGTTAACCCTTTCTAACGCCAAGTGACTTGGAAGTTACGTATCCATTTATCTACATTTTACAGTCTCGTTTTATTTATGTATTGTTGTACTACCACATTATTACCAGCCAATCCACATTTTTATAACGATTATTGCTGGATTATTACTAATAATAATGCGTCAGCTAGTAAGCAGAAATGAATTGTGTTATCTATGAGAAACACTGCTATGTCAAAATAATATAGTAGACCGATGGAATCCTGGTCTCTTTTTCTTAAATGCGCAACAGACTTTCTGTCGTGCCCTTAAGGATTTTCTCCTTCACTTCGACTGCGATTTTCGAAGCGTTAAGACGTCCTTCCGCGCCAGAGAAAGTAAAATACGTTTAAGAGAATTCGCAGTGAACACCGTTTATTTTAACCCATTAATCCAATAATTATCTTTCACATTTATTCTTACTTTTCCTATCAAAATATTGAAAAAATTCAACCCAAACTTTTTTTCTCACTTTTAACCAAACATAGGTCCAATAAACAGCGTACCTTTATATACTCAAACTTAGCAATAAATTCGATAAAGAATTGTCCACGACATAACCTAAAAAGTATTCCATTCAACGTTCACTACCCCAAAAAACTAGTCCAACCAAACACAATCCAAAAAACAGCGTACGTTAACAACGTTCCCGAAGAATTGTCTACGACACAATCTCCGCCGTGTTACATCCACCAAGTAGCTCACCGTCGAAACACTCCGAATGCGTCAACTCCGAGAAGCGGTCAAGTGGTTAATAAGAATGATAAATTCTAACGAAAGACGCCGAGAAGAAAAGGGGAAAAACGACACGACGTCTGTTGCATCACAAGTGGAATTAAATCGAATAAGCAATTAGGACGAGCGATGCGATTAACTAAACGTTTTCTGTCGTGGCCTATAGGGCTTCGTCTGCGGCCAAGATCGAACCCCGAGTCGCATTAACTTTTTAGCTGTTCGAACAAACTTCTTTTTGCCGCTCGTGTTCTCTTCCTGCGATCGATAGGAAACGCTGCTAATTCACGAGAGCTAAGGTTTCATACGTGAAAACCACTTTTCGATGTTCCATCGATTTCTAAACTAGCCAATCTTATCCCGGTGGCACTGACAGGCTGCATCCTGCGGAGCGGGAACGACGACATGTAAGCCTAGAAGTTGCTCATCGACGTGTACAGTCGGTGTCATACTTTCCTACAACTTATCCTAGATTCGCGACTTTGACCGAACGTAATAATAATAGCAGCGATGAGTGTGTGTGTGTGTGTACATATACATGTGAAAGCTGAAGCATTCGTGAAAAGCTTCTCGAACGAATATACGATACAAGCCTGCTGAAAGAAAACGATCGGATAAGCGACGTGCCAAGAAGATTGCGCGTATGATATACAATAAGATAACGGTTCTCGATCCGGAGAAATTCGAAGGAAAATTTATATAAAGCCAAGTATCGACGAACGACACGCGTCCAACGAGCCAAAATCATCCCAATCTCGACAAGAGAGAGAAGAAACAGAGAGAGAGAGAGAGAGAGAGAGAGAAAGAGAGCGTGGAAGCCGAAAAAAAGGAAGCACTGGATGAAAAGCCCACACTTGCCTCGGCCACAATGCGAGTTGCCCGAGCGTTAATACGAAGTGTCCAAGTTTTAGCGACGTGCAAAAAGGAAGCGTTACCTCGAACGATGGTGGTGACAGGCCAATCGGAGGCATCTAGTCTCTTACAACACCACATGTCCCCCAGCGATGTTCTCGAACGACGAAACAGAACGAACAGAAGGACGAGAAGAAGATTATTGTTTTCTCTGTTCTACGATCGGGAAATGGGATATTACAGACGAATAGGTTTTTCAGCTAAGAATGAAACGAGGCGTGGATAGGCGGATGTGTCGTACAGGTTCGAGCATGGAAACACAGACAGTCCGGCTAGCAGTCGAAAGGGGGAGCGCAGTGAACTTGGCGTCGCGACGGAGCACGGCGCCGGCAAATGGCGTCTGCGGTCGATAGACACGCTCGGTGGATGGTTGGTTTCCTCCGTTTCCACGGTGGATGGTGGCAGTTTCGTAGGTGAAACCAGAAGATGGTGTTACGAGGAGGGTTGTACACCCTTAAACAAGCAACCATGCGGCCACCACGAGGACCTTGAAGGCCTTCTCTCGCTTCGCGAACAACTCTATCCTCCTCGGTTCTGCCTCTAACGTCACGGCTCTCGCCATCTTTGTGACGTCAATAAGATCTTCGTGGCGTAGCGTGGAGGATCGATTTCCTTCCTTACCATGCAGAGTATTCCCGGAATCGTTTCGATCTGCTCTATATTACGATCTCGTCGATTAACCCTTTAAGTCCGAGTAGAACTGAAGAGTCCCCATACTAGAAGTATATGATTTTCACAAATATTCAATTTGAAGTCTAAAGTGGACTACTTTAACCCTGAAAAAATTCTAGGACAAGATTAACCCTTTGCGGTCCAAATAGTCCAGTTAGCCCGCACTCATTTGGTCACTCTCGGGCAGCACCGTGTAGTTTCCCTTTATTTCTATATTTCAGCGTGATATTAGCTAAAAAATACTAAGTTTTGGTATAATATTAATGCATAAAAAATGGTTTATTATCATTATGCTATCTAAAGGCAGAAATTCTTACGTCGAGTCTGACTCGACATAGGACCGCAAAGGGTTAAAACACCCCAGGACTTAGAGGGTTAATAAAAATTCGTTAGAATGTACGTGACTCTGGAGTTCCACTAGGACTTAGTTAACGAGCCTGCTGTTGACGATGTTCCACGGATAACTCATATTACCAACGTTTTCATAACCCATCTCTCTGTCTCTCGCATAGGTGAAGAGGAGGAGAGGCCGAATAGGTGAGGGAATTCTGGAGGCGCGAACAATCGAGCGTGCAAAGTCGATATTAACCTCAGCCTGGCCCTTGCTTTTAGAGGATAATCTGCTGCTATACGTGGGTAGATTCAGCAAGCACGCCCTAGAGACCTCGGGACACCCGGCTACCGGCGTCGATCGATCGATTTACGAGTTCGACCTCGCGAGACCACCTTCCGGATGGATCCTCCTCCAAGGTGCAGCACACCACCGCCGCCGACCGTCGTCGCGAACACGACACAACCTCGATTTATGTGAATTTCACCTCGATTCTCATCCCACGACCACTGGGCGAGAGATAACGCAAGCTATACCGCACTACCTGTTTGACCTTAAAAAATTCCCTCAACGGTTCTTCTATCCGTGGCTTTCTCGCGCCTTCGACGTGCCATCGAAATCTAATCGTTCGCGCCACTAGCTGACTCGCGGAAGCGTCTTAGAGTAGGTGGGACTGTGTAATTTAAAGCGACGTGGAGCAACGCCGGTTCCACGATAAAAGACAGCCTAAGAATGCGGTATGGCGAAGGAGCGCGCCGAGGTCGTAAGGTGTTCCCCTCGTTTCGCGTTTCTACGCT
>NW_017100261.1:1756124-1791398 GCF_001263275.1 Habropoda laboriosa | reverse complement strand
GAGAGTGCCGGAGGAATAAAGTGTCCTCACCAGACGTAAATATCGAGGGGAAAGCTGGAGAAAGAGACGACGAAAGGAAAAACTAGAAAAGAGCGAAGCTGGATATACCATTAAGAGGATCCAAATGTGAAATACTCTGAGAGCAAGTGGATAGATATAAGACAAAGTTGAATACACCACCCACGTCCTTTCAGAATCCTTTCATATATTCCAACGATTCTGTTCCAGAGTGTACCATTACTCTCAATTCCCTCGGTTATCGATTACGCGTGTTGCGAAGCCGACTAGCATTATTTTTACCATGTCTGTACCCCTTTTTACCGAGTATCGAGTCTCTCTCAGATTGCCTCTAATAAAATCCGCTGGATTTCGCAAAAAGAGGAAAATGTACACGAGCGAGGTTTGTTAACCGGTAACAAAAGTATCGGGGTGCAAATTTCAGGGATCCAACGACGAGAAGAAACAACATCGATTTCCTGGTACAATCTTGTTTGTGTGTCTCTGCAATGCTTCCTGCACGTGGAGATAACACAGTTAGGTATCATTCAATTGATAACATCGAAATGCTTCGCTAACGCGCTGAACAAGGTTGCGACACGTCCCTAACAATACCAGGCCCCTTTCGACACGTCAGTCGGCCGTGTGTACCCGCCTGGCGTGTACGGAATTGCATTTAACTTGCAGGTAGCTAGATGGAACATATTCATTCGCTATCAAGATAGAAATCACACGTGTCAACCTTGCGCCGACGATTGGTTGCTAATCACAATTTGTCGGAAACGTGCTTGTTTGTTTACTCACGGATTGTCGTTCATTCTAGAGCCAGCAATAAGCACTTGAAACAGTTCAAGTGAAATACACTTTTGTTCGGTGTCGAGATAGAAACCACGTGTCAACCGACTACCGACGATTGCTAATCACAATTTCTCGGAAACGTGTTTGTCTCTTTACTCATGCTGCTCTTCGTTCTAGAGCAGCGATAAGCACTTCAAATAATTGAAGTGAAGAATTTATTACACGATATATCAATCTAAGGAAATCATATTCGAAGAGACCGTATGGGTTGAGTACAAATATGATAAGAACAATAGTATCGACATTCGGAAAATAAAATGATGTAAAACTGTATCGATTGTTACCTATGTCGAACATAAAAAATTCCACCCTATAAACTAACAATTTTTGAATTAATAAATTCGGTTTTTTAAGGTTGCAATTTTTAGTATGGTTTCAGTACAAATGAAACAATAGTAGTGGCAGTAGCGACTCGCAAACTTTCAGAAAATAAAATATAATAGAAAATTCCACCCTACAGATAGATTATACTATCTTAGATTACCCTTAGATACCCTATAGATTAACAATTTCTTTTTCAATTCAATTTTCAATTTTGTCTCGTTGCCCCAAAAAAAAAAAAAATGATTACACCTCACTCCTCACTCCTTCAGGCATCCAATACTCCCCAGCCCTTTACCCGAGAGATTTCAAGAAACGACTCACGGATTCAACCTTTCGCCCCCAACGCGGTGAAACAAATTTGAAGCACAACTTTTTCTGATACTGTATATTACACGAATTACCCAATTAAATATTATCAATACGAAAAAATGAGGAAGAAAAAGAATCCTCGATCCTCTACGAAAGAGCAATCGAGCGGTAATTGCGTACAGAGCCACGCCATACACTAAAAGGCGGTACAGGGTATTCAACACGAAGGCAGAAGCTCCGCGAGAGTAGCGAACTCACGAAGTGGCTTCTGGCTGGAACCGGGTGCACGCATCGTGGCCGGATTAAACGGGCAAATTACAGGTTTGCAGTGGACCAAAAGGAGGCCTGACCGGACAAAAATAAAAAAAAAAAACAGAAGACGGTATCCCGGAGAATTCCATGGATACGTGAACGTGGCCCGGGGTCCGCTTAATTTATTGCACCCGCTGGTCCCGGGTGTAATTATCCTCGTGCCAAAATCCTCGAACGCGTGTCCCCTTCTTCTTCTTCCACCGCGTCGATATCACGAAGAAAAACGGTGTCCCTTGGCTGCTCGTTTCCTCCCGTTACGTCGTTTATAGGGTATCCGTTTCGAACAAAAACATCGCGTTGGTATATACCAGGCTAAAAGAGGATCTCGAAGGCACGGTAGAAGGAGATCGTTGTAGAGGAGAAAGATACAAGGTGAAGAGAGATTCGAACGATGCGTCGATAAGATAGGAAAGATACGGAGCTCGTAGTATGAAACTGTTCACGATTAGGCTTCCCAGAGGGAATTCGAGCGAAAGAATTCTAAGGTATACAGTAAAGATTGGGTAAGAGTTCGAAGTTCGGGACCGCTGTGGAACGGCTACGAAATAGGTACTAGGTTTCTCAAACTGTTTGTATTTTACCGACACCGACGGACGCAGAAAGAGACGGCAGACAAAGAAGAAAGAGATATTGAAAGTCGAGCCAGTTCTAAAATACCAAACACCTACGGTGACACACTAATACAAAAGAAAAACTTTTTTATTTTTTTGTGTTTTGCTGATAAAAATTTTACTAACATATCCATGATATTTTTCTGATTAAAATGAGACCAAACACGGTATCATTTGGTTTATATTTAGTTACTTAATAAGAAATTCCACATATGCATATGTACATACACACATAATTACGCCCTTCCTATAAATAATTAATACATATTTACATACATCCACACTTTATTATGTCTTTACTATATCTATTAAATGTAAGACACCTAAAAAAGATTACATATAAGGATTTACAAAACATTATGGAAAATTCTAAAAAGATACATAATTAAAAAATATATGAGCAATAATAAGAAATTAAATAAATTACAGGATATTACAAAATTATACAAAATTAAAAAATTACAAAAGGTCAAAAAATTCAAAAGAATTACTAAAATTAATGAAACTAACAAAAAATTACAAAACAACTTATACATATTTATAATTATACAGAATGTTAACGGATTTACTAGTCAGCATAGAATAGAATTTAAATTCTATTTAAAAAATTGAATGTCATCTTCATTTCCCAAGAAATAATACAAACACAAAAAGTTCACATACGTTGTTATATTATTTGCAAAAAATAGTATCACTTTTTTCTCGTTAATTTTTTTCACATACCCATCAAAACCACTGACTAGTAAATCCGTAAAATTTATAACATATTAGTAAATTATAATTGTTCGCAAACTGCTTGTGAAGAGTCCTGAGTAGTGTAGACGTTAGTATAACAACTCCTATGTGTATTCTTGTGTCCTTTAAACTCGTCAGAGGTCAAAATTCGTTTCTTCCTATTCTATAACTGATCAAAGGCAATGCCGCTTACGAACCGTTATTCTGTAGAAGAGTGGCCCATTCGAGAATAACCGGATAGGTTCAGTTCTAGTTCTGGATAACGGTTCCTTTTTGGCACAGCTGTGAGACCCTTACAAAAATGGCGTTACATTCTGTAGATGTAAACAGTGAAATGAACGTAGAAAAACGTTGCGGGTAAAGGAAGATTCACAAGCCCAAGCGATACAACCAAGTTTTGTAACAATATCGCGTTTGGTATCACTTTAATCAGGAAAATTTCACCAATATTTTGATGAAATTTTTATTAACGAAAACTTGAAAATAACAAACTTTTGTAGTTTTGTTAGTATTGTCTCACGGACATGCGATAAGGAGATGCCGCGACCGTGTAACATTAGTCGCTTGCCTGGTTCAAGGGTGGTGGTGGGGATAGACCATGAACAGTCATGGCGTAGATCCGAAAGAACTCTTATAGAATCTTTACTGTGCACCCCAGTGGCGAGAGAAGCGAAGGAAAAACTGACGGAGGACGACTAATTGAGTTAACAGGCCTGGGCGTTGATTACGCGTTTCTATTTCCACGATGTTGAAAAAAAAAGAAAAGAGAGAAGAGAGGAAAGGAGAAGGGCGGTTGGAAAGAAGTTGAAGTTTCTCGAGGTCGTTGAAACGGAGTAACGAGACTAAGAAACGACGAGAGATCTCTACGAAAAAATGAAAGATTGACTTAATTCGAGAGAGACCCGGGAAGAGCAAAGTGATTTTCGAAAGGCGGCTATCTGACAAAATTCCGGAAGGATCGTTCACCGAGACTAAATATACACCGCGGGCGTGTGCATAGTTTCGTCGAGGAATCCGGCGTTCCTCGTGACCGTATGCTACAACAAAGTCGAGTTTGTACCGCGTGCCATGTTTCTGCGATATCTCATGCGCGGAATGAGCCCGGTTGTCATGCGCGAAAACACGCGGAACTCGCGGATAAAGAGAGTGAGGAGGGCACACGCGCCCGTTTCCTACACACTCTCGAAGATGGGCAAACTCGCCGCGCGTGTTGTACAGCCAACTTGGTGAATATACGATTGTGTGAGAGTGAGGCTCTGCTGTGTCCGCTGATATATCCCCGCTTAGCCCACCACCGAGAGCAGTCAAGGCACGCGGGGACCGGCGATCTGCTCTTATTCTGTTTCGATCGTCCCTCTTAAAAATACTTCCCTCGCTGCCGCGCCGCGGCACACCGAGCGAAAAAGAGAGCAGCGCGAAACGAAGCGCGCCCAGCCCAGCCCCGCGCACACACCGCTCTATCTACGGCGCGCACCGTGACGAACAATAAGAGTTCGCGTGTAGATCTCGGGACGAGAGAGAACGAGCTCGAGCGCGAGCGCACTTCATCTTGGAAGTCGTTTGACGAGGTAATTATCGTTCGTAAATCGTCATTACTGTTACACCACGTTACAACCTGGCCGGCTACCGGTCCCGCGCCGTTTTTCCGATCCCGCTATCCGCCGCTGCGCTGTTGCGATGAAGTCTTGTCTCGGACCACGGTCATTTACCATGATTTATCCCGTGCTTCCAAAGGCACACGTCGATCGTCTTATTTCACGCCGGTAGCGATCTGATTTCGAGGCATACTGGAAGCGACTCTTGCATCGATCAATAAACACACATCATCTTGGGAGAGAGAGATTGTTATTACAGTGAACCAATTTTCTGGTTTACATTCGACGGATTTACGCTTGGCTATTATCAACACTGTATGCGCACACGCGAACCATTCACGTCGTTTGCATATATTCTTTAATACGGCAAGTGTCAATGATCTCTTTATGGGACAAGTGGGATACACATGTGTTGTGGTAAACATGTTTATTTACGTTCTCGAATTGAGTTCTGGTGTCGGGAGAACCTGGAATTTCGATGAAAGAAATTTAAAAATTTTAGAGTTCAAGGTCATTTTAAAAAATTTCGATGAAAGAAATTTAAAAATTTTAGAGTTCAAGGTCATTTGAAAAAAAGATGGCATTCATAAAAAAAAATTGCTCCATCTTATTCACACTTTGAAACCGATTAACACTAGGTTTACGGACATTTCTTATTACCTATTTCTACGGATACGCGTCAAATTAACACATTTTCTTTAAAAAAAGCAACATATTATACGCGATTAACTTATAAATGAAACTAACAAGGGAACTTCGGTAACACGAAATGTCCGAGTTTTTTAAACTTTGTGGGTTTGTAGCAACATATTATACGCGATTAACTTATAAATGAAACTAACAAGGGAACTTCGGTAACACGAAATTTCCGATTTTTTTTAAACTTTGTGGGTTTGTAGGTTGTTGTGAAAAATTTTTAACTTTCTATCGTATCGAAGAATATGTCAAAGAAATGCAGATAAATACCAAATTATCAAAAAAAAGATAAAAAAAATAAATACCAAAGATTCGCACACATATTTGGTATCTGTTAACGCATCGTTCCAAGTGCGACGATGACAGCACACAAAGCACGTATCAATTAAAATTATTTAAATATCACATTATTCGATAAGACTAACATATTTATCTGCATTTATTTGACATATTTTTCGATATGATAGAAAATAAAACATTTTCACAACAACGGTAGTGGAAGATTTTTTATTAAAAAAAAGAATTTTCATTAATTTAATAACAGTCTTATAAGGCATAAAAAGCCATTTAATTTTTATTATAAACATTTTTTCATATCTACTATAATTTTTCTCCGTCTTACCCTCTGCTACGCTCTCTGTCTATGCGCAGAACGGACGAGAATCGGTCCGAGAGCGAGGTTACTCTTATTTTGAACAAAGTGTAGGTTTACGGACATTACTTATATACCTATCTCTACGGACACGCGACAAATTTTCATTAAAAACAACATATTATACACTATTAACTTGCAAATGAACGGTAATACGAGCAATATATTTATATCAAATTTATAATAAGCACAAGTGGTGGAAGAGAAATGTAAACGGTTTCTGCAATTTTCCTCGCGAAATTCGAAATGCGTCAAAATGACGCGTCCCGTAAACCAAGTGTTAAATTACATACAGTATGAATGCATTTGAAACGGATCGATACGCGAGGTATCGATTGTGAAGTGTGCGGATGAATGAGTTACGTGAGCTGGCTGCGAACGGCTTGAATATTGATTTTCAATGAGAAAGTCAGACAGTTACGATAAAGACTCCAGAGCGGAAAGAAAAAACACTACTCTTTGCTACTCCTCACGGTATAAAAATTTCCTGGTACCACCAACATAGCTTTCGAAGATAATTTTGGACAGCCTGTTTCACCTAGCCCACCCTGTACATTAGACGTCTCGGAGAAAAAGGTTAATTGATCAGGCAAGGCTAGAACGTGTTGCTTGGATAATTCAAGATGCAGGGGATGATTGTAAAACGGTCTCATTATATTATTAGCGTAAACGGGGCCGATTACCTCGAATTGTCGGCTGGAAGAAACAGTCGAGTTTCTTGCCGATGCGCCTTGAAAGCTACAACGCGAAGAGTAACACACGCCCAGCCGCGGAATTACGCTCGAGTCGAGACGGTTTTCTCGAGTGTGCCCGCCGCCGCGGTCGGCGACGATGAAGGCGATGAAGACGACGACGCTGAGACGCCCGGTGAAAAGCAACGCGCGATTCGCCGCGTGTCGGCTATTTTCGCGCCCGGGCTTTCCAGAACCTAACCCGACGACTACATTCCTTTCAACGACTGGCCACCACCACGTTGCTCCCTCGAAAAGAATTAACCGTGAAACGATGCTCGCCACCGCGACGCCGGTTATGACTTCCTGACGAGATAGCGCAATTTCGTCGAGCGATAAGTGTTCACTTTCGAGACAAAGAACGCCGATATAACCTTTGTTCAGCTGAGCAACAGCGGTCTTGGAAAATAAGCCGAGCTAAAAATACGAGTTGAAGGAGGTTAAAGATAGAGCCTGCCCGAAGATTAATCATCTTCCCGAATAGAAAAATTACGCGACCTTGAAACCGTTAGAAATTCACTTAACAGAGTCTATTAATAAATGACAATAGATCGCTCGGAAAGATAGGACGAATTTCGATATCGCAACTAGCCAATGTCTAAAACACCTACGGTTTCAATTCAACCTCGGATAATTGTCTAAAAACGAAACACCCTAACACTCTTCCACCACGGATAAACCGAGCTATTCTCGGCGCACTCGCGTAACAATCGAGGAAGAATGGTGCCGCGAAAGTTGATCGTCGATAGGACGTGGATCTCAATTTCTCTCGGATTCCACATCTCGAGCAGTTCCGTTCGTTCGCCTCTATAGTCTGACGCGAATTCACCCAGCATCTCAAGGTTTCCACGTTGACACGGGGCAAGTTCAAGGCGAGAGAAACGGAAATACGTTTTCGCGAAACGTTTCCGTGGAGTAGGGTGTAACTGCTTCGTCGAGAACACACGTCAAGAATTCCTCGACAAATTAAAACACCGATAAACAGTCGTAGATAACCGACGTTTTCCTCGAGATAATTGCGGATTGCGTAACGATCGATAAGACGATATGTAACAGCGGACTGCGCAAAGAAACTCACTCGTCGTTAATACGATGTCGAGATCGTTCTGCATTCGTGGAATCTGGTGTTCGTTTCGAGAGGGCCCACGATCCTCCTCGACGTGCCTGGTACGATCGACCAAGTATCACGGTTCAACCAGTTCATTATGAAACCAGGGCTATATTTAATCGTTAAGCTACGTACGCTGTAATTGCCAAGCGTCAGATGTGTTAGCAAACCTATTAATTGACCCGTTTCATTAGCCGGAATACGCTCGCTTCTCTCTGTTATCCCTCTCCTCCTTTCTCTGTCTATCGTGGCCCCGGACAAAAAGCGGACGTAAAGGAAAACACCAGGGATCGTAGCTAATGCCCGCGTTGTTCATCTACTAAAAATCGTTTCGATTCGTAAGAGGCGCGAGCGTGCGCGCGTGGAGAACCAAGACCAATCGATTTTTCACCGGGAGGCCGTAACGGTAAAGAGCCGAAGTGAAAGTACCAAGACAAATACACGCCGCGAGTTTAAATTGTTCGTAATCTCGAGAATAGCTTTAATGGCTGACAGTGATCTAGTGGCTGGCGTGTGCAACCGGTTTTCATCACCGGACGAGAAAACATTGTTCGCGCGTTGAGGAGAGGTCGTAAAGAAAAATTCGATTCGCGATATAAATTTCTATGAATGGCAGCCCAGCACCGGACACATTTGCACGGAACAACCCTCTCGATCAAATAAACATGGCGGCAGGGGAGACTCGTGCATGCACGTGATTCACGCGGAACGAAACACACGCGGGGAGAGAGATCGTTCGTCAACTATTTTCAGGATAAATTAAACACAGAGAGAAAAAGTAAGAGAGAGAGAGGTGAACGATGCGAAGAAAATAAAAAAAGATTCGACGCTTTCTCTGTGGCTGATATATCGATGCATAGAGCCTAATGCCGAGTTTCATAATCCTAGCAGCGATAACCATTTATTATTCGTGGAAATGCGATTCGAAAAGGTCGAGCTAACGCGAGCCTAAGCGACCGCTTGTCGCCTGTCAAATCGCAAATTCCACGGGTCTCGATACACAAATTCAACCTCGTCGACCACTCAAGAATGTCAAACGGCGACGATTATCACATTTCCCGTTCGCCAAATACCAACCCTCCTGTATTTAGCTCGTGTTTAATTTCAAAGCGTCGAGATACCAAGAAAAATACTTTTCCACCAGGTGGAACTGAACGTAGGAACGATGTGCAGCTGAGGGAAAATCGGTAAAGTCGAGGTGACGTACAGGAGAAGAGAATCGAATTAGCGATCAGACGTCCTTGGAGTAGAATATAACATGCCAGTCACGTGGTGTACGCAGGGGCTAAGAAAGTTATGGTTTCTCGCCGAGGGAGTGATTATTTCGAGCTACCTCGCGTTCAAAGAATTCACCACGGACTCTCTATCTCTCTCTGTCTCTCTGCAGGCTGAGATTTTACTCGGACGAATTTCGCGCACGAGTACTCTTACACCACGTCCTTAGACTCTGCTTATACAGTCAGAGAGAGAATTTTCCTTCTTACGACACGTGGTATATAACATAATTCGATATTTATTTCCATGTTTCTTCTCTCCGGGTGTCGAGAGTCCAGTCGACGCATAAATTTCACCACCGGTGAACCATCTCATCTGAAGTTTCTCGTAAACGAGGAATCGAGCTGGACAGAGAGAGTCTCGAACGGTGTAAAATGTGTATAAAGGAAGGAAAGAAAAAAAAGATAAAAGACGGTTCTCTCCCGATGTTCCGGCTAACACCGGTCGAAGAAGGCTAGAACGCGAGAGCCTGACAACGTAGATTAACGACAAGAGGAAGATTAATGTTCCGCGATTCCGTTGTAATAGGATCAACGACGGAGAACTGTTGTCCCGTTGAACGGGACTAAACGTTTAATACGTAATTCCGCGTTTCCCCTGGGAGAAAACAGTTTGAAACTTTAATCTTATTCGAGCCTGTGACTCCGGTGAAACGCGAGGCGTAACCAAGTTTAATCTCGTCTGAAGTGATGCGTAGCACCCTCGATTCCAGTAGTGTATCGTAAAACGAGTTAAACCTGGAAAGTTTCGCGTTCTACAACCGAGAGTGTACAACCTTCGTGCACGATGTATCGTCGATCACTAGTGGAAACTCGAGATCTTTGTTACGCGTCGACCTCTTCGATGGCTTCGTATAGGTAAAGGACACGAGGTGTTGAACACGTCAGGTGGTACACGGAGGACTCGCAGAGAGAGAGATCGAGTAGCTCGGGAATCGTAACAAAGAGATTTATCGGTTGAACGAACGCGATGAATAAAAAGGGAATGGGGATAAAACAAATTCAATCTCGTGATGAACGATACCGATTCATACGTAGGTTCGCGATCGTAAATCATGCTTGCAGGAATGTATTAGGTCATCTTGAAAGTTGCCGCGGTTTTAAACCGGTCATTTTGAAACTTCGCATAATTTCACTAAAATTAGACTTTTTTATTGAAAATAATTTCTATAATCCTCGATACACTTTTGCTGTTGATTCGTAAAAATCTGAATCTCTAGGAGAAATAAAGACGCAAACGAATGTCTTCGAACCAAATCTATGTAGTATACACTCGAAAAGAATCATAAGCACAGTTTGATGGTGTATTTTGGAATTAATTCAGTGCAGCTTCCTAAGACTAGGTACCACTTTTTCTCCAACTGATTTTCACTTTTTCCGCTCGCTTCGCAATTTCCTTACGCAAAGACGGTTTAGGAAACAGGAGGATACTTGAAAACGCCCTTCAGCACTTTTTTCTCTATAATATAAACGAAATTAATACTCTTGCGACACGTTGGCAAAAAATTATGGAATTTATTTAACAAAAAAAATCTTTAATTCCTACTGAGTTATGTTTCTTCAAAGTGAACGGCTCGGAACCGCGGAAACTTTCAGAATTACCTAATAGCTCATAAGAAAAGGAAATCAAACGTCTCGTCGTCTGTTCCACTGAACACCGATCTTTGGATTAAGATCGTTCAGAATAGGTCAGACGATTGACACAAAAAATGAACACTCGCAGCGATACAACATCGAAGCACCTGTGTTGCGATAAAGAGAAAGAGAATAATGGAAGAGTGATTTTTCGAGGAAAGGAACGAGGTGAAAACGTGGTTCTTCCATCCGGTCCGACGACCTAGACCGAGTGTCGAGACGACGGGTTACGAGAGGCCTTCACCTCGACCTTGAAGAGCACCGACCGTCCTAGCAAAGGTGAACCGGACGGACAGACAGAGAGCCTTTACCTGCCTCGAGAGAGTCTGCTGTTCGACTCGCCACGTAAGTATAATGCACGATTTCCGCACTTATGTAAGCCGACCAACATTTTATCGCGTACACGTCATCGTCGTTCGCCAACGGACTCTCATCATTGTCTCTACATACGTCTCTTTATCGCGACGTCGTTGTTCCTTGCATCAGCGTTTTGCGTAACGTTAATACGTCCTGTTGTCCACTCTACGGAGTGTGACTTTCGTTTTAGTAACCTACTGGACGAACGTTTATAATTCCAGCGAATAATTAGAGGTTCGCTGTAACTTGGTATTTAACGTTAGAACAAGAGGGACTTTGAATAGTAGTACTCGTATTTCTTTCATTCTGGTGTACCTAAGCGTGCTGTACAAAGAACTTTGAAATTAGAATGACTAATGGGAAATAAATTGGCATATACTGGGTGTCCCATTTAAATCAGTCCTCTCGAATACCTAGGAAATTCTTGAGGATAACGAAGAATTTTTCAAATAAAAGTTGAACGGTTTTTGAGAAGCACATAATTTGGTATGAGTAGCTTTTTTTGTATTGAAATTTTTATACGGAATTTAAATGGTTTCAAAGAGTGAATAGGATGAAAGAAATGGCAAAAATTGAGAGAAAGTTTCACATTTGATTTAAAATTTTAGAGGCCGAGGTCGTTTCAGGGTCATATTATTATGCAAGTTTAAATGGACATAAATGTCTGCTACAACATACAGTAGAAGAAATATATATACGTTCGTGTAAAAATCATAGATCACCTTGCGTTGGATTATTTCTAACAACACCCTATGGAAATAATCAAGTGAGGACAAAAATGTTTCCGCGTTATTTTAAACAAAGGCACTAAGTCTTCCACCAGATGTGTCTGGTCTTCGAGTCACGCACTGCACAATGCGTACCATAAAGTAAACAGTTCCTAGGTACAAGGGAACCCCAACTTTCTTTTTGGGTGCCCAAACACAGTCCTTTAGAACATTCAATAGCTTAAAGACGTTTCCTCTGAGTCCGTCAATAAATAGCATACTACAAAGTTAAAAGACTATTTCTTTTTCATAACCCATTTCCAATACCTTGAAAAGAAAATTTGTCTTCAATCTTATTCGCCTTTTGAAGATAATTAGGTGACCTGTTTCACGTGGATCATTCTGTATAATAATTTTTTTATTCCAACAAATAGTCATTATGCACTTGAACATAAGCATCTTGATAATTACTGTAATTCAAATTAAGCAGGTAATCTGAAATCCGTCAATTTGACGGATTTGCTTGTTCAGGAGTTAGCAGAACAAGCAACGTTCCACGTTCGCGATACTCTCCCCTTATGTATATCATCCTTTCTAATTAATTTGAAACACGTGACTCTAGAAGCCCGGGGATCGTTCCCTTTGTAAGCAGAGTTTTAATTACAGTTTCATGTTCACACGACGCCTACGCTAATCCATAGAGGTACGATGAAAGGTTCGAATTGACGGTAATATCCACAATTTAATGTAACAGCCGGACAATTACACGGTAACTTGGAAGAAGGAAACTTCGGCTCGCGATAAAAAGGCAACGCTTCGTTGCCCTACGCTGATTGAATCGTTATACGACCGTGGTTTTCTGTAATCTTACTATCTGCCCAAGTTACCATGAGGTTTCTGTAATTATCAACGTAATTATCAATTATCCACGGCACTATGAAACGCACGGTAACCACGAAAAGCCGCGTTAATCTTCGCTACAGCCTGTGCGTGTGTACCTAGCCTAACTAACCTTTTCCCTGCCACGATTCAAGACACGGGTAATGAAAACACCGGGTAATCAAGATGAACATTTTATTTCAACCGTGTTCGCGTATCTAGCCGCGTCCTCAAGTATTGGCTTTCGAGTCACACTCGCCCAGCCGGATTCCACCATGTTCAGGGTCGCGGAGGGAACTTTGACGCGTTTCAACGACTCTCCGATTGCACTGCGACCTTCACCTTCACGACCAATCAACCAGTCACCGAAAATGGTCATTCGGTGGCTAGCCTAACTGGAAGAGTCGCCTTTTCCAATTCTGCGTGACATCGTTATCTCGAGTGTGTCGTGTTAAATTCCACGAGGCTTCGAGAATACGATTGCAAACAAATTGTACGGCACGGTTCTGAACAGCTTCTTTTTTTTTGTTCCACTGATACGTTATCAAACCTGACCATATGCTGATTCGAGAAACACTTCGCCGATAGACTATATGCTCTCAGTAAACGTAAACGGGGAGATAACTGGCGTGAGTCATGATCAGAAATTATGAAAAGTTCTAGATTATTTCGACGCTCAATAACTATTCTCGTTACGTAAACGTCGAGAGACGATACTGGTGTTCGTATATGAAAATGTAGCCTAGCTGTTAATTATGTCACCGATTGTCACGCCTCCGGTTAGAACCAGAATCCAATTTACTCGATAAGACGGGAACTTCAGCCTCGGGATAACTTCTGCGGAATACACGAAGAAGTTTCGCTATTCTACGTGAAATCTTTCGCTGCTATTGGCGCTTTGAGAATGCCCTCGCGCCTATAGGCGTTTTGAATATTTTTTCACACTGTGACCTCCACGACTATAGGCGTTTTGAATACTTTTTCGCACTGTGACATTGGCGCCTATGAGGATTTTAAATATTTTCTAGCGCTATACTCTTGGCGCCTATAGGCGCTTTGAAAATGTGTTCGCGCTATACTACTCTTGGCGCCTATAGGCGTTTCGAATATTTTTTCACACTGTGACCTCGACGACTATAGGCGTTTTGAATACTTTTTCGCACTGTGACATTGGCGCCAATGAGGATTTTAAATATTTCCTCGCGCTATACTCTTGGCGCCTATAGGCGCTTTGAAAATGTGTTCGCGCTATACTACTCTTGGCGCCTATAGGCGTTTCGAATATTTTTTCACACTGTGACCTTGCCGCCTATAGACGTTGCGAATATTTTTTCGCGTCGTACTCCTAGCGCCATTTGACACACTTTCACCTTAATTTAATCCTTAATCATTATCCTTTAAATTAAACTTCCATCTTAATTTAACAAATGAAATGTAAAAACGATAAATTTTAATCTCAAAATTTTCAAAAAATTTAAGAATGCCAAAACAAAAGATTTCACGGCCGCGATCGATCATTTATCGTCTACCACGCGCGCTGCGTACTAAAATCTTCCGCAACGAAAGGGTTAAAGAGGAGACCAAGCAAGATGCACGTGTCAACTTTTCACGAGATCGAACGAGTGCCCGCGAAGAGTCGAGTTACTTCTCTCGCGATACGATACACGATGCTTCGTGTCTAACTCACGGAAGACCACCCATAAACCGGACAAACGAGTCGAAAGGGAACTGAATCTGGACGAGTAATTAACGCTGCAGTCGCGTTCGTCAAACACTTCGTGTGTTCTCACGACCCTTTTTCATTACACGAACAATATATAATACGTTCTACTTTCTTCTCCATTCATTCTCTCTCTCTCTCTCTCTCTCTCTCTGTTAAATATTGCACGCAAAGAATGTCCTGGATGATTAACGATGCCGCGGTACGCAACAACAGTGAACGATTTGCCGCGGCACGCTAGGAATCAAGCGTGGCAAAGTGCATACAGAGAACGTGGACAAGAAGGTAATGAGCCAATTTCATCACCGTCTCTCTAAATCGACCAATCGTAAGAAACGCTCCACGATTGGAGTAATTTTCCTCGATCGTCACGAGTACGCTCTTACACGATGAATATCATCGGAAAAATATGACGATACGTAGTAGCCTATTATCGTAACATTTCCACGTAACGTTCGTCCTTGGGGCTCACGTACGAACCGCGGACTTTCTCAGCACTGCGAATACCATTGGAATACTTGGGAAAAATCGGATAAAATAGAACGCTGAGGCAATCACGATGCACCGTAGATCGCGTACAACGATTACAGACTTATCCACTGATTGCATCTATAACAAAAAAGAAGGAAAAATCGATCGTACAAGATGGAAATAGCCAGCCAGTTCGACCGACGATCGACTTGGATACACAAAAAAAGAAAGGCCAGGCGTCGATAGTACACGAGGCAAATTAGCATGTCGCTCATTGACACCGGGGTGCATAGGTTGAAGGATCAACGGCGATGGTGGAGGCAGTCACACCCAGCTGACTAAAGTGACGTTAAGTAGGCCTTTGCATTTAACATCGTTGGCCTCCACACGTCGCCGCGTTGGCCGGCTGGATAACTCGGCTCGTTCCAGCCGTTCCACGGATCTCTCTGTGTCTGTCAGGTTTATGTGATCGGGTAATGGAACGTGGGCGAGGTCGTCCATTCTGTCTTTCCTCGCGTCTTCGAGAAGCGAACGAGGAACATACGAACGAACTAACAAACTCGTCGATGAACGCCGCCTGATGGATTCGTTCCGGTGAACGCGTGAAAATGCTTCGCGATGAACCACCAACGATCATTTGCAAACACCACTCTACACGACACGATTCACGCGACGTGTCTTCGTCTCCGGTAACGAGGAAGAATAACGAAGATATATGGAAAACGAGGATAAAAGCGTGTTCCTCGACAGAGTCGTCGTTCTTCGTGGTTTCGTTTCTACACAAAGAGAGAGAGAGAGAGAAGCTGTTAACGGTGCGATAAAATTACTGGTCAAACAAATTTAGCACACGCAGCCGTTCCAGATGCAATTTAATCACATTCTAGCCACGTTACTGAATAAGTAATTTCACCAGGCACAATGGAAATCCATAGAGGGTGAACGACCTCGTGGAGGAGTAGTGTATCGGTCTCTTCCTAGGAAAGCATTTCGTTCTCGGTGGTTTCCCCGTTTGTCAGCGTTTGATTCGCGATGACGATTGCACAAGGGTCGGTGGTGGTCGTCGTCGAGCAGAGAAAGCCCCGAAGGCAACTTCGTGAGTACACGTGGGTGGTTGGAGAGACTCGAATTAGGCTGGCTTATTGTCCCGAGTGAACGTTTAACCACGGCTCTCGGAACGATTATCAAACAGGCCCAATCCGCGTATTCGTCGTGAACGGTGTTTAGAACGGTTTTCGCGGAGCCTAAGCACAGCACAATATCTGACAATATCGATCTTTCGCCCGTTTAGACGAAGCGAAAGACTTCAAAGGTGTTGCGAGAAACATGCCGTTTATCTTCGATCTGACACGTGACAGGCTACCGAACATACAAAAAAACGGTATCGAGAACATGTAACGAAATAAAAGAGAGAGAAAAGAAGAAAAACACTGATCTAATAAAATAGCATGTAACAAGGTGAAATTTATCTCCATATGGCAATAGACACAATTCTCGAATGTGATCCTTTATAACACGTGTTTTTCACGTTCGGAAAGAATCGATAGGAAGAAAAAGGCACGGGGAACGTTAACGTATCCGTCAACGTATCTGTCGTTTCGACTTATCGAGGGCTAATTAAAATTATAAGTGACGCGATATCGGTAATCGCGATCTGGAAAAGCGGATTATAAGGCGAACACGTCGTTCAACTGGTTATCGCCTATCTTTGGAGACAGTCTAATTAATTCTCGACGTGCCTACAATTATTGCCGCGTGTCGTTAAATGAAATTGACTCGATAAGGCATGCAGTGAGACAGAGGTAGATAGAGAGAGAGAGAGAGAGAGTGTGTGAAATGGCAATTAAGCCGCTCACAGACGGTAAGCGTATCCTCTATTCAAAAAGTTTGCGAATCCCTACGAGCCTAAAAGTCAGTCGAGGCACACATCTGAGAAAAAGCACGAAAGTCGGTCTCTATTCTACGGCTCGAGCTTGGCCGAGCAATTAAAAGGAATTTAACGAGCCCCTTATCGTTCAGGCGGAGTGTGCGAGTCAGAAAATTAGTCGGACACGCTCAAGGAAGCTCATCGTTTCCGCGGCTAAGCTTAATACCTCTCTACCACGAAATCGAAGAATTCCATCGGCGATCGACCTTCCTTTCCTCCAACACTCGCACCGTTTCCCTCGCTCCAGTAAAGAAGAAAAAGAGAGAAAAGAACGGGGCGTCACGGTGAATTATAAATCGTTCGAGATGGAAATAATTAAAGTCGTTTCATTCGCGGATGCTAATGAGTCGCCGAAACGGCTTGTTGCACCTCTTAATGCAACACACACCGGCCCCGGTGTAACTCGCTCCTGTTTCGCGGACGAGCCTTTAAACAAGGTCATTCTCCACGCGATTATTACGCGTCCTTACGGTTCCCTAGGAAAATCACTGAAAACTATCTTCTCGGCGTTCAACAGCGTTTCATTGGGTTGACAACTAAGATCGCGACGAAAATTATAGGAGTAACAATTTTTAGTCGAAATATGCTCCGTTTGATTCGATAATATTTTGCCATGTTTGGGGCAATTTTTCAATTTCTCGGCAGTAGAAGTTGATCATTTTTGCTTGAAAATATGTGGACAGGTGCGTTATGACGTTCTCGAATTTGGAATAGCGTTTTCCAGCCAAGGAATGCTGTAGCGACCTGAACATAATCACTAGGAGCAGTGTCTAGGCTATACGGTGGATGAATTAGGCGTTCTCAGCCTTCGTTCGACTACAATATTTTGCACGTCGAATGCAGTGTTTCTACTCAATCCTTGGTAGCACACATTGACAGAGTCTTGTAAGACTCTCATTTTGAACTTGCGTCCGTTAGTATTTTTTGTATTACCTATAGTGTTTACCTATTCTTGTGTAATCCAATAGAAAATCTTCCCGTAAAAAAAAATATATATATGGACAAGCGTTGTCCCTCTGTAGAATAATCCCTTTTCGCAAGAATTGACGAAACGAAGTTTTCCTAATTTTTGCCTGAACACGATCAGGTTGAAATGAGTAGAATTCTGCGTCAATGGTACGACAATTTTCGACCAGCTCCCAGTAAATAACACCCCAAATCCACCACCAAACGTACAATACAGAAGGTTGCGAATTTAGCTACCGAGCTAATACAATTAAATCTACCGTCTCATTGAATCAAGAAACAATCGAATCACGTAGATATCGTAATACGAGGAAATACTTCTGCTCGATTGTACAAGCCTATTTTCACTCGATAGCTTTAATTTACCCGACAAATTACAAGCAGCCAGCAAATCGATTCGTATAAGTTGATTAGGATACCGTTTCACCGTGCATCGGCATTCGGTAATTTTCATTCCTCGTAATTCAGTTTCGAGTGGCGAGAGGCTCGATCAACGAAGAGAGCCAATTCCGAATAGTTTTGTAAGTATAAAGGATCGATATCTGCTGCCGGTAAATAGGCTACGATTAGCCGTACCTACGTGGGAGCTGTTCAAATATAACCGCGCGAAATTACTGGCCGAGATAACAGGCCGCCGCACACCGCACGGTACCGTTTTCCCCGGCACGGATTCTGCCTAGGCATCGACATATACGCGAATGTAACATGCTCGAACGGTGACCCACCTATTCGTGAGAAACTATCCCGAGAATTAAGCCTTCTCCGTCAACCTGTACGCGAACTGTCACGCGTCCACGAGACTGTGTGCGCGCGCACGCCTATCCGTTTCAGCCACGAAAAACCGCAACGAGACGCTTGCAAATTGCGTTCGTTAACCCCCTTTTGCGCCGCTATCACCGCTTCGATCTAGCTATCTCGCGCTCACAGCACACACGCGGTATTAAATCTTCGCGAAATGTCTCCGGCGTATGGGAACACCATGGCGTATATCTCTGATCTTCCCGAACGTTTCGTCGTTTTGCGAGAACTCTCGATTCTCGAAACACGATCCTCCGCTATTCACCGTGGTGAAACGAAGCGATAGACGACACGTTGATCGTCCACTTATAATTACACACGGTATTAATCGGTCGGAGAAAGATTCGCTAAGAGGCAAATATTAAAGGGAAGAAAACAGAGTGGCGATCTGTCTTTTCATCGCGTTCAGCCTGTAATATCGCGGATGTAAACATCGCGTAAAATGAGGAAAATACAGGTTGAGTTCCGGTGACCGGTGTAAGAGAGTGGCGGCCGCACGAGTGCAGAGTATTAACACGGTGCAAACTTTTCTTATCGCCGAGAATCATCGGAGTCGGTTCTTACCGAAGAGTATCACGGTCGTCGAAGAGGGGGAGGGGGGAGAGAGAATCGCTTAAGCTGCCATACACGATAATTACATTAATTTTCTTCACGCAGCATGAGCTCTCGTATAAACAAACAGAAAAACCGCGGTGCAGGATGAAACTTTAATTAGCGAATCTCTCCAGCTGGATCTGACGTTGCAGGGTGAAACAGAATGAACGCAACAAACCGATAAGAATTACCGTAACTCGTGTGTCTCGACGATATACGGAAAAACCGACGACTTTGCTGTTCGTTGAAATGGGTGTTCAAACTCACCGCACGCAGAGAGCTACCCGCCGTATACTACCGGCAAATTTTCCCACCGTTCCACGACTCTCTGTTTGCTTACCTGAAATTGAGAAGATAACAAGGTTGATAATCGATAAAATACAACGTTCGACTGGAAGAGAAAAAAATCATATTACAGGCAACTAGCAATAACTCTCTCATTCTATTTAACGATCATCGCGTTGATAAACCTAACAGCCGTTTCCCTTGAGAAGTCTAGAAAGCGTGTATCAAGCTACGAGAAATTTAGGAAAACAAACCTCAAATACCGCCAATTAATACAATCTCGTGTAAAGCGAACTTTCTATTATATTATACATTATGGATACCGAGGTTAACCGATGACCTAACATGATCGTGACCGCGATTTCTTCCCGCGGAGACTTCTTCGACCCGCCTAGCCGCGATACAGATAGCCAACCAACGAACGCGCGACCAGCTGAATTTATGCATTTGTACGACTGCTGCGCGGGGTCGAAGCGGATCTCCGTGATCTTCTCGCGTCTCGGTATCGCTCCTTAAACGGCGATCGAGCCATCGTAAAAATCTTCAACGTACCAATTCGAGCTCGGAAGACCTCGCGCCGTTCCAAGTTTCACGCTGAGAGCTTCACGGAGGACGCGAATAGCTTCGGGAGAGATATATGCAAGCTCGAGGAGTCGATTTATTCGGTTTCCGCGTCAGATATCCATACCGAGACAGAGTATTTCCTTTAATCGTATAGTCGCTCGAAGAAATACCGCGAAGACGTAAAACCAGGGATCGTGTGGCGGCACCGATTCGCTAAATGACAAGCAACGCTGCATGTAGAATCGATGAGAACAATGTTAACACGTTCCGCGATGAGAGAGAATTACAGGCTTTACCAGAACGTTGGAAGAAAATTGAAAAGAAACATGGAAATACAGTCGACCCTGTCGTAACACGGTGCAAAAATTGCGAGTGTCCTCCTTTAACACGATATTCTTTTAAACGGTTTCCATATAGCACACGGCTTCATAAACTTGGGCAACTCTCACATAGCACGAATGTTTCAACTGTTTGAGTGCCACGCAATGCGATCACGCTGTTCGCATTCGACGTCGAAAAGTGCCGCCGGATCAGGCCAGGAAGTGGAAATTCTATTCTCGTAAACGTTGCAGCAACTTTATTTTATAAAAGAATTGAACAAAAACCCGGCACATAATTAATTTTGCCTTTGTTTCGTGTTATTTCCAAACAGTCGTATTTGGTGAAACTGTCGAAAACAAAATTTTTAACATTTTTCGATATCAAATAAAAGAAGCGCGATCGCGCCACTTTTGGCATTTTTCGGTCGGATTTCTGAAATAACCCGTGGCACTCAAACGGCTAGGTAGGAATTCTTATACTATTTTATTTAAAAAATATCTGACTCTTGCTAGATCTTAAAAATACGGAAGAAATCATGCTGGTTTGCATTCGTTCTAAGTTTCGCTTAACCCTCATCCGTCCCTCCTGTCAATTTGACACACTTTTCCGGTAAAAAAATTGTATTATTCGGCTATTTGTAGAAAAAATTTTTTGTTTATTTTCTATATTTAATAAATGAATTTACAAAATTAATTATTTACCTTCTCGTTTAATTGATTCTTTACCATTGTGTCAAATTAACACCGAGGGACCTATTAAGATGCGAAACTGAGGGACGGATGAGGGTTAACACGGTTTCGTAACACCAAACGCATTCCCCTAATTTCTATTAGTTCATGGTTTCGCTTAACACCTCTTCGAAACAACACGAAACGTATTAACCGTGCTATAACAAGGTTGACTATATTTAATTATAAAAAAAATCGATATAGTTAAAATTTTTTACGCTCTAAGCTTCATTTGCATTCAAAGAATAAGTTCTTCCGATTGATGAAAGTCGTGTAACCAACTAACCAACTCAGCTCTGCACATTACTTCTAAGCCTTGCCAATTTCACGGCCTTACTATATCGCTTCCACCGACTATACCATCGCTACACGTGGCACGAGACGCGTTAATGTATTCTATCTCGAGAGGAAGAGTAACCCATTGGTGACCCAATTATCAAACGTGTTAGTTCACATAACCAAATTTTAACCAACTTTCCAAATATTCGAACCCGCATCTACTCGAATTTTCCACCAATTTCGCAAACCACGTCCTATTTCTTCCAACGACTATACCCTCGCCGCTAGAAAGAAGAAACAGAATGGAGCGCCTCGACAGTGGTTCGTACTCGTTGCTGGTGCGTTTCATGCTCGTTACGTACTGTCACGGAGCACGAAGACGGTGTAAAGCAGCAGACGGGGGATGATGTAACGCAAAAATGCACGCGCGAACGAGCACGCATTCGCGGCGAATTAGACGTCTACTAACGAGAGAGGCGCAGCAATTTGTTGCGCGTTCCACGCAAATAGCCGCGCGAATAGGTCAACCGTGTAACGCGAGCGCGGCCACCAGCCACGCAAACTCTCCCCGCGAGGGAGAAAACTTGGTAAAATCGATTTATTATCGAAAACAAGTTTGAAGGCCGAGCACGGCCCATTCGTGATTTCTCTCCTAATACTTCCCTCCCCGGCTTTCTGTTCAAACATTCGAGTGAGAGAAACGCGCGGCAGGGTTGCGCAATCATAATTAAAGCATGCCTCGGCCGGGAGAGCGCCATTAAGAGCCTCGACGTTTCACGGAGAAATTAGATTCGATGGAATTTCGTTACGTGTTTTTTTCCGGACGATGGCTGAACATCGACGACGTGTCTATAAAATTTCCTGCTTCTGAAACGTAGGTTCGATATTAGCAACTCGGGTGATTTCGAGTGGATTTCCACCTGGTACCGGAATTCACGTGTAAATTGCAGTTATCGTTTGCAGGTTTTCGTTAAATGGTTCGCCAATATTGTTGGAAGACTTTGGTTAGAGAGAATGTGCGATTTGCGTGTGACTATACTTGAATACACCAGTGACGGGCAAAAGTTTCGAATCACTTTCCCCTCGTTGCACTAATTCTCCGTCGCTTTTCACACTTTCAACGATATAGCGCACGTTTGAAAATATAGAAACGCACAATAAAAATGTTTTCAACTTCGTATAGAATACAACAAATGGTTAGAAACGTTCAACTGGTAGTCTACCTTAGCGCCAACCTCGAGGAAAGTAAATAGACTCGTCTAATTCGAGAGCATATTATCATACTTATTAATGAATTCACGGAATGGGAAAATTCAAGGCGGTAGTGTCACGCCAGCGTGCGGTAACAATTGCATAATACAACCCGGCAGCTCTTTCCGCCTCGGTTCTACCTTGTTCCGATCGAGAGAAAAAAAAATAATACTCGTTTAACGGCGCTCGCACAACTCGTGA
Organism: Habropoda laboriosa; assembly: GCF_001263275.1. Taxonomy (NCBI): domain Eukaryota; kingdom Metazoa; phylum Arthropoda; class Insecta; order Hymenoptera; family Apidae; genus Habropoda; species Habropoda laboriosa. Next base: position 1,768,516 of record NW_017100261.1, on the reverse strand, counting down.
TACGCGTTTCTAATATTCAATTATATGCCGGCGCGAGACCGTTGATTATGCCGCGGAACGCGCGTACGCAACAAGGTACCGGATAATAATGCCTCCTCTTTCTGTCGGGCAATGCTCGTGCATCCGCGTCGCGTCATGCAGCCACGCAGCTCGCTTCTGCGTTTCGGCTCGCTTGCCAGTTATGCAAATGCAATTAGAGTAGCGGACAGGTGACGATCGAGCGCAGGAATGTTCGATTAATCGGACAACTTTCGGTGGAAAATAAACGAGAGGCGAAAATAACCGCGTCCGAAAAAGAAAAACGGTTCATCGAGAATCGATTCCGACCACACTGATTAATTCCCCCACGGTTCGCCTATTGAAAACGAACGATCCGCGAATCGTTATCCGTGGATTGTTAATTTTCGCGTCGAGACTCGTAGAAAGCGACAGTGACGATTACAACCTCGTGCTGATTACCACTGGCACTCGTTTTGCTTTCGAGCTTTCACCTGACTGATTAAATCGAGCTACCCTTTCGAGCCAAGTTCCGCGGGTTAGAAATTTAACGACGAAAGAGGGTGTCCAGGCGATTCGGTTTATGACACGAACGCTTGGTCAAGCTGTTTTTCAGGAATTTCATTAAAATTTTTATGTCACTGTTAACCATTAGGGTTGGTAGGCAAGGTCTAGAAATTGCTTTATGGACGTGGAAATTCTGTATTTCTGCGTAGCGCATGGAGTGTTTATGACTTGCTACTGCCCACTCTATAGTAATGGACATGTCATAAACTCGTTAGAGGGTGCACGAGCAATTCGTCGACACAGGTGCGTTCACCCTTGGGCCTGGCACTTCCGTTCACCGGCGCAACCACCTTGTTAGCTATCAAGGTGGGCAAGATACTCGAGGTCCTGGTACCCAGGGTCTGAGAAATTTAACTGTAAATCGACCAGCCGATCGATATGAAATTTTAACACGTTATTCTACATACCATTGTCTCTCGTAGGTACCAGATTTACACTTCTACCTTGAAAATTTCATATTTTTTACATCTCTTTAAATTTTGACTTACATGAATAAAAATTCTGTTTGATTCATTGTTTTGATTCTTTGTGATCTGAAATCAATTCCACTAGCGAGACATCTCTTTCTAAAGGCGCTGTCTTTACCTCTAGATGAAGCATTAAACGAACATTTAAAAAGCTACTTAAAAAATTGTTTTGCATGCTTCACAAATAGCTTAATAACAGAAAAAAGTTTGACACTGAAAAAATAAAAAAAGAATCCTGAATGCTATCGAAATTTTCATTGCGATAAGTTGGAGCGTGTGAGAAACGCGCAAAAGGTAGCGGCGATATCAAAAAGTATACGCGTTCTAACAGAGACGGTTCAAAGGTAAGAGGGTTTCGCTTATCGGGGGAAAAAGGCGGCAGTGCAGGAAGAACTAGCCGTTTGCAGAGATAGGAAATTGAAGAAGGGTAATTCAAGGTTGGAAACCGACTAGCAGAGAGAGAGAGAGAACGTTTACGGAGGCCCTCTGCGAACCTCGTTTCGACGGCGTAATCTCGCGAAATCTAGCTTCTATGCCACAGCAACTAGGTAGAGTGTACAAAAGGAAAAGGCAGCTGCACTTTTCTGGCTGGCCTGAAAAGCGCGGGGAACAATAGCTCGTGAATCGTGGCGCGACAATGCTCGCTCAGAATGCCTCTTTTTTTTCCCTCTCCGGTAACCGCGGTACGCTTTCAAGCGTCAACGTTAATGCACCGCACTTATCAAATTTTACGAACCCCGGACGAGGAGGAGATAGTGGTACCACGAATCGTGACAGGATAGTAGGCAAATATTTGCCCCGAACCGTCAAATATCGCGCCTCGAGCCATTTTTCACACCTTCGGGAGAGGAGCGTGAATAGAGGGGCTAACGTAAATTAGGAGCTGCGGCTATTCCCAGTGCCAAAAATCTTCACTTTCCTAGCGCACGAAAGAAAACAAGGAAGACGCCAGCTGTTGCGCTGTGTGAAAAGCAAGGCGAGGAACAATGCTGAGCAAACGCAATAATGATGTCACCGACTTTTGTACGCGTGTAAAAGTGAACAAACGGTCGTGACGTACGCGTCCCTCTGAGCAAACGAAGAATGCACGAACAGGGGTGGTGGAAGAAAAGTGCACACACATTTTTAATACGTGCAATATGGTTCCTGTTATTGACCTAGACCATGGTTTACGAGGCACACATTACGCCAGCATGTGTCGCGTTCATAATCGGATAGGGCACGTGCGACACCTTCGTACAATCTCACCCAGGCTGCGCGATGGAGAGTTATTAGCGAGAGACGTCACTTGGAAAACCGAGGCAACGAGCCAGGGACCGAATGATTCAAGTTGCTTCAGGAGACCTGGTTGCAACGCAAAATGCGGAAAACTTAGTTTTGGCAGTCGCTTCCAGATGATTCATTGGAAAATAACTGGGTCTAATTCGTGAAACGTGACCTTGCCGGCGTTTAAACACCGTGACACTTACGAAGCACGGATGGAATATCTAACGTTCGAAACGTAACGAGGTAGAATTTTTCAAAGGGAGCGTTAAAAGTCACGGAAGCAACGTCGAAAAAGCGAGGAAGAAAATCGAGCTGGCCTCGCCTTAAAAAGCACGATAATATCAAGGAGAGACAGAGCCGCGTACGGACATCTCTTGGCCTTTGTTCCACGCGAGAAAACCAGTTCTCTCCGAAGAGAATTTCGTCATGAAATCGATTAAACCGAAGTGAAACGGCCGCGGACCACTGTTATACCTGGAAGTGATTCGTGCCTCGTAACAATGTCAACGCGGGGGGAGAGAGAGTGACGGTGTCCCGGAACGGGTGAAACAGCTCCGCGGAATTTTTATCATCGCAGAATTAAACGACAGAAAACGCCTCGTTTTCGTATACCGTTCGTTCGTTCTCTCCAATTTAACGGCATAATCCGTTCCGTGGGACCGGTTGAAACGTTGCGGGATTGCAAATTCGCCGCGACGAATTTCGCTGGCCGGTGGCAGCAGCGCAGCTTTTCAACCGGGTTTAGACGCGTAAAGATCTCTACTGTGACGATAACGGTGGACTGTTCTTGAAGTACAATCTTGTTTCCTTTGTTTCACCGTTTCATTCGAATATAACGGTGTCTGTGTATGTATAATTCACAGGGTCGAATACGACGGAATTCTCGGTAGAGATCGATCATTTCCGAGCACGTGCTTTCGCCAAGTTTCACACCGCAAGGGTAACAATTTTCCGTGTAAAAGAGAGAAAGAGTTGCACGTGCTTTCGCGAGTATATAGGAAAGAAAGCTGGGCGCAACGATCGATATTCTCCATTAGCGAGTTACTCTTAAGTAATAAACGTTCGTAGAAGGATGGAACGTGAAAATTTGTTTACTCCGTTCGTTGCATTAATCATAGACTGCGGGTAGCCTACCTACATACGGTGGAATTGCAGCGAATAATTGCGTCATATTGCAACGAGCCATTCAGGCTCGTTTGATCCAGTATGAGACGACACGGTAATCAGGTCTCGTTATAGAATAATTAACGTCGAAAAGAAACGGTAATCCGTTTACGCACGGCGGAACGCGTGCGTTGTTATGTGTCACGTACCTAAATCGGGCTGCCCGTAGTCGGCGAGCATCGCGACGACCATTATGAGCACTCACGATCCAGCCTGGGCGAACTGTTTCACACCAAACATTGTTAAAAAAAAGAAAAAAGAAAGAGAACTAGTCGCATACGACGAATCACGTTGTTCTTTTCTTTTTCTTTTTTTTACAGCAGATTGAAGAAAAAGAGGCCCCGACACTCGACTTTTAAACTCGACTCGACTCGACGATCACGAGAATGGAGGAGAAAGAGGAGACGAAAACGCTCGACACGCTCTCCAGAGAGAAGAGCGCAACTGGTTGACCGAAAAAGGTAACCGGGACAAATTGAATATGAAAGTTAACTTCTCCAATGTAAACGATGAATCATCCGCTTAGAATAACGTGTAGGCACACATTGTCATAGAAACTTCACGTTCGATTCCACATCCCGTCTACACATACACACGTATATACCGCGTTATGTGCTCTACACACGCTCCCCTCGTTTCCATGATCGATTCAAATCGCGCACAAATGGAAACTTACATTTAAACCATTTGACAATAAACTCTCTCTCTCTCTCTCACAGACGAACGACAAATTTTACCACACTACGATCTACCATTTAAATCGATCGACTTTCAATTGACCTCCGGTGAAATGTGCGAGATTTAAAGAGATCGAACGACGCGATTTAAAAAAATCGTCTCCTCTTCTCCCCTATCGTTGCGTATTTCGTCGATGGACCGATGGAACGATCCGAAAGATAGAAAGAAGAAAAAAACAGCAACGTCGAACTCGAGGCCCCGTACCAACAAACGACTACTTGTGTCTCTCGCGTTGTCTCGCGTGCCCCGAGAATGCGGCAGCCGGAATTCCGTCGACTCGCGTCCTTGACTTTCGCGTGGAAGACGCGTAACTGGCTCGTCCCGCTCGTCCAGGATCGCGATGAACGAGATTCGTTCTACGACTGCGTGAAGCCGAGTGCGGCCTCTACGATGAATCAACCCCCTTCCCTCCTTCGAGTCGATGCACCACGCTACCCCTTCCCCTCTTGCACACCACTCGCACTCCTCTTTCACTCCACCCCGCCCAGTCACCTTAGCGATTCTTTCCCCGCCCTCGAGAAACGAGCCAACGTGGCCGTCGCGACGCCGAGCGTCCAACTGGCCAAGTTAACCCTGCATTGGGCGAAAAATTACATTTTTTTTCATCGTCACAATTTCAAGAGATATTATGTCTACCGGAAAGATCAGGAGCCAAAGATGAGTCATTCTACGGAAATGGAATCCACGAATTACCACCACGCTGGGAAGAGGTCATTGGTAACGATGGAAATTATATTGTTCGGTGAATATTAATAAATGTATTGAAAATGTGCTATTTTCTTTTAATTCAGAAACGGACATAACTTTCCGGTAGACCTGATATTTATGTAGGTGTGGCTTTTAGTTAACCCTCGTGCTCAATATTAAAATAATTGTTAGTGGTATTGCTAAATAGGGTGAAATTGACCTGTATAGGAAGTGTAAGGTAATATGTAAATAAATCCAATTTTTAGGCATATCGGATGATTTAGGAGAAATATTGAACGCATAATTATATAAAAATTACATGTTATTTCTATATAGAAAATAAATAATCCTTTTATTGTAATGGGTTTGCTTGCTGTGCTTTTGTACTCACAGGTAGTTAATGCCTAAGTTCGGTGCCGGGTCAATTTTTGCCGAACAATGCACGAGGGTTAAAAAGGACCACCCTGTGCAGTAAATAGAAGTCTTATTATCCGGATATATGAATACTGGAAATGGTCGTTATAATCCGAACTCGGTGTCGAAATCCGAGTCTGAATACTTACAGGAGTATCCGGATTTTGTATGTTAATTATTCAAATATGAAGCTTTTCAACCCCTTAACGCCAGTGCCTTACGCGTAATGTTTTTTATTTTCTTTCACTTTCCATATTGCGTTACCCATTTTATTATGGTAAAAATGTGAATTGCAGTATTACGAATAATAGGAAACTTATTTCTGTACGCCTAGATAATAATTTAAAAAACAAATGAAACTGACCATTTCTGACGCATCAAATTGAGAAAAATTTAAGTGTGTTAAGAAGTTAAAGAGCGCGAGTTTAGGTAAAGGATTAAGATTAAATTCACTGTCTTTTAGAGTATAAAGACACAAAACAGAAAAGACAAAGTGTTTCTACTTTACGTGTACCTAATTTTATAGAAGACTGTTCGACACCGATATTTAATAGATTCATCGCGAAGGTAAAGGCACGCGTCGATTTGAGAGTAAAAATATCGCGAGTTGCTCTCGAGAGTGAAATTTATCAGCATACACGATACTGAGAGTGCTGGCAGAGAATTGAACACACAACTTGAGAGTACTCTCGAGAGCAACTATGGTAAAAGACTCTCAGGTAGACTCGTACCCTAATACAAACGTATCCAAACATTCAAATACATCGCGCGGGTACCTAAATACTTATTTGAAATTATTCAAGATTCCTCGTATATCACACACGCGCACACATGCACGTAGCAACGAGTAATTGAATTTTTTCCGGGATCGATGAACCAACCGCTCGATTTTTTGTCTCAGGGTTACATCGAGGCTTTTAGGTTTTTACGCGGTCGCGCGTTCGTGTCGATGGAATCAGTCGACCGTGGAGATTTTTAGGCGTAGAGCTTTTTGACTTCCTGAAACAATATTGGACACGAACACGTCGATTTTCGACGAACGAGACACGGGGTAAAAGGTTGGCCGAGGTATTATAGTCTGTGGAAGTGATGTAGCGAGGCCGTAAAATCAATCAGGTGTCTCGTCAGTCAGCGTTTCGAGGAAGATAAGAAGATCGAGCCTCAGAGCCTTTCTATATCAACTCAGAATTGATTTCTCCCTTGCCGTATTTACAAAAATTTATGTGTGCCTTAATCATCGACAGCTGCAGGTTAATTTTTATCAATGCAGGTGTAGTTCCCATTTTTACGAATTATTATTATTACTATTATACGGGCGGAGCCCAGAAAGAAGTGCAAAAGAATACAATAGTAAGTAAATAAGAAGAGAGAAGAAAAAGAAATATTATTAAAAATCACACGCTTCATTTTAAATGTTTAAATGGAATTATTCGTTCCTAACAACTGTTCGTAAATCGGGAATTCGTTCTAACTGATCATTACGTCATTACATACTGCATGATTCCCATACAATTTAACTCCGTAGGCAAACATATTTTTTCACACTTCATAGGCAAACTGTAATTTTGTCACTGTCTTAAGCTTTCAAAAAGTCTGACAAAATTCTTAAGTTCTTATCAAAATCTCTACTAAATTATACAATTGCTCGTAAAGTGAAATGTTTCAAACTTTTTGCAATAAAAATAAAAATTTCACTTGGGTCGTCAAAGACCCAAATTACCTACGGAGGGTTAAAGTAAAAATTCCGATCCAAAAAATTCGTAGAATAGTACGAGAATTACTACTCTGAGCAAAAAACAGTAGAGGCTCGATAAAGTATAGCTTCAACGGAAGATAACAATCAGAAATTTCAGATATCGATTCACAAATGGCCATCTCTGATGCTCTACATCAACGTCGTATGGCATAACGGTTTAATTTACGACCACGCTATATATCCCTTCTACCAACTGTACGTACACTCGATTCAAGAAAGCAGACGAAACGTTCCCAAGTGGAATTACTGTTTTGGCAGAGTACAGGAAGGAGACAAGGGTGAATCTCGAAGGTAAGTGTATACGAAGGTTGCGTTCCATCTAAGGCTGGAGGTAACTCCATATCTTTTTTCTCTCTCTCTCTTTTTGGCTCTTTTAGTCACAGCCTGGGATGTCGTGTGACGCGACACTGAACAGGCATCGTGCCAACGACTGACTCGAGCAATGCGTCAAGAACGCGCGCAGGAAGCGCGTAAAACTTGACGTATCTTTGCTTCTGCTCCAACGACACGCGACATCTGGACGGAGCTTATGTTTCTCGAAGAATTTCTACAGGCAGTTTAACACGGTATGCACACACCGGTTCGTATAGGATATATTTGAGAATCGCTTCGAAAGCGGAACGATAAACGGTATGTTGCGGTGGCAAAAAGAAGGTTTTGCAAAACGGACGTTAAGTACGTTCGAGAATGATCGCGAAATAACAGAGCTCTCTCTAAAGCTTTATACACCGCGCGAAACTATAATTATCGCGTGCCACGAGGTTCGTAAGGCTAACAGCGTGTTCAATTCACAACTCTTATTCAGCTTTCCCTAAATATCACTTACGCAACACACGTACAGGCTAACTTCTACTTCGCGAAACGTGCAAGAGTCATCGTCGAATTTTTCGCGGAAATACGCTTCTGTTCTGATATAGAGACAGAGACTTCTAGAAACGTTTATTAACCCCTTTTCCACCACGTAATAATGAGTCACACTCGTGGTGTAGATTACGATCGAGATATGGGCAAGAGAAGTATATTGCACACTGGTAATAAACGTGAATTTCAATTTTGCACACGATGCTTGCCAAATAAAAAGAAAAAAAAAAAAAAAGAAATCGTAAGGTAAGGGGTTAACGTTTTAATTAGCATCGTGTGCCAATTTTATTTTCCTATCATTTGAATTAATTGAAACAGCTCGTTGTGAGTCATAACGTTGCATTACGGCCTTTTATAAAGCACCTGGCTGCTGTGTTTCGTGACTGGATTAAAAATCGCGGCATGATTAATCCATACATACACGCACGGCCTCTTAACCTCTTCAGGGACGATTTTCTTAAATTTAGACAAAAGTGATCTAATTTTTTATGTAGGTACGTATTTATATTCGTGTTAAATCGATAGCAATGAAACTGCTTTCCTTCTTGGAAGATTATGTTTTTCATAATTTCTCTATCCCGAATATCGGAATTTTTCGGAAAACCTAAACGTAGGTACACATGTGTATGTGTCGGTGTCTCTGAAGAGGTTAAGGGTCTTTTTTGACCCAAGGACCTTACGTGAACTAGACAATGAACTTCTAACACAGTGTTAAGGGAACACAAACTTGACAACAGCAAAAGTTAAAAAAATTAATTATTAAAAAAATAAGAAGGCGATGGGTCAAAAAAGACCCGAAGGATTAAACAAGCTCTATCGCTTCGCGTGGCCCTGATTCGGTAAGATTTTCGCAATGACCCTTGACACTCAAACGGTTAAACGACTCATAGATGCATAGGTGAACAATTCCATCACGATAGAAAACGTAAAAACCAATTGTACATACCCGTTTCTATTCGACGTTTGTCAATCACAAATATTGGCATTTTCGATACATATGTACCAGTGTCCCTGAAGAGGTTAACAAAAGGAAACACCCCTAAAAATGACATTAAACCAGAAAACACCCTCTCTGAATCACCCTATACCTAAAAACAAAAAGAGTCATACCGTTCTCCACCGATAAGAATCTTCGACTTTCACGAGGATCTTTCCGTTCGCCAGGATTCGTTTCGTACCGTTAAGCAGTAAAAGAAAAACACGGTAAACCAGTGACACAGAAATTGTCAAGAGACGACGAAAAGATTTAAAGAGAGAAGCGCGTGCTCGCGAAAACGCGAGCAGAAGTAAGGAACAGCAGCAGCACACCGGCCGAAGAAGTGTATTTCTCGGGCAAACTTTTCTTTCGCGGCGATTTCTAGCAGAGGGCCTTGCCACAAAGAGATCGCCATCCACACGCTGCCTTGCCGTTGCATACCGCATGATCCACGTGCGTTACCGTGGAAGGAAAGTTCCGGTTAGTCACGTACACTCTGTGTGACGCATGCGCCAATTTAAGCCCTAATAAATCGTGCGAACGACCAGCAGCCGCATGCTATTCACCGGGGCGCTAGCGGTTCTTTCGACTTTCCGTCGAAACGCGCCGCCCCGCCAGCCCCGATAATTATCTTATCTCACGAGATATACACGTACACGCATATACACAGCGTACCGAGAATGCAATTCGCGAGGAAGTCACAGAAGAGAATCGCGGAGCGTAAAGTTTCGCAACAGTGTTCCCCGGTGATAGCGGGTTGTTCGAGGAGGTGATAAAAGAGAGGCCGCCACAGGTTACGTAATCGACAATTCGATCACATGCGGGTAATTGCGTGTGTATTTGGGTATCTCTCACGTGGCAATTAGAATTTCAATGACGACGTGATTGTTTTCATTGCGCGGGAATTTGTTTACGCTTTCGTTTATACAGAGAGAAGCAAAAAGCGACCTTTAAACGATCCAATGTCGCGGAAGAGTATATGCGCGATAATGAACGTGTGCATTAACGAGTCATGGGTAATTAATGGAAATTAAATTGAAAGTGTTCGATGATTTCTGAGAACAATCAAGGGGTCGTAGGTATACGTTTCTCGATTTCAAAGAATCGATTTCTTTTTTTTTTTTGTTCACACATTTTGAAAGGTGTATATCGTAGGAATATTTTAGATCCACGACGAACTCGAAATTTGAATTATTGAAGAAGTTATAGTGGTCGAGTGAAACACTGCTCGTTACAGAACTTCAAACGCGTTTCTCTCGAAACAGTATTTGATAACTGCCTCACCTTTCATCCGATTAACTTCATCTTTCGCGTACATATTCTGAGTAAGATTCGTTATCGACTCGCGGAGGCTTTCTTTAATTAAATTAAACCATTTTTGTATAATAAAAGAAAATGTGCGGTTTTTTAAACGAAAACCTCAATTCTTTTTTATTTCTAATTATTGCCATTGCCACAATTTTTTTTCTCTAAAAAATTCCTCCACGAGCTGAGAACTATGATTCGAAAAGATGTAAAAGAAAAAACAGAAAATTTTTGTTTCTGATCACTAGCCACATTTCTAATAATTTTCAATTTTTCATTCCTCTTTTCTAGTCTCTCTATAAACATGTACGTTTATCGTACAAAAAGAATGAAACCAATCGCCCTAATCATTCACAAACATGGACCACTTTTCAGTGCCAGAAATTGAATCTCTCTAGTTCATAATTAAAACTGATTACCCACCTAATTCATCTTCACTCGTGCAAATTAGAGAATACGATGTATTTTACGTTTAACGAATAATCCCTCGATAAATGATCTATTGTATTCCAATAAGTATACAGACTAACACCAATGACAAATTAACTCGTCGTCTTCTCCAGTTAACAGGTTAAAACGAAACAGAGCACTAGATTCAATTTAAACCTGACACGAAGATTCTACATTCCATCGGATTCGTTTACCGCCGCGAGGCGATCGTTTCTATCCAAAAATAAGCTGTTTACACGAAAAGCACATGGAACGTATTGGCTCTCCTCCGTCAAAATCGAGATGTTCAGCTGTGAAATAGCATTCCGTCGTGCTTCTAAATGGAATCGCGGAGTTACGTCACACACATACGTCGCGATGACATCAAAAAGTTGACTGATCCATTGAACGCAGCAGCAGGCGAGAATTATTACACACGGACCACGAATGATACGCAGAGAAAAGGAATCTAACGATATAACTGGAAAGCATGCAAATGCTCGACACTGCTCGAAATTACGAGACGAACTATTAAACTCGTCTCGTGCATAATGAACCGAGTAGAATACAGAAATATGTACATCCGAGAGGCAAAGATCGTCGCGTTGAAAATTGCCGCGAAACGTAGAAACGGCGTGTGAAGAAAGAAAAAAGAAAAACAAAAACGAACTTGTTCTTCTTTCAGTAGGTACTCGCAATTCTGATTACAGATTTAATTATCATCGCGATTACCGAGAGTTTCGCTTTTTCTCGCCACGCTGAGAGGATCTTCCGAGGAAAAACCGACGGGGCAGGAAACGGTGATCGAAAACTGTGGCCGGTCAACGATTACGTAACGGTGTTAAAATAATTAGTACGCGTTAGATAGTACAGTGTTGCGCTTGTAATTAATGGTCACCTTGTACGGAGGCAGCTAGAATGGAACGCTGATTTCAATCGGGAATACTACCTCTTGTGGAACTTAAAACCTACGATACGAAAAGTTCCGAAGTAACGTAACTCTGAGAAGATGAGCGATCGAAATATTAACCCTTTGCACTCGAGAGGTGACTGAACGGTGACCCTTTTTCAATCTCACGTGCGAAGAATCCTCGGTATCGGTATAGTTATAGGAAATTTCTAGCTACTGTGGAAATCTCGAAAAATTCATCGACTAGAAATTGTTTAATAAACTTTTACTTATTTTTGCTTCTCTTGTGGTATTTGTAACTTTAATTGTTTAACTGCTTACCGCTTGGTAAGTAATTAATCGAGGACCTATTAAAGCTGATATTTTCCAGGACAGCAGGTCTAAGCAATGAAACAGTTCGAAATAACCAACATCTAACGAATAGTTACAAGCTTTTGTGTAATATAGAAATATATGAAATATCGAAATAAAACAGTTACATCCTTTAATATATGTGTAGTGTATATCTATGTTAGTTTTAAACAATTTCATCAATTTTATTTAGCAATCTCCGATTTGCTGCATTCCTATAAGAAACAAATCTTCGAGTGCAAAGGGTTAACTCCAGCATATTTTAGTTTTGAAAAAGAAAAAAAAATTAGGTTTAAAAATTCTCCATTATGTGTGATACCTGTAGAAACAATCTCTCAATATGAAGTCGTGATGCAAATTACACGTATCCTCGTAGCGCCAGCCGATACAGCGCAAAGGATTAAATCTGAAACGGCGCTAATACTTTCAAACTCTTCGCTTACAGTGTACAGTAATGGAAAACTTACGTCTGTCTCGTAGAAGATCGAACGCAACAAAGTTATA
>NW_017100261.1:1725405-1756103 GCF_001263275.1 Habropoda laboriosa | reverse complement strand
TAACGAAGAAAGGCATGGTATCGATTTAGCTAAAGCACGAAGAACGCGCGTGGAACTGCGCCACATCGTCTACGTTGTTCTATCCACTTATCAATATGTAGAGAGAACGGGACGATTCGTTTAAACGAGTAGATAGATCCCGTCGTCCTTTTGCCGTTCCAGTGCCCCACAAATACAGACCAATTTAAAACATTCTGTATCACTTTTCGTTCATAACATCCGCCATGTGATGGACCGACAAAACGTTATGAACGAAACAAGGACGACACAATGCTGATCGTACGTGTTCGTCCTGAATATCTATGATATGTCTAACTGTGAACAATCGTAAAAACCAGAGCACAGGTATTTTTGTTATTGGACGAAACGGTCGCGTCTGCAAAGAGAATCATGTAACGTCGCGTGACAAAGAGAGAGAGAGCATAGGACATATGGAGAGCGAGTGGGACAGAGCAATAGCGAACGTCAAAGCAATAGAGTATAGTTGGTGAAAGAAATATAGCAAGATCGTAAAATTGGTCAAGCGTCAAAATTTTGTGGCATGAGGGCACCTCTATGTTCTTCAAAAGGAGAAATACAAGGGAGAAATGAAGAGCGCGTCTTAGCTATGCGCGTAGAGTCACGACTTGCCGCCCCGGAGGTCGCGGGTTCAATTCCCCTTTGGTCCCTCAAATTTTTCTTCGGCTCGTACAGTTTTTCGAATCGACAAAAAGACCTGAAAACCTCAGTAAAAGACTGCATGAAGTAATAATGTTCTTTACTTTGATTTAATCTCAATAGAAAAACGTAAAATGCCGTATGCAACCTTGAGTATCGCTACATCAATCGGTGCCGCCTGCTACTTAATGTTTCAATTTACGACCTCGCTATATTTCTTCCACCGACTATACCCCTGCTGTTTCGTGTACTTATACACGGTAAACCTTGAAACGTATTACCCTCAAATACGGGCGTCCTACTACTATGTCAGTGTGTGACACCAAAAAAAAACCTTAAAGTGAGACGGCTTCAAGAGCGAAACGAGCGGGGAGTACCATGCACTACTACTCCTCCTACCTCCCCCGTGCCATCTAGCTAGCATTCTTTCCAGCTCTGCATAGTAGGCTACTGCACACTGGTTGAACGCTTCAAAATTAACCGTGAATTTCTACCGGGAGAATGATCTCTCGTTCGAAAGGAACAGAAGAATAATAATATGCAGCTATATAAAACGAATAAGATATCTCTCGTCAATGGTTCTGAATGAAAAGCGTCTGTTTACATGTCAGTTAGAGAGCAAGGATTATCAGTGTGAGTCTGATTTAACAACGACTGACGTTACAACTGCGCGTATATATATATGATACATACGAATATATTCGAGGCTAAAGTGGAACGAGACGAGGCGATTATTTGCGGCACGGTATGGCTACCGGACCCTCGAAAGTCGATAATTTGCCCGCTTAAGGATGCGTGGATGAAACGAGAATCGTTAAGTAGAGAGAGGTAGAGAGAGAGAGAGAGAGAGAGAGAGAAGGGAACGCGATAGAAACGGAAACAGAGAAGCTGTTGGCCGTTTCAACGTTTGGTTACATATCGTCTCGTATCCGAAAACATGGCTTCTGACCACGCCAAAACAATGATGTACCGTTACCGTAAAACGCGGTTCTACGCCAGCACGAATAAATAAATGCAACCTACTTAAGTATCCTCTCCGTCATCTGTTGCATCCTTCGCGACTCTGGATATCTATAGCTTATTTATACAAGAGAAAACTCAGTGAAACGGGGGAAACGTGGGACGTGGTTCCGTCGATTTTTGTAGGAACGCGCGTGGTCGCGTCCCGCAAAGTCTGCGCATGCGCCGTCACCAATATTAATAGAAAATATGAGAGATGCGTTCGCGTGGTATTTCTTTTTTTCTTCTTATTTCCAACACGCACCATACCAGAGCGCACGAACAGGCACGGCAAATAGAGCAGATCATCGAGGAATATCTATCGTGGCGTTCGCTTATTGACGCCGTGTCGCGTCGCATAGAAAGTCACGTTTACATTGTAATACGTATAAGCCTTGTCGTGGCTCGTGCTTCTGGACGCTCGGTGCGCCGCTTAACGGGGCCCGATGGTAATTTCGGATTATGATTTAATCGCATATAATTCTGCATTCGTTACCGCTAATTAGGAAGAACGAATTTGACCAATCAAATCGTCGGACCGTGGTTTCGAATCTAAACTAGATCTCTTTTTCTTTTGTTGGTTAACCGTTCTATAAAACTACGCCTGTTGGAGGTCGCGTGGATAAATTAGAAATACGAAATGTATTGCAAAAGTGAGAAATAGATATAGCGATATAACACGGTGGAATTTTCAAACGAACGTTTCAAATCGAGCATCCCTGGTAACTTCCGCTGAGCCGGAAAAAGATAATTTACATGGCGGTTATTAACTAGGCTGTTAGTAGCAAAATTGAGAGCGCCACCAACTCATAAAACCCAGCGACCTTATTTTCCAACTATTCGTTCGCGGTTCGTAGACCTTCCTACGCAACGTGCGAACGTTTAAGCGAATACAGTTTTACCCGGTGCGCCACGTGCATCCGAAGGTTCTTTATGACGCGCAGGGGTCGAGCGAATGTTTTGAAAACGGGCAAGTGCCGTTCGGAATCGGATAAAACCGAAGACGCCCGCCGTACATCCGTGGACGAGCATAAATGGCCGACTTCCTTCCGTTAAAATTCGTCCGAGCATGTCTAATGCCAGCTGGCCTGTGTACGATGTATCACGATAAAGCTCAAGCCCCGTAACTCATACTAACGAATAATAAATTATTCGCCGTGCAAAAAGAAAAAAATTAACATATGCATTGAAATTTTCTACATCGAAGCTTTAAAAGTAACTGTAACGTTACAACGGTATTTTCATTGAAATTATAACAGTAAGTATTTGAAATGAAAAATGTGAAGTTAAAAAAGGCACACGAGCGCAACAGTGACATTAAATATGAAAACATTATAATGTCTAAATCGAGCATGTATACAAACACAGAGCACACGTCGCTGCTCACCAGGAGAGCAGCTCATTGAAACGATAAGCACGGGTAAAATACCAAGGGAGGAGAATATTGATCTGTTAGTCTGCATAAGATCGTTATCGTCGCAAATGCTTTCTAGAATATCGTCGAAATAGAAGAGCAACGGATACAAAGAAACTACCGAATGGATTAGTGCGGTTATTAACGGAAAAATGTTGCGAAGAATTGGACGACGGTCACGCGATACCAGGGCGCGCCTCGTCTTACGATTCACACCGAAATGAATTGCTTTGGTATAAATCCTCGTTCTTTCGTCCAGAACTGGACTGCACGCCACACGACTGATCCGTATTAAAGGCGCAGCCAGACAGACGTCCACCGAGAAAATTCTAATAAAGACGCATGGGAACTGGTTCGACATGCAACGAGAGGCATACACCAGTGCAGGACATGGCGCATAATGCCACGATGCATGTAACAGTTAATCGCATTATGTAGCAGGGACGAGTAGAAATCACGATTGATCACTACGCGATGCTAATCACGGTGGCCCAATGTGTCCTCCTCCCCGTGAATGCAAACGGTCTATGCAAACTGAAAATATCGTTCACGCGAAGAAAAAGGGAAAAGCAAAAAAAAAAGGAATTACCCATTGAACGATCCGAGAAACAACGGTCGGTACATGGTGTACGCCAGTAGATGGCCAATGAACGATAATCACGTATCGAGCAAATGACTGGTTCGCTAATCTACATACACACATTCACGGATGACAATATTAAACACGCACAGGCCTGGTAAACACACGCTGGCCGTACAGAGAAACAAAGATTACGAATCGAATGAACGGTTCTCATAATGTGTAGTACGGCTGGTAAATTGTCTATAAAGGCACGCACCACCACGTGTTACACTAAACACGGTAATTTTATCGAACATCAAAACAAAACGTAGAACGTGTGCACGTAAGGTGCACGAATGCTCTGCCTTATCAGAGTTTCAGAAGCAAGAAAATTTACGAATGAAACATGTGCTCGATGTATCTGAACGCCGGTGATACGCGTTACACGTACACGTACATATCGAGGAACAAATTCCACGAGGTGCAACGGCAGTGCTTAACGTCAGGTGGCAATCGATTACCACGAGATTCTCGCAAAAGACGATTCATCGTGACATCGTGTGTTTATTGCCTAGACGATTTACTAGCCGAACACCACGTCGCACCTTCCCGTGAAAACGTTCGATCCCCGTGGTCGACGTTCAAGTGCCGCGATCGGAAACCTAACCCATGGACAACACGCGCGCACCACAGGAGCGGAGTGTAGGTGTTATAGACGAATCAGCCGGCAGTAAATTCGCGGTAAGAGATAACGGTAATCTCGAGTAAGATTACTTCAGCGACGGTGCGAATTGCAAGGCCGTCGGCGTATGACCTTAATGAGTAACGAGCATAGCGCTTAGGCGGACACACGAGAACGAACACGGTATTCTGTCTGCTCGCACGTACTACACACTGTACGAAGGGTGTCGTGCAGCCGATTGTGCACGTAGCCTGTCAAAAGGTGGCATGTTTGGCACTGCTTGAAACTGACGTCCCGTTGACAGACATGTTCCTGTCAGTGTAACATAGATTAACTTGTCGCGAACACCGTGAATATTGCGGCAGACACAGAAAACAGGCCCGATTCGTTCGTATATTCACGACGATTTTCGCGATCATTCCTCCTAAGCACCGTGCGTGCAGATGGCGTGATTTTTATGGCAATTACGGATCATATCGTCCGTTCGGGATCATCGACGCACTTGCCGTATATCGAGCTTCTATTCTAAACGGTAATCACGACAAGTAAATCGAACAACAGCAATAAATACCTCGCTTTTCGACGAGCTCCGAGATCTCCTCCTTGTTGTCGGCCATCTTAGCACCAGTCACTGTTCACAATGCACGCTGGGTAAAAACAAACGAGCACCACCACGACACCACGAATGGTGGTTCAGCGCCACCTGTACGCCGAATTAGAAGTCAACCAGCCGGTGACGTTGTCAGGGATGTATCGCATATGAGTCATCAAAGGTTCCGATCCAAGTCATTTAAATTAATATATAATTCGAAAACGTAAAAAAAAAATAATGAAATTCTTTCGCTCGATAATCTTTGCGATACAGTTCTTTCGCAAATTAGATCTTACCGTTCGATTAAAGTTACAACATCGACGTTGTGAATTTTTATAATTTAAACATTTTTTCGGAAATTTGAAATTAAGGAGAACGTTTACTACGTTTTAAACATGAATAAAACGTACTAAAAAATATTCAACAAGTCATACACGGAACTATCTACGAAAGAATGCGCCTACATTTCATTTGACACACTTTCATTAAGCCGTTACTGACACGCGTCGCAGGCACTTCAGCTGCTTACATATTTCCGTTATATCGATTCGTGGCGGCAGTCTTCGTTCGGTTTTCCACAGGTTTAGACGTGATTTCTAAGAAGTTTTCAACATGAGTGGCAACGACGTTGTAATTGTATCCGGAGTCAGAACTCCAATAGGTATAAATTTATTCCTTGCAAACTTAAACTCTCAGCGACGGAAGACGCATTCACTATTCTCTTCATACGAACGGAGAGACATACGTAATCCGAAAAAAGTGTTACATTTTGAATCCTGGAACACTAATACTAATTTGTTAATAGTGTTCCAGTATTAATATCAATTTGTTATTGGTGTTCCAGTGTTAATATCAATTTGTTATTGGTGTTCCAGTGTTAATATTAATTTGTTACTAGTGTTCCAGTGTTTATGTTAATTTTATATTAACATGTCACACACTGTACACTATGTTGTAAAAATATTTATATTTTCTCTACTAACTATTTTTTTTACTAAAATTGCAAATATTGTTTATTTTAAGTTAAAAACGAATTAATAAGTACACATTTGTTAAATCTAACGATGTTTTTAAAGTGAAAATGTAAAAAAAAGGTATAGACGAAAAACTTACAGAAAATGCGTTGGTATATTGTATTAACATAAATTAATTTAACATAAGCCTCAAAAGCTAAGAGAAGAAGCAATCCAAGTCTATACAATGTATGGATTCTAGTAACATGTGAAGAAACGGCCGTGCGTAACGAAATGACAGTCCGTACGTCAGGCCGTCGCTGAGGGATTAAACGTCAGAATACTTGAAAATAAATTCAGTTTATTAACTCTTATCTTAAACATAATAATAACGTTTTCCATTACAAAATAGTTCACCTAATATATTCTTCCTGCTACTTTAATTATAACGTAATAAATTAAATAAATTTTAATTAACAACCACATTATAAACTTGCACATGTACACTTAAGTTGTTCACATCACTTTTATTTGGAAAATAATTGACATAAAATAAAGTTTTATGAAAATAGTGAATATGTTATACTGTTGCAACATTTTTAATTACATACTATGAAACACATGAAGTTATTAGAACTCGAACAATTAATTTCCAATTTTCCTTATTGCATTATAAAATGTTTTATTACTTTTAGGATCCTTTTGTGGTGCCTTATCATCAGTAAAAGCGTCAGATTTAGGAAGTGCTGTTATTAAAGAAAGCCTTGCAAAGGCACATGTTGAACCTAAAGATGTTTCTGAAGTTATACTTGGTCAGGTAATTTGAAGATTTAATCTATTTCTGCATAACATGTTTGAATTATTTATTGCATAGATTTTCCAAATCTTAACTGTAAGAATACTAAAAAGAATATGCACAAAATATGTAGATAGATAATACTTATAAATAATTTATGTTATGTTAATATTTGAATGAAGTTGAAGCTTTTAAAATATGTGAAACACTTTGTATTGCAGGTATTAACTGCAGGTCAAGGACAAAATCCAGCAAGGCAGGCAGCAATAGAAGCGGGTGTTCCTATACATGTACCTGCTTATTTAATTAATATGCTATGTGGTTCTGGTTTAAAGTAAATATAAAGTTCCAAATTTTTTAAATCGTAAACAAAAAACAATACTAATTACATGTGGAAGGACATCAATAACTTAATGTTATTATTAGACTGCTGTAAAATTTAAATTCCTTTATACAGTATTATTCTACATATGTTTGACAAAAGAAACATATTTTAGAGCAGTTATAAATGGCTATCTATCCATAAAAGCTGGAGAAAGCAAAATAGTTGTAGCTGGTGGTCAGGAAAATATGAGTCTGGCTCAACATGTGTCATACATTAGAAGTATGAAACTGGGAAATTGTAATTTAGTAGACAGTTTAGTGTTTGATGGCTTAACAGATGCATTTCATGGAATTCATATGGGAATAACAGGTATAAAAGCTATAATTAATATACCTTTTTCTTGCATGAAAATGTATTTGTTATAATTATGTATAATTTGTTCTATATATAGCTGAAAATGTTTCTAAGGAGTTTCATATAAATAGAAAAGAACAAGATGAGTATGCAGTAAAATCTCAGCAAAAAGTAGAAGCTGCAGTTACTGCTGGATACTTTAATAAAGAAATTGTCCCCATAACAGTGTCTACTGAGAAAAAAACTATTATTGTAGATAAAGATGAATATCCTAAATTTGGAATAACTATTGAAAGTCTTCAAAAATTAAGACCTGCTTTTGTACAAGTATGATTAGTTACATATTTGCATCATAAATTAAAGTACTCAGGTTTTATAATAGTGATTTGTTATTAGACTGACGGTACAGTTACTGCTGGCAACTCTTCTGGTATGAATGATGGAGCAGCAGCAGTAGTTCTTATGACAGCAGAGAAGGCTGCAGAAAGAAAACTTAAACCACTAGCTAAAATTGTTGCAGTAGCTGAAAGTGGACTGGACCCAAAACTTATGGGTGTAGGTCCTATATCAGCAGTAAATTTAGTGGTTAGTACATAAAGGTTTACTAACAATATATTGCTTTTTATTCATGCAATAAGAGGAATATCAATATTTTAGTTAAAAAAAGCAAAATGGACTAAAGAAACAGTGGATTTATATGAATTGAATGAAGCTTTTGCAGCACAATCAATAGCTTGTGTCAGAGAACTTGGTTTAGATCCTGATAAAGTTAATATAAATGGAGGAGCTATTGCTTTAGGTCATCCTATTGGTGCATCTGGTAAGCAAGACATTAAAATCACTGAATATGCTATGTATAATACTTTTAGTACACTTGAGTATGTTGTTTTAGGTGCTAGGATATTAGTTACTTTATTACATGCCTTGGAGAGAACAGGTGGAAGCAAAGGAGTTGCATCCTTATGTATTGGTGGAGGAATGGGAATAGCAATTGCTATTGAAAGAACATAACAGATACTTTATCTGACTAAATAGAATTTTATTGCCATTTATACGCAGCCGATTATATATAGCCATTTATATGTAGTTAATAAATCAAAAATTTTAATTAAAAATGCTTCCTTTATTTTATACGTCTTGTCACTTTGACGTTTTTAACATAACTGACTAACTTTCTTTTCAAAAATCAATATTCAAGACGTTCACAGCAACTCGCATAACTCATTAATCCGCACACTTCACAATCAATACCTCGCATATCGATCTGTTTTTAAATACTTTCCTGCAATTGTAATTTCATAATCCAGTAGTATGTGGGTTGTTGCATGGATACTTGGAGAATTTGATAAAGTTGTCGCCCGTGGAGCGCTAAAGCACTCTGCTCTTGGTTGTTGTTTTATAAAATAATAAATAAACTTATTAACAATAAAAACCTAATAATAATAATAATAACTTTAACGTTTTACTATTTTCTTTTATTGCAAAATATCACATTTAGAATGTTTGAGCGGAGAGAAACGTATGAATGTTCTAATGTCGTTGATATTCATTATTCAATGTTAACATGTTTTTATCAAATAATCTCCAATTAGATTAATGGTTCTATATAAAATTAATTAAGGATAAATTTGATTGGTACCAAGTATTTGCTTTTTTTTACACCTCAGCAATGTTTCGATGCGTAGCATCGAGGATAAATATTTATTTAAACGAGCATTTGCAAATAGTAGTCAATGACAGTTTACGATATATACGTTATCGAGTTTCTTGGTTCATTGCTTCAGCTACATCGCTGTACAATTTATATTCGCGTGTTTTAGAATTCACACTATAGTGTGCGACACAGGTAACAGGGTATATCGCATACAAGTTTTGTTATATTCTTGAATCATTATGAAAAAATGTTTTTATTATAAATTATTAAACATTTTTTGTATTATAATACAGGCTAATTAATTTTGATATAAAAAATATTTAAAACTATAATAGTATGTTAAAAACATACATTTATAGTATCATTTATTTTATATTATAACAGTTAAGTACTAACACAAATGTAAGAGTATAAATTTGTTTTATTTGTATTTGTTTAGTGTTAGCTTTTAACATTACATTTGTCAATTGTATTTACAATTTGTACAAAGCAATCATTGTTACATTAAACTTGTATAGTACTTTGTGCAAAGCATGTTTATATAGAACTTATTTTTGTAAATGAATAATTGAATTGTAAAGAAATATATTCTAAAGATATCAATTTATTATGATTTATTTTTTAGTTAGTTTCATTTCTGTTCAAACTTTGCTCTGCTTTTTTTCTATCTTCTAAAATTTTCTCCACTGCAGCTAATCCTTCTCGTTGCCTTTGTTCAACACGTTTTGTTCTCACTGTACGTTTCGTATGTTTTAAATCCAACTTGTGCCTTAGTAAATGTTGCAACTGTTCCTTGATAGCTGGTATAATACGTATCTTAAATTGAGAATACACTATAAATATGGCATTCTCATGTTACTACATACAAATGTGTAACATAAAGCTATAAAGCTCTCATTCAACAGTTGCTGAAAACTATTTTTATGGCAGTAATACATTTAGGAATTTAAAATGTTGATATACTAAGTGGTACTGCAGGATAATATCCATCATATTTCATTCCATCCTTACTAAAACACAAATAAGATTCTTCTAATGGCAGTTGAGCTATTAAATCGATTTCAGGTATGCAAAGTTTTGAATACTTTTTTATAACAGACCCCCATAAGGAGTCCATATTAATTCTAGAATCTTTTAAACAAAAATAAGAACCCCAAAATGTTGAATTTAATACTTTTTCATCTGGATGTGATAATCTTTGATGAACCATTCCTTCAGACATTTGTTCTTCAATTACAGCCACTGTATCACATTGTGCATATGAATTTGGAACATAAATATCTTGCACAAGATTATCACCAACATATAAACAACGAGGGTTTTGTTTATCAGATACATATCCAAGGAATTCAATAAGTCCTTTCCAATTACCTTGGCTATACATCCCACCCCTTTTTAAATCTTTACTTTCTATTATATCACCTTCTTCATAATTTATAACTTGAAGGAATGGACGATTTTCATTAAAGAAGCCAGGCTTTCTTGCATAACAAATAATAATATCAAATAAAGATTTCCAATCCTCTCCAAGAACAAAAGTAGCAGTAAAATCAACAAAATCAGCATTTGAACCAGTGATGAGAAAAGTAGTACGATGTTTTTTTAACTCTTTAAGCCAGGTTTTAGTTCTTGTAGTACACTTGTACATGTATTTATCAGGATGACTTTTTATACTAGGAAAAAAGTGTCCTCTGTCTAGTTTAAAATGATCTCTGTCATACATTTCAATCAATCCATCTAACATATCAGGCCAAACATTATATGCATTTAAAGGTCCTCCTTGTTCCTTATCAAGTGTATCTATTAATCTTGCAAAAGTAAGAGACGAGGAGACATCAAAATAATCTAACAAACTTCTCATTCTCATTGATATAGGACCATTCCATGTTGATAACATATCATTACAAAAAGCATCTGTGGCTTCCCATCTTTGTTCAGGATATATCTCTTTAATCTTTTCAATACTTAATAATTTAGTTCCATGGCATGCTCTTTGAATGACACCATCAGCATTTATTCTAAGTATGTTGCCTCTTTCAAAATCTAAGAATAATCCTTTTTGCATAAAATCTAAATCTTTGTCTTCCAGTGGTTTTAATAAATATTTTGAATTATATCCTTTTTCTTTTATTAGGTAATCGGCTAAAGTTTGATATACTAAGTGCACCATGTTTGTCACATTGTAACGTAAAAGTGTATTGTCTAAATCAAATCCAATACAATCATAATCAAGGAATTTAAATGCACTCATGTTGACTTTTGTCGATGGAGTAACTGACACTGTTGTACTATAAAATTTAAAATTTACAGGAGTCCAAAAATATGTAAAAAATTCTAATTTATCACTTATGTTATAGCTCAAACAATTCTGGACTTGCAAGCAAGACTTGAATGATTTATAAAGTGAATGCCAAGTTCTTATCATTTCTTAATTCAATTGTGCATATCTTCATGCATGTACATTTCATTTACGTGCAAACAATGTTTGCTCAAGAATAAAATCTGTTTACTTCAAATTTTAATCAGTCAATATATATATATATATATAAGCAACTTATGAATTCAAAAGTACCTAGACAACAAGTTAATAATGTTCCGCACATATGTAGGACCAGAATGATAATTTGTTTTATTGTGACACTTTTCTCCACAAACATGTTGATATAAAAACATACATATATTAAATAACACGCACACAACAGTAAGTTAAAAATAACCTATTTCGAATACTGATAACGTACATGGTTCGAACGTTTCGAACGTAATAAGGTTTATATACAATTATCATGCAATATTATAATCAAAAATTAAAGAAACACGTAGAACAATTTTGTTAAAAATATTACGAAAGAATAAATATTTAAAAATTACTCTTACTTTTGGCGGAATATGAACGAAACGGATGTTTCTTGCCTGGACGAAAAACATGTCGTAACTGTACGAATCCCCTCTAGGATCTGTGAAGACGCAATTCCTCATTACGACATTCATGAAACTACAAAAAAAAAAGCAAAACATTTATAGTGTATTAAACCAATAATGATAAGATACAAACGAAAGTTACTTACGCGTCTGCCTGTTCTACGATCCCGTAAATTGATGCTTCATTTCGAAGATCTATAGTCGTACGTTCATTTTCAACAGCTTTCAACAAAATAGCAAGACTGTTAAAAAAATTGTATCTCTCCCGTTTTAATGCAAGTGTCATGATGACATATAATTACGTACATAATGCCGGCATAATATTTATAAGAAAACGTATTTGCAAGTATAGCCAACCGTACGAAGATAACAGAAAATAACTAGCTTTCAAATGCCATCAATGAAAGTAAAAAATTTCAAAATTACAAAATAGACACATTTTTTAATTTGTTGATTATAGGTGTGTATATATATTTCATATAATATAGGCTTATACATTGTTACTTGGTTAATTCTACATTATACACTGTTACAACTAAATGACGTAAACTATATATACTGCCCCTTAATTATTCTATTTAAACACAAACTTTTCTCATAGAGCCATCGTGTTGTCTTCTATAATTTGAAGAACATTGGTCAGGCAGTAGTACCGTGTTTATTTCATGTGCAATTCCAGCTTTATTCAAAATATCGCTCTTCACAAGAGTTGCATCGTTTACCTGAAATGAAGTTTCAATTTTACAAAACGTACATTATTTGTCATTTCTATTAAATCCTTAAAAAATGATTTACCAGTACTCTGTCGTTTTTTCTCACAATATTTATCGGATTGCCTTTAGTTCTAACAGTGTACTGTAGGTTAGGTATAAAACTTTCGGAAAGTAGCATGTTATCCACGATATGATTTTGCAATGTCTGAAAACGAACGAAGAAAAACATTGTCATCTAAAAATCTGTCGTCTTTTTAACGTGAAGATATCGATACCTTTGATAAATAGTTTCTGTCTTCCAACAATTTTTGAAGTTTCGCACTTCCAAGTTGCCTGAATGCTTCATCTGAAGGAACGAAGTATGTACACGAAGAATTTTCACGTTTAAATTGATCGTAGATCTGTGGTTGAACATTTTTAATTCTTTCCATTGCGTCTAACCAAATGCTGCAAGAATTGTATATTTTTTCTATTTCCTACACATTCGTCGAATTTTAGAGAATAAAGAAAAAGTGTACCTGAAATTGCCTTCTCTTTTTAAGATATAATCCAAAGATTCCTGTGCAGGATGCAAAATGTGACTGATAACGTGTAGAACACCGTTGCTACATTCTCTGTCAGCTTTTATAATCAGCGCATTTTCTATTCCAAAATTACTGCGATAAACTTGGAATCGCAAAGGAACACCTATTTCGAGCGTTCTAGCGACCTATAAAGAACGAAAGTTTTAAACATTCTCGAATGAAAAATTGATTGCGTATACACCTGAACCTACTTGATTACTGCTAATTTCATTAGTGAAATACGTTCCAGTCACCACGTGATTCAGAACAAAATCTCGAGCGCTCTTTTGATTCCTTCCAAGTTCTACAAGTTGTTGATTCGGCAGTGCTGCAAGAGATCACGTTACACTAAGAACCAAACAAAGAACGAAACGTTCTTTTTACTCCGGTACGTACAATACATCGCCGTTTCAGATGGAGCGAACATCGTGAAGTGTTTCAAATGTCTCAATGTTTCTTCCAGCTCAGCTGTTTTAATTATTTCGGAGAATGTACGCAGTCCTTCCTCGTTCAACACGTCCAAAACTGTTTTAGCTGTGGAGTACACGCACGTGATCGACGATAAAAGGAAAAAAGAAAACAGGAGACAGTGAAATATTTTTGAATGCGTTGGAAAAGAAGAGAAGATTCGTTACCTCGATCCGGAAGCAAGACACGATCAAGAACGTACATCAGTCCATTTTTCCCATGATACATCTCGCTTTGCAAATTTGCATTGTCTACGATCGGCCCGTGTGCGCCACAATTTAACGTTAATTCCTGTCGTTGCATCGTATCGGCGCGATATTCCGAAATGATATTTGGCACACATACAGGATGCGTCACGATGTGATGAGCAATTAACGCTAAACGAAATAACACACGTATTATAAAATGAACGAGAATATAGGTAAACTGTACACTCGTACAAATATGTACCATTTAACGCATCTGGATTTTCAAACATATCGCTCAATTGCTTTTCAGGTATATTATGAAAAGCATCGTCGGTGGGAGCGAAAATAGTACAGGGTATTTCGCTGAATCTAATCCGGTTTCCCAATTCGCTGTTTTCAAGGGCTTTTGTAAATATTTCGAATCTACCGTCGCTGGACGCAAGCTCAATTATATCTGAATTCTGCGCCAAAGCAAGATCCAAAACCCCGTCGATTACGTGCACAACTCCATTACTGGCAATTTGATCCTTGCGAATAATTCGATGACAATTTACCGTTTCCATCTGCTCGCAAACGATGAAATATTATTGAATAAATCGTTCGTAGCTAAATATATATGCAGTTTCGATATGCCACGTACCCCGCTGGAAAATTTATTAATTCTCAATACGTTCCCTTGTAATCTCGATGGAATTAAAACGTTCACTTGCCATTGATTCGACAATAAACGTCTGTCTATTATGTGATTCGCGATCAAATTTACGTATCTATTACCGTCGTACAGCCAATCTTGTCTAATTCCTTTTAACTTCAGATAGTTCTGCAAAGTAACAAGAATAAATAAAATAAACAAAATTGAAAGCTAAGTTATGTCTACGTATTGGATGATTGCAAAAGTTCGCGTCCGATTTGAAAATAAAACACAATCGGTGTGTGCAAAAGCACACATGCTTCAAACGAATAATTATTTGAAAATAAAACACAAGCGGTGTATTTTTCGATAGGAATGTAACATTACGCTGAAAGAAACATCTGTGCCGAAGTCGATAAGGTTCTCGCCACTTTTGAAAATCGGGCACGAACTTTTGCAATCGTCCGATAAATCACGCGTACTTCAAAAGCGTCATCAGAAGGGACGAAGATAGTTAAGGGAGGTCCGCTTC
The DNA here is from genome assembly GCF_001263275.1 of Habropoda laboriosa. Lineage (NCBI taxonomy): Eukaryota > Metazoa > Arthropoda > Insecta > Hymenoptera > Apidae > Habropoda > Habropoda laboriosa. The sequence goes on along the minus strand of NW_017100261.1, from coordinate 1,741,098 downwards.
TCAATTCTTCCGCGAATCTCGAACTTTCCATCAGTTTGGCGAATTTCGTCGAACCAACACGTCGTGTTGTTTCAATGAGATTTATCAATGGTTTCACTGAAACATAAATAATGAATGAGAAGTGGCTCGATAAAATGTACAAGCAGTTCGAGGTAAATTGCATTCGTTACCGCCGGTGCATCCAGGACGACCAGGGACTCTATAATATCCCGCGCAGCATTCGTATTTTACAAATCTGCAAAGCAAATGAAACCACCGAAGAGTATTTAAATAAGCGCCCGTATTACGAGCAACTGGAATTTATGCTCACGTAGGCTTGCCGCAAATTTTCCGAGGATTCCATTCCTGGCTCTCCGTGTAATAAGTGTAACTTATGTCGTCGTTTACTTCTACCGCACACACGTTAGGTCTGCGTTAGAGAAAAAAATAAATACAATTATTACATTGATTGAAATTAAAAGAAAAAAAAAAAACAGTGGCGTAAGTGACATTTTCGAAAATTTGGACCTAAGTGGTGAAATGCAATCTACATATGCGAAATTGTTGAAAAGACAAGTGAAGTAAGTTATAATTGGGAGAGAATTTTCTTTTTCTTTTTAATTTTTATCAGTTTTAATAATATTCTCTGTTTTTCAGAATGAGGAAATTGTGACTTACACTATGACTTTAATCGCTTCATGTGATCTTACCCTTGTCTCTGCGCATTTTCACCGTTCCACCACGAACTTTTGCGATACGCATAAACCACGTTAATCGCGGTCAGTAATATCAAAATTTTCGGTATAATTTCACTCAACATATTTTTTCACCGTGATTGCTTAATTAGCGATGCTAAGAAACGAAAGTATGTCAAATTCAAAACTGCAGAGTCTCCTCAAAAATCAGCGAAATCTCTTCTAGAACCTCTTCACTTCGGCGAGAGATTTGCAAGTGGAGTTTGGTCCAGGACTATTCTTCTTTTTAAGGAACACGTCCACCCACTTCATCTTGAAAATATGTCTGTGAAATAGGTATTGATGCTATCTAAATGGTGCAACACGTCTGCATTTCTCGTTTTTCGCAAATTCACTTTAGATTCTTTTTTGCATATGTGTGTCAAATGGACGATGTGACCGAGTAACTACGTAAATTAAGAATTGAAAGAAGAATAATTTACCTTGAAATAACGTCTCTGGTAAATTCACCTATGAATTTTTTCACACTGAAATTCATCGTTAACGAGCACATTTTTCATTTCGTACACTCCGGTAGAATGAAATATCGAGCACACGTTCGAGAGGTTCCGATAACTTATACTCGTATTGTAGATCTGCACGATCTACCGTGAACCCGATATTAGTCTGCATGTAGTCACTCATAGCCATCATTACCGAAGAAATTAGGTTACCTCTCAACGGATATACAAAGGGGCCCTACAAATTGGCCCGTATCCTACATGCTTTCAAAGTAATCCATCGTGAACTGCTCCAATTCTGATCTGCATTCCTGACGAAAGTAATCACGGGAAAATCCACCGCTGGATTACGATTGATTATGTATCTCGCGGTGTACTTCGACGTACGAATGCAAATAGTCTATTTGCTAATTTAATAAACAGAACGCGTGTGCACACACTCTCGCGTGTGTGGCAACGTGACAATGCATTTTGTATTAATGCATTTTCCACAATTCTGTATATTGGCCAAGGTTGTACAGATTGAAATTGCCTGTTAAAATCATCTCGGATAGAGGAGAAGTCCGTCTCTTTCAATCTTTGCAGAGAATGCAATGTAAAAATCTACCGTTTCAGTTAACTAGATATTGTTGAATAGAAATTTCAATGTTGTCTTTGATTCGGTGAAATTAACTAGTCTTACAAGTGGCACGTGCATACACACGGGACCATACTGCCGTTTATGCTCACAACCACGCCTTTCTCTTCGGTGTATACGTATAGTTTGATAGAAGGAACGTAGTAGCTGCAGTTAAGATGCAACGCGACGCCTTTTAAAGAGCAATTAGACATTTTTTTTTCTTAAAACGTTCTGGTAAAAAGAATTGCTTGGATACTGGAAGACTTGAAGAGATTGCAAGACACCTTGAAACTGTGATCAATCTACCAATCAAATATCTCAATTGTCGTCAATGGTGTTTTCTAGCTTTCATTGACCCTTTTAGGATTAGCGATTTTCAGGGAGCATTTGCTAAAAAGCTCGGAGGATGTTTTTTTGCTTTATTAACATGATTTGCAAGTAATTCAGAATTTGGCAGTTAGAATGCGATGGTGAGCATTTTTAGCGATTTTTAGGGAGTATTTGCTAAAAAGGTCGGAGGATTTACCTACTTATTTTATTTTCTTCTTTATTATCTTGATTCGCAAATCATTCAAATTTGGCAAGAGCAGCCAATTAAAATGCGATGGTAAGCATTTTCAGCGATTTTAAGGGAGCACTTGCCAAAGAGCTCAGAGGATTTACTTATTTCATTTTCTTGTACATTGTCTCAATTTGCAAACAATTAAAATTTCAGCGATTTTTCGGGAGAATTTTCAGCGAATTTTAGGGAACACTTGCTAAAACGCACAGAGGAATTACTTAATTTTTTTCTACATTATCTTGATTATACAAACAATTCAAATTCGACAACAACAGGTAACTAAAATGCGAATATGAATTTTTAGGTGGCATTCTCTAAAAATTACTTGACTTGCCCAGGAATTCTCGCAAGGACCAAGGGTAGCAACGCGATAACGACGGATCATCACCTTCACCCAAAAAGATTCCAACAAAAAGACAAGAATCCAAAAAAAAAAAAAAAAAAAATGAACACCTACGAAATGTGAAAACATCTCACAACATACAACATTCCTAACATATTCGTACGATTCGTCTATAAAAGGGTTGCCAGCGAAGGGATGAACCCGTTGAAGTTCTCCATTTGGAGCAATTTAACCGACACCGTGGATCCAATAGAGAGACGACGGGTCTATTTCTACGAAACAGTCGCGTGTGGTACACATTTTTCTCCCTTCTGCTTATTCAGTGCCGTGCGACCCGTTCTGATGAGTGCCCACTTCCTGCAACTAACCGTCTCTCTCTTCAACATCCAACCGTCTCGCTCATTCGCTCTCCGCTCTTACGGTGTTCACCCTCCGCCTCCTCGCAAGCCTCTAATCAACTTCCTGGATGGGGCATATTATCTACGTGATGTGCAGATCGTAACGTCGCGATACCTAGCCAAGTCCTGGGTATTCGATCATACGGTAGTCGTCACTCGGCAGTCCATTGCGCGTAAAAGACCCCCCAAGATCCACTGTTACGGATGTCACTTAGCTTGTTGTACGATTCCGTCGTATCGGTGCAGTGATCCTGAAACGGTGTGCGCATCAGCTGCTACCCAGGGATTCAGATGTGATCATCTGTCTCGATTCCCCGATTCTTTTTTCGTTAGACACTTCGGTATTACCTTCTAATTAAAAAAAAATCGTCTACAAGGATTTCGTGCAATTTGCACGAACAGACCGTACGATTTTTCGTTTGCCAATTAGGATTTGTTGGTTTAAGTTAGACGTCTAGTGTTTGCATTGTTAAAATACCAATTTACCAGCAGTGACGATTTTTGCCTTTGGGAAAACAAACAGATATCATGGCGGTGAAAGCCGAGGGATGACAGAGACCGAGTCCTCGTGCCCAGAGGAAGGCTGTTCGAAAGATCGAAAAGTGACGTGTTAGGAAAAATTGACCAAGATGACACTGGGTCAACGCATATCTGGAGCTGTCGCGGTCCTCCGTGGCACTTCGGAAGTTAAAGAAGCCCACACGTAAGATTCCACGAGTCTTCTTCAATTTTCCACGGATCTCTCGTTTATATGGAGTAACAGTTTAAATTCCGATCAATTTCTAGCTCATCTTCCGACGAGATCGAGAAGATCACGCCTGTGAAGGAGAAAAAGGTTCACGAGAAGGTGACACCGCTTGACAGATTGCAAAAAGTTAGTAGCATCCATAGAATTTCTGCAAAATTCCCTTAAAATTCTATCTGACATTTTGGACATAAATATGTACATATATGCAGGTAGTGGATTGGTTCGGTGAGAACATGCTTCTGGTGTTAACGATCGGCGGAGTGTTGGTGGGTCTTATGCTTGGATTTCTCGGTAGATTGGCCAGTCCTTCGCCGCAGGTCATTACTCTCGTCAGTTTCCCAGGAGAGGTCCTTATGCGATCGTTGAAGATGTTCATACTACCGTTGATCGTTTCGTCTCTTATCTCCGGTGATTATGCAACGTCCTGTAAATCCATTCGCCTAGTCACCTAGTCTAGGTCAACGTTTCTCCCTTTTTTCTAGGCATGGCACAGTTGGACCCTAAAGGTTCGGGAAGAATGGGATTCAGAGCGTTGGTATATTACTCGGTGACGACCGTTCTGGCTGCTATAGTCGGTATCGTGATGGTACTGATGATCCAACCGGGTGATCCTAGGATTAAAACGACCATAACAGCGCCGAAAGCGGACTACATTAAAATTTCTACGTTAGACGCTATCCTCGATATAATTAGGTAGGTGAAACCGTGTATACACAGGGTGTCCCGTAAAACTGGTGCAGCGAAGCGAGCAGAGGGTGATTCTACGTGAGAAACTGAATCGAAAATGTGGAATAAAATTTGTTGGTAAGAAGCTTCGTTTTCGAGAAAAATAAGTTTGAAGATTTGTCGAGTACGCGTGCTCCCGGCTTCACGTTTGTACTGATAAACGACACTAATCTCGTGAAAAGTATCGATAATACATTTATCAACGCTTTCGTTAATTTAAATTTGCATTACTGATCGAATTGTTGAAAGTAACGTCCGTTAACGCATACAAATCTTTGCTCTTTAAATCGGCGATGCCGACTGATCGAATTGTTGAAAGTAACGTCCGTTAACGCATACAAATCTTTGCTCTTTAAATCGGCGAGTTATGGACCGATGCATCGCGATGATACGATATTTTGACACTTCAGGTTCTGTGAAAGCCTGTACCATTCTTTCTTCTAGCTTTACCCTCACATTACCACTGTTTATCAACGTAAAATTTATAGCGAATATTTAAATTGAATTTTCTCGGAAACAGAGCCTCGTGTGAAAAAATTTTCTTCACGCTCTGCTCGCTCGTACCACCAGTTACGAGACACCGTGTACAGAGGATGATCGAGGTTGTCGGTTCTGAACAGACGCGAATATCGTTTGCAGAAACATGGTGCCGGAAAATTTGGTGCAGGCATGCTTCCAACAGGCGCAGACCAATTACGTGACGAAGGAAGTGGTGATGATTGGAAGCACAAATCGAAGTAATCAAGTCCTAGAGCCGACGTTAATATACAGGGATGGGACGAACGTGATGGGAATGATAATGTTCTGCATCACGTTCGGCCTTCTCGCTGGACAGATTGGTCCTCAAGGAAAATTGATGGTCGACTTCTTCGTGGTACTGAACGAAATAATTATGAAGCTCGTCAGTCTTATTGTGATGTGGTGAGCGATCGAGATACAACTTTATTTCACGCTTGGTAGTGTATGTACTGTATTCCCTTGCTGCTCGTCTAGATTTATAACGATAAGTTAAAAATGACAGAAAAAAAAGAAGTAAAAAGAAAAGAAAAATATGAGAGGATGGGTTGGAGTTTTAATGTCGTATATATAGGTACTCTCCGTTTGGAATCATGTGTCTGATAGCTGGGAAAATAATGTCGATAAACAATCTGGCTGCGACCGCTCAGATGTTGGGTTTGTACATGTTGACCGTTGTCCTGGGCTTATTGATTCACTCTATAATCACTTTGCCGATGATATTTTGGTTCATAACTCGACAGAATCCTGCAGTGTTCTTCAGGGGTATGATGCAAGCTTGGGTTACCGCATTGGGAACAGCGTCGAGGTAGTAATACGATAGTTTTAGTCGAAACAAATTAGCCGTTTAATGCAAAAGTGGGGTAAATCAATTTTTTCACTGTTTTACTTAACACCGGATCTCGAAAGTTGAACTTTTGTTCTGTTTTGTGCAGAAGTGGTGTTAAGTATATAACGGATGGCGAAATAAGTAAGGATGGTGCAATTGCGTATCAAATAAAATGATTATACATATACAGCGACTCCCATTAATATTCGGACACTCTTTAGAACAGTGTAACTTTTTTGAAATTCGACCTACCGACTTAAGTTTTCTTGAGAAGTTAGAAAGTTTAGTGTACTAGAGGGCGTGTGGAAAAAATTTGGAAAAAATTGCAATTTGTGGAAATCGCGAAGAAAATTGTAAAGGTCACATTTAACAACTTCTCTATTTGATCTCGTAATAAAAATTTAAAAAATACGTTTTGTAGATTTATGTCAATTATACACTTGCTGAAAGTTTCATCTACTTCGCACTATTTCACGATTTTCGGCCTGTAACTGTAATAAATCCGAAGGATCTTTCGACGCCTGTCGCTTGTCTCTCCATCAACCGATTTCGGTGAAATTTTCAGCATGTGTATAATTCACGTAGATCTATAAAACGTGTGTTTCAAATTTTCACTACAAGCTCAGATAAAACAGTAATAAACGGTGACCTTTACAATTTTCTTCGCGATTCCCACAAATTGCAATTTTTTCCAAATTTTTTACACACCTCCTCTAGTATACCAATCCTTCTAATTTCTCGAAAAAAGAACTCAAGTCGTTAGGTTCAATTTTAAAAAATTCACTGTACCTTAAATTTCGGGGCAAAATTCGGGGCAATTTTACACAATTTTTACTTTATCCCTCGTTATCCAAAATTCTACTTTTCTCACTTACACCACTTTTACATTAAACGGCAGAAATGCTTCGTTCACAAAAAATTCGAGAGAATTGTACGATATACACAAGATTTGTCATGTTTCCAGCGCTGCAACTTTGCCTATAACTTTTCGATGCTTGGAAGAGAACAATAAAATCGACCCACGTGTTACGCGATTCGTGGTAGCAGTCGGGGCTACGGTGAATATGGATGGAACAGCTCTTTACGAAGCTGTTGCCGCGATTTTTATCGCTCAGTTGAATGGAATCTCGTTAGGAATGGGCGATGTTATAACAGTGAGGTTCGTATGATCGATGTTTAGAGAGTACTATGCGGGTGTATCATTTATTTACGGCTCTCCTTCACCTGGATAGTCTCACAGCTACCTTGGCGAGTATAGGGGCAGCGAGTATTCCAAGTGCTGCCTTGATCACGATGTTAATAGTACTCACAGCCCTGGGTCTACCTACGAACGATGTTTCTTTGCTATTTGCAGTCGACTGGATGTTGTAAGTTCTTCAAGAGTATTCTGGTGTAGAATGCAGTTCTTTCGGGATTTTCTTTCAGGGAAACCGTAAAACTTTTTTATGTGGATTTTGGCACATATATTTATCAACGTTTAAAGTATACAAATTAATTTTTTAAAGCGAAAATAATAAAAATTAGACGAGCTGTGTTTGTCTTAACAAAGTTAAAAAAGAAGAAACGTGTCATGCTGGTATGCATGATTCCGGCCGTTCCGTAAATCTGACACAAAAAAATAAAATAGCAGCTTGATTAGTATGAATGTGGCTATCGTGGGAACCTCCAATAAATTAAAAATCTCGATAATTAAGAAAATGACGGTACTTTGAACTTCGAGTATTGATTTTTTCGCATTTCTTTAGTCTACAGCATACTAAAAAACTATGAAAAAGTCGATATTTTTTTAAAAAACGAGGTTTGTGCGATAGCGACACTTCTACGGAAGATTCTGTCCAAATTTGAAGTCAAAAAATGAGGTTTCCAGAAAAACGCGTTTAAAGTTTTACGATTGGAACTACAACTGCGAGCTGTACTCTTCAAACAGCTGTAACTTCGTAAATTTTTACGAATTCGAACGAATCCTGTTGCAGGATTATTTTCGAAGGCGTATACTTTAAGAAAATTAAAAAAAAACATCGATTTTTTCAAACGTCTAGACCAGAATACACCCTTAAGTTAAATTGAGATAAACGAGAAACGAGGCGAGTGACTATCGTGTTTGATTATTTGAAGGGATCGAATCAGGACATCTATAAACGTTTTGGGTGATGGATACGGAGCTGGAATAGTTTATCATTTAAGCAAAGACGAGTTGGATAAGATGGATCAGGAAAGGAAATTAGAGATCCTCGAAACGGGGACACCTCTTGAGGATATCTCCGAGAGTTGCAAGCTCGAGACTGCACCTGCTCCCGAACAAACTTCCGAAACGAAGATTTGAATCATAAGAATATTGACCTTCTTTCGTACTCCCTCGTCAACTTCTTCAGAAACGACAACATAAAAGGAAACTGTGCTCACGCAAACACACAACACGCATACACACATACACATATCGAGTAAATTGAATTATGAGAAGGATATTCCTGCGAAATTGGTAGAAATGAAACTTTATCCTTTCACTGCCAACAAAGTTTTTGGACACACGATCGAACAAAAGTGCTTGATACATTGGAAATTAGACAGAAAAGAAAAATATATATATTTAACAAAAGAATGGAAGAAAAATGTGAGCATGTTAAGTACAAAGCAATATTATTGTGAACCGCATTTTCGCGGTGTAATAAACGCTACAATCTTTTAAGTAATGATAAGGATTTATTGAATATTACACTGTACAGAGGATTAAACATAAGTTTTATTTTTGAATTGAAATGTTTAACTTGTTGCGAGATTACATTGTGTGTTATCGTTTATTCATTTCAATAGACAAATAAATCGTTTCATTGTAACAATGCTTTGAATATTAAATAGAAAAGGAATGTGTTCAGTAAGTTTGTTACACATTAAACAATTCATCCTTAGGATTTTATAATGTTTTGTTTACATTGTTTATATACTATGTTATTTATTATATGTATATTACAGAAACAAAAGAATAAATAGAAATTTATCTACAATTACATATTGGGTACAATAATGAACAAAAGTCGGACAGGTGGAACAGATGGAATAAATGTATTTTTTGAAAGTGTTCTATGTACATACATATACAATAAATCACATAGTGCTTTATCAACAATATTTGACCAGCAATTGGCAATTGTTTGTGATATTTTTAATTAGTTAACGACATATTTAGTTAGAAAATATAAACCCTTAAATCTAAATATCCTTTTAATCAGTATACATGCACCATTCCATATAAAAATCTGATTCCACATTAAGGAAAATATGCAAACACGACGTGAAATTTGCAAATATATTTAGCAACTGTATATCTTATACTTAAACTAGGATATTTTAAGTCGTAAAAGGATACGTCCAAAACAATACGTATGTCTGTTGTATGGTTGTAATAATTTCTATTAAGGAAAATACTTTCATATAGATAAATGTTTGATGCTTGAATGTATTTTTTTGTTACATTAAAAAGGATACAAAAAGGCCTCCAAAAAATCCACTTGTTAAAAGATTTCGTCTGCTTACAAAATATTTTTTCCACTGGCCTCCAGCTTTTAGTAATAACATTGCCTAGAAAAAAAGTATCCCATGTTTGAAGTTCCTTGCAAAAATTATAATACTTTCTGAAACTTACCCATAATCCAAACACCGCAAAAATGTAGAAACCAAAACCATATAATCCAGTTAACCCTAATAAACCAGCTGTACCACCTGACAAAGCTGCCATTGATATCCTACAATATTCTACTACAGCAGCATTATTTACAACAGCTGCTTCACTATATGCAACAATTTCTAGAAAAAAATTACCCATTTTAATATTAAGCAGTAAATGCATGTTTAATGATAAAGCAATATTCAAAAAATAATATATCTTGTTTGTAAAATAATGAAACAAAAGTGTAACACAGAAAAATTAAATTTTATTAGTAAAGTGTTTTACAAGATTTTTCATGTGCAATACGATTTATTATATTTATATACAATATTATTAAACAAAAACATAACCTATAAGAGAAAGTGAAGGTAGTGACAGGAACTGTCAAATATTGAAAAAGTGACGCATCGATTAATAATTTACTACTTACCTCCTTTCTCCTGCTTTGTTTTAATCTTTCCCAACATTGTTATACGTTTGTTAATATTAGCAGACGGTATGACAATTTAACCTAACAACACATTCGTTGGTGACTATATGTATACTGAAAGTTCTTTTGTCTGCTGTTATGTGAGAATACGTTTAGTGTGCCACCTACCTACCAGCTTCAAGATTTTATTATACAAGAGGTTATCCAGAAAATTTTTGCTCATTGTGTCGAAAGCTTATCACGTGAACGGTAAAATGTCTAATATATTTTTATAAGTGTACTTTCTGTCGTAAATTTAATCGTTACATTTGTATATTTTACACTAACAAATTTATTAAATTTAAAAATGGTTTTTATTTGTCTAGCCTCGTGGTACGATCGATCCAATTGCTTACGAACTTTAGCTTACATAAGTCTACTTCGTTATATTGTTATAAATTAAGGAGGGCATTTCATTTTCTCGCATGACAGCAGTTGATCCATGCAAAAAGTTTGCATGTAAATTGCAGCTGTGTTTAAAAGGTTTGTCCCTTGCACGTAATTTTGTTTGAAATTATTAATTCGTTGTTTCTAACCTTTATTATTGTATTTAAGGTTATATACTTATAGAGTGGTTGTTCAATTTTAGATAACGTCTACCAACCTTCACGTTGTGAGGCTGTAATAGAGGAAATAAGACAGTGTTGCATCATACATTCTGCTGTATCAACAGTTTGTGACGGTATAGATACTTCTAAACCATACGAACACAACACAGTGGATTATGTATGTTTAACACACAATTTTTTCATAAGTGGTAGTTTTTTACTATTGAGATGTGTATTCATTCATTATTCTTTGGTTTTATTTCAGAGGACAGCACAGAAGTAGTTTCATCATGTTAAATCCATCTACAAGGGAATTACTATACAAACTGCTTGCAGGTGGAGCAGGATGTTTTGTACTTTGGAATGTCTACCTATTAACCAATGTAGTAGAACTTCCAAAGCCAAAAAAGTAGACATAAATGTGAATTGACATTATTTGCACAAGTAATGTATCAATAAATAGTAAATATATATACTTTGGTATGTAGCAAATAATGTGATGTTTTAAATGTAGTAAACGATGGAAGCAGTAAAGAAGGCAAGAGAACGATTTAGAAAGTATCCAGTTGTTATTGCACAGTGCCATGAATCTGGATCTAAGTACGCCGCATGTGTATTGGCAAAGTCTAACTTGAAGAAAAATGATTGTGAAAGTGAATTTAAGGAATTTAAGGCATGTTTAACGAAAGTTGCTGCAAAAAACAATATAAAACTGTAAAGAAAAAAAGAATGTTAAAAATATTTGTTTCGTAAGTAGTATATTTAGATTTTTTAAAATGGACAGGTTGTCGCTTAAGGCACACTGTTCATTAGCTTTCCTACTCAGGGTAACTTTAGTTCTTTATTCAAATTTTCACGATAAAACCTTCAGTGTTCCATACACCGATGTGGATTATAAAGTATTTACCGATGCTGCGAGACACATGGTAGAAGGTTCATCTCCATTCGAGCGACATACATACCGTTATACTCCATTATTAGCTTTGCTTTTAACACCAAATATTTTTATCTATGAAAATTTTGGAAAAATTTTATTTTCATTGGTTGATATTTTAATAGCAATTCTGATAACAAAAATTTTAAGTTTGCAATACTGTAGTACAAGAATGAAACGTATTTCTGCTTTTACATGGCTGTACAATCCTTTCACGATTGTAATTTCAACCCGAGGAAATGCAGATTCTGTGGCAGTTCTCTTAGTTATGATGACTTTATACTTGTTCCTGCAGGATAAGTTTATTCTCGCAGGTGTATTGCATGCTTTATCAATTCATTTTAGGTTATATCCTGTAGTGTTTAGCATACCAATGTATTTTTCTCTTCATCAATGGAATTATTTTATACCAAATAAGAATCAATTAAAATTGGTATTTAGTTGCGTATCGCTGGTAGCTCTTTTAACTGCTATAAATTATTATTTCTATGGCTATAAGTATCTTTATGAAAGTTTCATTTATCACGTTACACGCAAAGATACTAAACACAACTTTTCTGTTTATTTTTACATGCTGTATTTATCTGCAAACCAACCTTCTAGCATCATCCAAAAAGTGTGTACGTTTCTGCCGCAGCTGATATTGTTGTTAATGTTATCATATAAATATTCAGGCAAATCTCAATTGCCATTTGCTATGTTTACACAGGCCATGGTAATAGTGACGTATAATCCGGTATTAACATCGCAATATTTTTTCTGGTATTTGTCTCTTTTACCATTGTGTCTCTGGCGCATTAAATTGAGTATTCGTAGATCATTATGCTTATGTTTCTTATGGATCTTTAGTCAAAGCCTTTGGTTATTGGCTGCTTATTTATTGGAGTTCCAAGGCTTGAATACCTTTACTTACATTTGGATCGCGAGTTTGTTCTTCTTCGTTGTCAATGTTAAAATTTTAAACGATATTATTGCACACTTCAATTGGTAATTGAAAAAAGAATTTGTAAACACATTTATTACCGTGCATAATTTTTTACATATTGGCAATTGAAATTATATTATTGATTTAACATTGAATAACTATTATGAAAATAATATAAATGTGTGTGCGTGTGTGTACAATATATTATGGTAAAATGGAATAAAATTGAAAGCTAGACTGGTGTTTCCAATTATACCCGAATTATTGCGATTCTAACGGCGGTGGAAAGGGATATCAGATTCGTGGTTAATGATTCGTAATTTTATTCTTGCAGGAATACAAAATACTTATTTACAGATGGTTTCGTAAAGTAATAGTGGTAGATTCTTAAAAGGAATGTAGATATAGTAATAATAATACAATAATAGTCAATCTTAATGTAGTAATCTAGATCAATTGTGAGCAAGAGCATCCTTTGGATCATCTTCAGAAATATTTCTGTCGTTTATTTCTAAGCTGCTAATGTGTGATGATATGAAATCTTATTGGGACAAATGATACAAACACTATATGAAAATTATACGAGAATGCTTCTCACAATTTCTAACGACACCATTCAAACGATATTAATACCATTTATAAAGTATAAAAAAAGAAAACATCCTAACAGTCAACAGTCAGGAATTCGAAAAAAAAAAAAAAAATAGAAGAAACAACGTTTCTTCCGTAAAAACACCCGAGATTATTGACGATTCATCGGTGAAAATCGTGTTTGGTAATTTCTCAACGAAAGATAAAACGACGACGCGAGGGTTCTATATAACACGAAATGGCCGAATCGATAACACGAATCATGAATAAAGTAAATTAAACTAAAATATACAGTTCGTATAACTATAGGTCACCACGGCAGACGATGCAACATATAAAAATAGCATTATTTTCTTTCATTGCTTTTGTTTACAGTTGTTTTTTTTTCGTTTTTTTTTTGTTTTTTCTTTTTATTGAACTGTGTGCTATGTGTGAAATAATCTATTTTATTTCCCTCGAGGTGAACAGACAAGTTGATATTTCGTTTTCTTTTTTTGCTGCCTCAAGTCTGTCGCCCGCATGAGCCGGCTAGGACAGAAACATCTCACCGACCAATATTTAAGGAAATAACGGAAGAAGTTGACGGTTTCCAGGCTTTGCAGCGATTTGTCTCGTAACGAACGCGCGCGCGCACGCACACACATCACTTTCTAAACAGTCGATCTGAAACTAGAGTGTAGAAGGGCTGCAAGGTCCAGAGAGGAGTATGCACTGCGTAACTCGGTTAAGGCCCGATACACACTAAGCGGCCCGCTCTCGGTCTGGTCAAGTCTCTGAGCGTTCGCACTAGCGTTAAACGTACCACGCCCGGTCAAATGACCGGTTTTAAAATTTGATTTAAAACCATGTATTTGTTTCTTTCCCGTTCTTGTTAAAAATAAAAATGTAAATGTGCAATTTTTTTTATCATTATCTATTTTCTGCGTTGTTTCCTATATTCAATTGACAATCACCTGTATTCCTTTCGGAAAAATATGAATATTTCGTATCCGGTCATTTGACCGCCTACGGTAAGAATAGGTATACGTAAAGTGTCGGTACGATTAGTGCTAGCGGTCCAATCCCGCTTTGCTCTCGAAATATAAATTAGTTTACACATCTACGTTTGGCTAAAAATCCGCTTCTTCGCGATCCTCCACGTGTCATCGTTTGTCAATAACTTTGAACACAGCAAAACGATGACATAAACTCATCGTTGTTTCACATAGACTGCAACATACATTTTTCTCAGATTTTTCGAAACGAGAGTAAGGGTTCGTTTCTGCGAAAGAGCAATTTATTTAGAATTCCCATATTCTTAGATAGTTCCATCTTTTCCTTTCTTTTTGAAAAACAATTCGACTGTAACATATTACAATTTCCTCAAAATCGGAATTGGACCGGAATAACCGGTGGTAAAATATTCTTTCCAAAGACAGTTTTCTAGGATGAAACCGGCTTTACGTTCTGAAGCATCGGCGAATATTTGACCGAACAGGAAGCGAACCGCTAGTGCGTGCCGGGCCTAAATGTTTCACACGTTCTCTATCGACGAAACGAATTGTCGCGACGCTAGACAGCCGAAGAGGAAGGAGAAGAAGTTGCGTATCTCTGAGAGAAGGAGGAAAATTAAGAGAGCACCGTGAGTTCGCGTGATGCGAAGGACTCCTTATTACACCCAGAGGATTGGCGAACAAAGCGCGAGCGTTACTCGCTCTCGTGTTTCGCACGTGAGGAGGAGGCGGAGGTGAAAGGAGTAGGAAAGGCGGCGTTAGCGAGAGGATATGCGTGCTCAAGTGCATTTACGGGGTTGCAATGCAACAATACGTCCCGATGTACGCGGGCTTTGGGACGTGCGTGTGGGGAAACGTGAAATCTCTCGATACTGCACGCGCACCACGTTCGTCACGCAACGTGGAGCGACGCGCTGTGCGTTTTCAATGGATCTCCAAAACCACTTGTTCCTTCCTCTTTCTTCCTTTCCATTCTCTGCCCCGCGCGTCGAAAGGTCTTTTTCATCCTTTCGATAGTATCGTCGTCGTCGTTTAAAACCCTTTCTCTCTTCCTCTCCTTTTCTCCCATCTTTTCGGTTAGTCCTTTGCTAAAAAATTAAAGCAAACGCGGCGCAACGCAGAAAAGCCCACGGGGACGCGTTTCGAAGATTGACTTTTTGTCGTTTGTGGTGGTGCGCGAAAAAAAAAAGCGGGAGGTGGTGGAAAGGATGTTGCATAGGGCCAGAATGACGATGACGGCGAGGAGAGGAGAGTTGCTGCGACGCGAAACTCAGAGAGAGAAGATCGCCTCGCACGAGAATGAAATGGTGAAAAGGTGAGAGTACTACGGGGGCTATTATATGGCAAAGATTTAATAAAATATGATAACAGCAGTGATACACATTACACTCTACGAGAAATATAAAAGAAACGGCACTGGCTGCTTAATAATTAGCACGTAAATCAATTAACTATAAATAATTATAATGATAAGAAGAATCGTTGTTGTTGTTGTTCGTTATAATGATGTCTGATGGATGATTAGGTCGTGTAAACGAAATGTACACCTTACAAGTATAAAAAATATTGCGCCGATCGATCCCGATGATTATTGATAGTAGACGATAAAGACACTTATCTTTAAAAAATAAAAAAGAAACATATACCAATTATGT